>NC_133407.1:10385357-10709642 GCF_049350105.2 Macaca mulatta | reverse complement strand
GAAATTCCTAGATTTGAATAATGCAAGGACTGAGCATTTGTAGTTAAATAAGAAAGAAAAGAAAAAAAACCTCATTGTAGCGATAAAAGCTATCCAAGAAAAGCAGGCTGCTTCACTGGGCAAGGAATTCCCTATGGCTGGAGGAGTTTCCCAGAAGCCAGGGCACCACCCCAATGAAGCAAAGGAGTCAAGTGTGGGACTGAGGAGGGTCACTCCTGAGGCTCCCGTCAACTTCATCTTCTACGGCCATGTCTCCATTCTTCGTCATTCTGAGAATGAGTGATGCACCAAATCCCAGAAATTTCTTTCCCCTTTTTCCCAGATAAGTCTAAGTTGAAAAATTAACTTTTATTTAATTTATCTTTACCAATCCACAGACTAGAGTAATTGTGCCGATCCCAGGTAAACGTCCTTCTCCTATTTCATTAGTTCAAGTCTCTTCAAATTCTATTTTTGACACACTATTTACCTGCTCCAAAATCCTTCACAGTTGCCCACCTACTCCAGGCTAATACCCTGTCACTTTAGCCTGGCACTCTGGGCCCTCCACCATCAGGCTCCAGAACATTACCTTTTCAGCCTCACCTTGAACTGCTCTTTATCCACCCCCTTGATTCTCTACTCTGTTAAATGCACAGCCACGGGAACACTCCTCCTCTTTTCCATTTCCACATTCTTCTTTACATTATTCCAGTACCAATCATATTTCTAGTATCTTGTTTATTCTTTGGAGTATTTTCTTATTTGCTTATGCTTCTGGACAGCATGGACTGTGTCTTCATCAATACACAGCCAGTGCCCAGTCTGGCACTCAGGCCATGTATTGGTTGGAATTAAATGGAATTACTAACATTTTTTTTTTTCCATGGAGGGAGGCAAAAGAGCATATTGGTTAAGAGCACAATTTTTGTAGCCAGACTTCCTCAGTGTGAGTCCAAACTTTACTATTTACTAACAAGGTGACTTTGATCAAGTTACTTAAACTTCTTGGAACTCAATTTCCTCATCTGTAGAATGGGAATAATAATAGTCCCTGCCTGACGTTACGAGTTGATTTTTATAAAGTGCTTACTTCCTTGACAGGCAGGCACAGAGCTCTCCCCTTACGTAGTACCTATTCATTCTTCAAGGTGCCCCTCTATTTCTCCCTCCTCCACAGATATTAATTCTATTTTCCATGTATAAAGCACTTTAGAGTTTACGAAGACCTTTCATATGTGTTTTCACATTTAATCATCACGGTGATATGGGAGGTAGGTGTTGCTGTCCCCGGAGAGTTTTGGTGACACAGGTAAAGCAGGGGGAGGGCGGAGGGACAGGAACCCAGAGACTGGTTTTCTATGCAGAGTATGAGCAGCTTCAATGTTTTTCCTCCATTCTGAACCAGTGGGATGGTACAGCACTTTCAGCATGTCACCAGGTAAGCCTCATTCCTGCCTTAAGGGTCCTTTATGGTTGCACCAAAACCCAAAGCCAGTGCTGTTGTTCCTGCTGTGCCCAAGCATGCTATTTGCATTTCCAGACCAGGCTTAGTCTTATTGCCTCTTCAGGTGAGGAGGGACTTACTGGTTCATGCGCTCTCTGGAGGCTTTGCGGTTTCATTTCACCTGCTGCAGATTGTTCTGTGACCTTTCCTCCATCGCCGGACGCAAACCTTTCTCACTGCGAGATATTAGGTAACTGCGGAACAGAACATCCAAGTTAGAAGGCATTTTGGAGATCATTAAGTCCAATTCTTCAAAACCATCTTAAGGAGGAATGAACACTGAGTTCTAGGAAAATAAACTACTTGTCCAAAGACTTTGCTAGTTTGTATGCTCCTCAGGGCAGGGCCATGTTCAAGCAATGAAGAAATAGGGATCAGACACTTGCTTTCAAAAAGCACACTGTCCAGTAAACTACATCCTACTCATCTTAACATCTCAAGTGTCTAACCCAGGGCCTAACACACATAGTAGGTGCTCCATAGATGGTTCCTGATTAAGCGAATAAGTGAATGAATTATTGAATGTCACCTGCTGAGCCAGTGCCAAACCTTGAACTTAAGATTTCTGTGCTGGGCTCCCACTGCTCCTACTCTCTGCCTCCCCCATTCAGACTCATAGTAAGGTTCGAGTAACAGCCAATAAACATGACAAAAATGCATGCAAATATTCAATACCCGTCATATTTATTCACAATTCACAAGTGTATTCCCAGTCTTCTTCTATAAGACTCTCTGTCTATATCATGATGTGACAGAAGCTAAACAGAGAAACAGGGCTTCCAGCCGAAGAACAGCACTGACAGAGCCAGGAACTGCCTCTTGGAATGCCAGTACTGCCTAAAATGTTCCCATGTCCTTGCTCTTCAAATAGGAACCAGCATATGACACATATGGGCTCATGATGGATATCTTAACATGTTTCAAATTTTGCCTGATTTTCACTCATTTCATAGAATGTCTAAGCTAGAAAATGCCTTGGAGATCATCAGGCTTAATAATTCTTTTATAAGACAGATAGAAATCTGAGAGTCAGAGGGGGAAATTGAGTGTTTCATGGTCACACAACCTGTCAGTGACTCAGACTGACCCCAAACCCAGGATTCCTAGATTCCAGCTAAGCGTTTCTTTCTGTGCCCCATACTGCTGGATTCAGCATGAAGCCAGTAGACCAGTCAAGTGTAAGCTTCTTGAGAGCACAGGCTGTATCAATGGTTTATCTTTCTCTCAGATGTCTAGCTCAGTGACTTGCATGTCACAGAAACTCCTTCTCTACCCAGCTCTGTGGAGTTCTTACAGCTTTCATGTTCACCATGAGCCCCACATTACATATGAGTGAGCCTCATGTTGCTCAAATGGACAAAGGGCTCATGGCCTCAGAAAAATGGTAGCAGAACTTGAACCCGGATGATTGGACAGCTAATTCATGCCCTTTCTCTGTCCTACATAACCCACCCAATAACTTTGATTACCAAGTGAATAAATGATTATGGGATGAATGGTTGAAAGACTGACAAACAGAAATCAATCTCTCCTGAAAAACAGATTATAAAAAATGAATAATCTAGACCCTCATTCAGTAAAAAGTCCTTGCTTGGACCCCTGGTGGCCTGCTTTAGCTCTCTCACCTTTCATTTCCCTTCATTTGACACCAACATGTGTGTTTAGGGAAAAAGAAAAGCTAACAACGCTCAACCTCTGTGTTCTTTGAGGGGTCAGTTTTTCTGATGTTAATCCTGTCCAATTTGGGTGATTTAAAAAAGTACAAAGACAGACATTTAAGCCATGCAAATTCCCCCACCCGGAGATTGTCAGTTGTTAACATTTTGGTGAATATCCATCATCTTTTTAAAATCTCTTTTCCAAAGCTTATAAATAACTTTTTAATGGATTTATACTGAAAATCAGTGCATGATAAAAATTTGTTTTTGTCATTTAATAATAAATCACAAATATCTAATTAGGTCGCAAGTTGATCAAGTGGGAGAATGAGCATAATATTTTGACAACGTTTGATCAGTTGAGTAACACACAGATGATGAGATTGCCAAACATTGCTTTCCATTGATGGTTTAAGGACCCAGAGAAGCCATATTACCAGTCCTTGCCTGGGCTCTTCTGCTTCTAAGAGGACCATGGCTACAACATGGTTAAGGTATGAGTAATTATAATAGCTTAGAATAACAGCTTACATTTTGCTAACCTCTTTTATAACACACACACACACACACACACACACACACACACACACACACACACAGAGTAACATGTCAACCATTGTGATCAATAGGCAGAGAAGGAAACCTCACATATCTCATGTTCCTTGCACAACCCTGGAAGAGAAGCAGGTTCATGTCATTGTTTTAAAGATGAAAAACTTGAGGATCAGGGAGATCATGTGACAGTCCGGCCTTTTGGATTTTCGCTTCTTTGTTCATTTGTAAATAACATCTTTAGACACAAAATAAAGAAAAATGAACCAAAGTTCAAAGAGGAGTTCTTATGATCCAAGATTAGAAAAAAATTTTACTCGTTCATACTAGAGAGACTAACTCATTCTTGATCTTTCATTCCAGACCACTCTTTATAGCCACCACACTGCTTCCTGACTTAAAACACCTTGAAAGTTTTGGTGATTTTAGCTAATTTCATGTAATATTTTTTGATATATACATATAAACATGCTGCGTTCTTTCCTGCCCCACTTCTATCAGCAACGAGTGCTGACGGTGCAATCTGCGGCCTCCACGAATGGGCTGACTGCCTGTCACGTCTGTGAACAAGGTTTAATTTGATTAACTTGGGCTACCAGTCAGGACGACCTCCCTGCTCAGCGAGGCGAGGGCTGCTGGATATGGCTGGCTGGAGGACCAGAGAGCAGTTGTGATTCATTTCTGCCCCAGGCACCCACCTGGCGGGCCTGGTGCAAGTGCCGTGGGATCAGGGGAAAGTGAGAGGCTGCAGGCGCCCCGGCTGTGAGCTGAGCTTCGGGAGTAATAGTGAGAAGAGGGATGAGGGCAGCAGCTGCTGAGGTTGATATTTATATAATGACTGTGTTTGAGGCAGGAAGTGAAACCAAAGTTGTGCTGAGACACTTTCCTTCCCCCATACCACTGCCCACGGCGGCTCCGGTGGGTGACCCAGGGAGAGCCTCAGCGATGCAAACCAGGCTCCAGCCCCTTACTGGGGTGTCAGAGCTAAGGTTCTGTAGGGTCCAGAGACTCCCCTCCCTCTCCATATTATTGTTCCTCCTTTCTCTCCACTTAGTTCTGCCTTATGGTGGAGAGAGCATTGCTGCACCCCTGCAGCTTTGCAGGAATGCCATAAGGGACTGTGGGACAATATCTACAAAACACAAAGCCAATCACTGGAGAATCAGCATTAAAACTCTTTATTACTTTTCTATGACCACTTCCAACACCATCGCCTGTGGTTTTTGTGGATTGTTGTTTCCTGACTTTTATACCTGCCTCAAGCCAACTTTCTGCCTGGTTTCTCTTCCTTCCTTCCAAACTTTCATACTTTTTGGAACCACCTCAGACCTCATAGCAAATGTCCCCTTCAGTGCTTTCCTTTCCTCTTGCTTAAGCCCAGGTTTAGAAATTCCATTCTTACCTGTCTACAACAAAAAGACATTTTAATATAGATGATGGTCCATCTAGAGAGGCCTTCCTATTCTGCTTCTCACTCTAGTGTTGGGAGATTATTTGAAACATGGAGTGTTCACAGCTGAAAAGGACTTAAAAACTGTCTAGCCCCTGCTTCTCAATGACCGAAGGAGAAGCAAAGATCTTGTTAGAAGTGCAGATTCCAAGGCCCTACTTCAGACCTGCTGAATCAGAATCTGCATTTTAACAAGATCTCCAGATGATTCACGTGGACATTACACTTTGAGAGGCACTGTCTTATCCCAAGATGCTTATTAACAGGTGAAAGAAATAAAGGCCCAAAGAGGAAAACAGACAAGCGCAAGGTCATCAGCAAAAGAATGCCACCAAAATGGAAGTCAGCAGTCTGTTTAGTTCGAGTCCCTTTCCTCTGCATGAGGCCTTAATAAAGATATAGTTCCAATGCCAGCACTACGAAACAAGCAAAGACATCTCTTCTCCCTTTTTGTTTTTACTCTAAACTTCATCTATGGGTATGTTTTCAATTTATTCAACTAACAGAAAATCAATACAAACGATTTCACAACACCGCTTTTGAGCGCTTGTCTGTCTAGGTTGCCATGCTAGTGGCTGAATTCCATAGTCCACTGTACTTGATCAGGTATAATTTCCCGACAGTTTATTTGAAGTGAAGTTTCTGAGTGCTGGCAAGAAAAGAAAGATGTGCCGGGTGTGGTGGCTCATGCCTGTAATCCCAGCACTTAGGGAGACGGAGGCTGGCCTATCACCTAAGGTCAGGAGTTCGAGACCAGCCTGACCAACATGGAGAAACCTCGTCTCTACTAAATATACAAACTTGGCCGGGCGTGGTGGTCTATGCCTGTAACCCCAGCTACTAGGAAGGCTGAAGCAGGAGAATCACTTGAACCTGGGAGGCGGAGGTTGTGGTTAGCCGAGATTGTGCCATTGCACCTAGCCTGGGCAACAAGAGCAAAACTCCATCAAAAAAAAAAAAAAAAAAAGGAAGAAAGAAAGAAAAGAGAAAAGAAAGATGTGTTGTCAGATGTTACAACTGGCCCTAGCTTTGAGCACCAGAGATCTTGCCAGGAAGAACTATGAATGACAGCACATTTTAGAATCACAAAATGACAAAACTGGAAGGAACCATAGAGATCATTTTATCCAACCCCTTCAAGTCTCAGATGGAGATGATGAGCTACAGAGGGAAATGACTTGCTCAAGTTCATCCAACAAGTTAGATGCAGATTTGGGGCAAGTGTTCAAATTGCTGGCCTATCAGGTCAGGGCTCCATGCTGTGTACTGCCACCCCACCTCCACACACACACTAAATGGAATGAACAAACTAAGTAAACAAATCACCTGGACTGATGACATTTACTCCAGAATTCTGGAATAAGTCATGGATGAAACTGGGGAGCCATTGTCCAGAATGTGCTGCCTGTCATTATAAATGGTCACTGAACCAGAGGGAGCGTCACACTGTCAGTAGGATTTCCACCCATATGAAGAGCTACCTGGGAATTACAAGCTAGTAAATCTCATTGCCATGTCTGGAATTCCTAACAAAGAGTGGGATCATGGAAATGTAACAAACAACTTGTTATGGAAAAAACAACAGAAGGATTTTAACAAACCAATGTTCTTTAAGAGTCTAGGACTAGGGATAAGTAGGGAACTATTGAAACTCAAATATTTAAATTTTCAGAGATTCAAGATTACTGTGATTAGATTTTTACATCAAGGAACAGCTTGATTGCAGAACTATTTGGTAGAGTACATGTCATCTTTGACAAGGATCATGGAAACAATATAGTAATATTTGATTGCAACTCCTTTGAATAGAAGATATTAACATAAAGATCACCAGAAATCAGAAATCCAGTCAATAAGACACTGACTTGGATCTTACTTCATATTTTAATGAAATACATGGAAAAGTACAAAGTCGTGAAACATTCACTTTTGCAAATGGCACTGAACATTTCTAGTCATCACAGTGCCTCATTTTCAGATTACATTAAAGGTTTCACCATCAATATTTCATTGATGTTTAAGGCACCCCTGCAAGGTAAGTAGAAAGAAGTCTGTCATCTAAATTTGAGACAAGAGACCCAAGCCTCAGGAAGCAATGTCTTTTCAAAGTTTATAGCCCTTGAGTCACAGTTGGACTACTCCAAATCCACTCTCTTTCAACTACACAATGTTGCTTCTGGGTAAAGAAATACTACAACACACAATAACTGCTAACATCCACACACCTCTTTGTATCTTTTTTTTTTTTTTTTGTAGAAATGGTGGGGGGAGTCTCACTATGTTGCCCAGGCTGGTCTTGAACCCTGAGCTCAAGTGATCCTCCAGCCTCAGCCTCCCAAAGGGCTAGGATTATAGATGTGAGTCACTGCACCCAGTCTGCACACCTCTTTGGAAGTTACAGAACATCTGGACAATTCCGTGACATGGGGAGAAATACAACTAATTGTTGCTGAGAACCCACTATATGTAAGCTGGAGCTATCTATATTCAATGCTATACATAAGTATCTCACTGAATTATGACAAGGACTCTGTGAGGAGGGTGTTCTTTTTTTCTTTTTGCGTAATAGGAAATTGAGAAAGGTTAAGCAACCTGTCCACGGTCACAGAGCTAGAAATTGATAGAGCTAGGGTTTGAATTCTGAGTCGATTCAGGTTCAAATCCCTTGTTTCCAGGTCAAGTATTTCTATTATCTCAATGTTACAGCTGAGGAAATTGACTTAGAGATGTTAATGAGCCACGATCTTAGAGCTAATAAATCATAGAGAAAGGAATCAAACTGGCGTCCTCACAGGACATAAAGATCTCAGAAGAATGAGGAAAAAAATGTAACAATTGAGCTTCAGTTTTGGCAAATATAAAGTAGTCCTCTTAGGTGAAATATACCCCAATCTCTATTTATAAAATGATGGACTCTAACGTATCGTAGCTCAGGAAGCACATTGAAGTCTATTTCATTTCACTTTCACAAATATGTATTAAGTACAACTTCTGTACCAGGTGTCACACAGGACTCTTGTATGGATCATCTTTTTTCTTTTGTTCTTTGAGTCTCTTAAGTTTTTTATAGTATTGCTTTCCTCATTATTAGTGACTTATACAGTGTTACAAGCTAATAACGCCAGAAATTGTGATCAGCTCTGACAAAATTGAGCTCCAGTGGCTGTATAAGCTGAGATGCCCAGAGGAACGTTGGGTCTCATCAGAAAGCGTATGGAAGCCAGATAGAAAAGGCATTATCCCATATTCACATGAAAGCAGTGTGTGGGCTCAGAAAAAATGTGGCAGTTCTATTCATGGACCTTCAAGAAAAATTTAGTAGAGCTGGGGAGGTGGGAGAAGGACAGAAAAGAACTATTCAAATCACCAATATGACGGAGGCTTGTTGGTATAAATATAGATTTAACAAAATTAGATTTTTCTCAATCAAAAAATGAGCAGACTGAGAAGGGATATAACAATACTTGATAGAATGGAACTATGCACTTAATCAGCAAATCTCAGAAAAACAGAACTATCCCAACCTCCCCTTACCCCAAAGTTTGCAAGAGTTAATTTTAGAGCAAATAAAAGAAAGTACTACTTTACATAGTAGATAGTAAATTTAATGAGCAAGACAGGTAGGGACTAGCTGGTAGCACAGATACATAAATGGGTTCAGAAAGGGATTATTTAAATACCAGGACCTCATAAAATCCACATGGGTGTATTAAAGATATGGGGGACCTTAAACATCACCCAACCTAAACTACTACCTCATGAACATCTGGCATCTACTTGGTCACCTCCAGTGGCCAAGAGCTCACTCTTTTCCAAGGCAGAACATTCCAGCCTTGACAGCTCTGCATGTCAAAAAGTTCTTTCTAAGTTGGGTGCTGTGGCACACACCTATAGTCCCAGCTACTTGAGGGGCTGAGGCAGGAGGATCCTTGGAACCCAGGGCATTCTAGGCTGTAGTGCCTGGGAATAACCACTGCCCTCCCTCCTGGACATCATAGAAAGTCCCTGTCTAAAAACAAGTTCTTTCTTAGGTTTAAACAAAACCTACCTCCATTTATTATATTCATTTTGATTTTATTTCTGTATTTGAGATTCCACTCAATAAATCCGAATGCTTCATTTTTACATCCCTGCAGGTATTTAAATTCAGCTGTTAATTGTGGTTGTTGAAGTCAATGTCATGAACAGAAATCAAATTTACTCAGAAATTGTTTAGGGGGATATTCAAATTCTAAAAGAAGAGTATTATGTGGCACTTCCAACTTGGAAAGGACCAAAGGAATAAGCATTGGAATGGGAATCAGGAGACCTACCTTCTAACTGGGTCCTCTGACTATTTATGTGAAAATTCATGTCACTGTATCTGCCACTAATTAGCAGATGATCTTCCAGGGCAGGGACCTCACATTTCTGGACCACAATTGTCTTAATTGTAAGATAAAAGGGTTGAGCAAAATAGTGTTTATTCTCCCTCTGTCACTGACTTGGACTCAGTTAACCAGTGGTGGTTCTGAGATCCAAACCTACTTCATTTTGAAATCCCCTTTAATATACCGTCACTGGAAAAGAGTTGTACCAATCCCTTAAGATGGACCAACCCAGCTGGGTGGCAATTTTACTGACCATGGTTACTGGTCACTAACTGTTCCACCTCCATTTCCTGTGAAAGCAAGTTCATCTCGGGATAGAGCAGATTTCATCAGATTTTCATTTGTTTTGAGCTAAGCTGCTTACTAGTAGCCAGAGAAGGGTTGATAAGGAGAAAGGAAGCAACAAACGAACAGACCGAAATTTCGTTCCAGATCTTAAAATTGACCCATGCATGGGATAGGACCCTTCCACAGACATATTTAGGGCCAGTGACTCTGGTCTTCTCCCTACATAAATGGGACTCACCTGAGCAAGGAGTTTTCTGCCTGTGGAAACCCTATATGAATAATGATCCCCAGTATTTGTGTGGAAGAAGGCCGCACTAGCCCAGGGGAAGCACTGGAAAGCACTTAGGTGTCTAGAGATTCCAAGGGTCTCCCAGCTGGTCAATGTCATGGCTAAGACTGAAACAACGGTCTTGGGACTCTGTTCCTAGAGTTCCCCCGTTAGAATGTATTAAGCAGCTACTCCGTGCCAGGTACTGTGCTAAACTCTTCAATACATCTTATCCCCTTTAATCTCTGTTATAATCTCTGGGAAAGCAGGGATTTCAGCTGTCTTGTTTATAATTTTATCTGAGTCTCAAGAACATCACCTGACACTTAAGAGAAGCTCAACAAATATCTGTTAAATAAATTTAAATAAGCAAATTAATGAAGTAGATGTTAATACCCCCATTTTAAAGATTAGGAAATTAAGGCTCAGAGAGATCAATGGACTTGACCAAAGAAAACAAACAGTAATAGCAGAGCTAGCATTTGAGCACAGGTTTTCTGATGTCAAGGTCAGTGCTCTTCCCAACACAGCGTAGCCGCTTCTCAGCTTAACCACCTTAAAAACAGAAAATAAAATCCAGTTTAATCCTTTCAAAAACATAAAGTAAAATTTGTGGAGCAAACATACATTTCTTAATGCTCATCTTTTTTTTAGCCATTCAAAGCGTTCAGAAATCATAAGTGACCATGAATTATTTTCCCACAAAAGCAATATTAAAGAGATTCAAAAGGATTCCATTCAACTGGAAAACAAAAACAAACAACAGTAGCCACAAAGAAAGCTGGCAAATTTCATGGAAATCAGGAATGTCTTTCTAATGGAAGACATATTTCCCCCAAAGGTCCTGTGGCCCTGGAGAACACTGGTTCGAAATGTAAGTAAGTAAGAGACAGAAGCTGACCATCAGGGAACAGCGGGTTAGGAGGGCGTGCCAGCGTGTCTCGTGGAGGACCCACGGACTCTTCACTTTTAATTGTCTACTTTTCCCATCCCTCTCCTCCACCACAGTTGTGCAAAGGGATGGGATGTACACTAATTCTTGAGGACCCTGTAACTGTGGACAAGGGCCTCTTGACTTCAGCTTTCCCAAGTATAAAATAGAGGGATTGTCCTAAATGACACCTAGGAGCCCTTTCCTCTCTGCCACAGCCTCTCTTTCCCTTTCCTCTGTCCTTCACTCTTCTCTTCCACCTAGCTCTAGACAGTGCAGGCACTGGGGCCCAAAAGCGGCTTTGGGGACTCCCCACCCTGCCACTGCTGGAGTCTCCTCCTGCAGCTGCACAGCTAACAGCTGCCTCACCCTGCACTGCTGACCACTCTGATTTACCTACGCAGATGAGGCAATAAATATACAAGAGCTGCTGAAAGTGAAAAGTCCCTCATTCCTCACATTACTTTTAGCCTTCGCTTTCCCTAAGCCAAGGGACAATGAGTGACCAAGTTGAGCCTCCCTTTCCAACTCTGGCCTGCCTTAGGGACTCACCGTCTGCATTCCACCTGCACAGTAGAACTCAGTTCGGATGCGGGAGAATTGCTTTCCATTGTTCAGCAGGCTTTTTTGAATTTCTAGTTTTGCTTACCTTTCCTACTCACCACACACACAAAACAGTGTGAGCTTTCTCATTCTAGTGCATAAACACTGGTCAGTCAATACCCACATGTGTTCCAAAAGGTGAGCTGGCATTGCTGTCCAACTGGGCATTATGGTCTCTTCTGTCCCTGCCCATCAGGCTTGCCTTCCTCGGCAACCTTTCTAGCTTGACTCGTACCATGACTCCTTCTCACGGACCACTCCTGGAGACTGGTGACAGTTGGCCCATTCTTGAAGCCTGTGCTTCTACATCATGTTTTCCATAAGGTCTCCCTCATCTGTGCTTGCTTCCACCTTCTCCTATTTGAAATTACTTATGGGCTCTTCCACTGTGCCATAGCAAGTGGTCTATACATTCTGAAGGCGCATTTGACTATATACTTTGTCATGGTTGCTTGGAACCACGTCATCTTTTCCAAGTAGGCTGTGAACATTTGGTGGCATGGATCATACCCTGCTCATGTTAAAATTCCTCACTGGCCTGACTAAAGGTAATCATAACTCTTGATGCCCACTAATACTGCAGACACTTTTCTTTCCTATGGCTTCTACACGGGGGAAGACGTATGGAGCTATATAAGGGTTAAATAGAAGCTCTGTGATTCATTCAGTCCCACCCTAAAATGCTTCTTCCAGCTTCTGTTGACTTCTGCTGTTACCAAGCATAAAACAAACACTACTGTCTCCCTCTCCCTCATACCTATTTTCTTGGTCCCCTGGGTTGCACTCCTTTGCCAGGCTCTTTTCTTTCTGATCCAGCTTTCTTTGAACGTATTTATTTGTGTTTCACTCAACACGTGTCTCCAGTTGCATTACCAGTTTAATTTGGGTTTTAAGCTAAGATTCTAGAGCTTTTCTCTTTCCTGTCCCAACAAGTACTCTTCATTCATGTCTTTATTAATTCTTCAAATAACTAAACAGCAGCCAAGACTCTGAGGGATACAAATTCGAAAGTGATCCCTTTCCTGACTCCAAGGTGATCCCCATCTGGTAGGGGAGACAGGACATGCACAGAAATAGTTAAAATAACTGGTAGATGGCAATAGGAACCCTTAAAGGGCAGGTCAAATACTCGAGTGTTATATACACACCCGAGGGTGGAGGGGTCATTCCTCTGGGAAGGAAAGAAAAGGACAGGATTAGGAAAGACTGCACAGGGGAGGTGGCATTTGAAGTGGGCCTGAACGAGTGAGGTTGGATTTGTACTTGCAGGGGTGGGAGAATTAAGCAGAGGGAAAAACACACTAGCAAAGGCTGGAGATGGAAAAGTACAGTACGAGGAAGAGTGAGTGGTTTGCCCGGGTTGCAGCACTGCATGCTCAGACGGGAGCACTGAGGAATACGGCTGAACAGGTAGGTTGAGATCCATGTTGCATGGTGGAAAGGAGCCGGAAGGGACTGGCACAGGGAGACCAGTTGGGAGGCTTTTGCAACCTCCTGAATGAGAAGTGAGAGGGTGGCAGTAGTTAGAAAAAGTAGGATGGGTGTGAAAAACGTTTCAACAGAGATGCCTAAATTCTTCCAACTCACCTTGACTAATTCTCCTCAATAACTCATACACCTGTTTTCATTGCAAGCGTTGTGCTACCTCTCCCTGCCCCCACTTCGGAAGCTTATCTTTTTGTCTTCCAGGTGCATGACTTTCTGCCCAATTACTTGTTTTCAACCCATCAGAGCAAGTCAAGCATGCAGCTCAGAAGTCTCACTGTCACACTTGGCCTAGGTTGCCCCCGTGCACTGTCTCTGTTCTCAGTATTCTGTCTCTGCATACCCACAGAACAATAGGTCTAAGTTTCCCAGACCCTCATGTGGAGGCTTGGTCAGAAGGCGAAACCCGAAAAAATACTTTAGCACAGGATGAAGGAGGAAGTGGCAGAAGGCTAAAACCAACCCCCATCAGACTTCACCAAGCGGCTCTGCCCCGGACTCAGCTCCACCACATCCTACTTTTACTGGGAGGCCAAGGAAGAAGGACTAAAGTGACTGGGACCTGGGCAGTGGGAGAAAGATCATGAGGAAGCAGAAGGGGCTTTGTTTTGGTCCAGGGAACCAATCCAGCACTATAACTGGCACCAGTCCTGGGAGTCACTGGCAGAAAAAATCAGAACAGGGAATCCAAAGGTGCTGCTTTGCCTCTGCTGAGCACCCCTTGCTGTCTCTAAGCCTCAGTCTTACCTTCTATAAAATGGGGATTATGACATCCACCTGTGTGTCCTGTTGACCTGTTCGTAAAGGTAGAATAAGGTGAGTATGAAAGCACTTGAAACATGTAAAGCACTATATTACAGGCTTTTTCTCACTCAACTGACCCTACTCATTAGGATGGGTAGACATGAAAAGAAGGAAGAAGAATGCAGATGTCGGGGAGCAGAGGCTGTGTGCATCTCAATTTTGCATAATAGAACTGTGGTGATTGGCCTTGTGGAGCAGCTAGTCCAGGTTCTCATTTGACAAGGAAGCTGAGGCCCGAAGAGGGGAAATGAATGTTCCATGGTCACAAGATGATTCAAAGGACAAACCCTGGTCCCACGGATGCCAGGCCAGTCCTTTCTCCACCCCACACCTCTGGTTGTCCAATGTGAAGGTCTCTAGGATGGAGACCACAGGTCCAGAGTCCAGGCGTGCTTGATTCCTGAGTTACTGGTGAGTAGTCACACAATTGAAACTAAGGAAGAGCTTAGCATGGGGCTGGATATCAGACACCATTTCTTTAAATCATTAGGTTTAGAATCCTGGATAACCATTTCCTAAGATCCAGAGCATTCATGTCCTGAAAAGAAAGACTCAGTTTCAAGTTTCCTATTGCCCTTTTCTCCTCTGTCCCCATGAATTATTTGGTCTCTGCAATAGGAGAAAAAGGGATGATTCCTCTGACGAGCTAGTAGCTGTTAAATATCAAAGGCGTAGAGAGTGGCAATCCCGCAACAAACATGTATAAGTACCTTACCTTGTTTCATCTTCATGACACCCTAGGTAGTAAATCATCTCAGTACTCTTAGTTAAACACACACACACACATACACACACCCTGAGACTCATAGAACTCAAGTGTCTTCAGTCACAGGCCAGTGCCAGGTTGTGTCTCTCAAGACCTCCCCAAAGTACAGCAAGGTTTTTATTTTAATAGGAAACAACAGCCTCTACTTCAAACGCTTTTAGAATGAGCTCTTCCATAGTATCAGATCTGTTGAACGACATGACTGTTTTACCCATGAGATTCTATAAATACAGACTCCCTGTTTCATCCACCAGCTTGTATGTCTCTGTCTTCTGACGAATTCATCATTGCACAAGCATTTTTGGAGGACAGCATTGTGCTGTGAGGTGAAGGGCTGAACCATACCCCTGCCTGCAGGGTTTTGAAGTTTGGTAGTTGCCCAGGGAGCACGTTGTCAGACAACTCCAATCAGGAGAGGACAATTGTGTCACAAGAGAGGTGAAAATGTGTATGTGAGATATAGAGATAGGAGAGGAGAGAAGGGAATGTGTCTGCATAACTAGAGGGTCTAGTGTGTTTAGGGAGGCAGGAAGGGCTGAGTGGTCTGGGCAGAGGGTAGGATGAAGGAGGAAAGAAGCTGGAGTTCAGGCCAGAAAGAGTCTGGGGCTGATGTCTCGAGGGCTCTGAGGCTGTGCTAAGGTGCTTGTTTCTTCCCAGAGTTTGCCAGTCCTAGATGTGCCCACACATGGGTGGTACCCTTGCATGACTTCTTAGAGCCTCAGTTTCCCCTTCTGTAAAATGGAAGACATGAATGTTCCCTCTAAGGGACCTGCGTGAGGGTGGGCCAGGGGAAAGCTACCGCACAATGCTTTGAGCTCCTCCAGAATACGATGCGAAGGGAATGCAAATCACAGTTATTTATAATGGCAGCAAACTGAGATGCTGAGAAGACGTTGCTGCAGGCCGCCAAGCACTCCCTCTGGAAATCCTGAAAGCCTGCTACTGCAGGGCTGTGCCCAGATCCCAGCTGGAAGCAGGCTTATCTCTTCTCAGCTCCCGGTGCTTCTTCCGATCCTGCCAGGATGTTCCTCACAAAACAAACACTAATCTCCCTGCATAGTTCCACCTACAGAGGAGGAAGCTCTGCACCCTTCTGCCCTCCCCTTTTAGAAAACCAAGCTAAGTTCTAAACTCCCAGGTCGTGACAAGTTCTCATTTTGTGTCATCATTGCCTCACCAGGTAGCACTATCAAGGGTAGACCTTTGGAGCTGGGAATGGCGTGGCCTGGGAAACAAGCAAATGTCCCGTTAGTCTCCTAAGGCAGCCCTTAAATTCTGGAGGCGACTTATCCTTCTGCCAAGCTTGTGTTGGCAACAAAGCACTCAGGCATCCAAGGAGGTAATGCGCAAGGCAGGGCAGTCAGGGGCGTGGCCCAGAAGGAGACACCGGGAGCAGGGTCCTAACATCCACAGAATTTTATTTTTTAACAAAGGAAGGAAAGGACCACATTGGTTTCAACTTTTTAATCTTTAAAAAAGGAATGCAAACGGCACTCCCTTTACAAACATCATCTCTTATGGGACCCCACATATACAACTTGAGTTCACACACTGGTGACTCTCTCAGGTACCCCAAAGGGATTCTAAAACAGTGTTTCTCAAACTTTGATGTGTACACGAATCTATAGGTGGTATGGTTAAAATGCAGGTTCCGATTTAGAGGACCATGGTGGGATCTGAAATTCTGCATTTCTAATAACTTTCCAGTTTATGTCAATGCCACTGATCCATGGACCAAACTTTAAGAAGCAAGGGTCTAGAGCTCTAAGAATTACAGTTTGGAAACCACTGATCTTTGGGTTATATAGACAACGAGCCTCCCCACTCCCCATCCCTGGGGATATTAAGCCAAGTTTCCTGGATTAGATTCTGCCTAGACTGAAGTCAGCTTCTATAATCAACTGTAAATCAAGATCCTAGAATTGCCTCCTTCTGGCTCTAGGTGTCTATCATCTCCTATGGCAGTCTGGGAAAATTCCTAAGAGGCTTGGCCATGAGAAAGAGCTTTAAGGTATGGGCTTTACTCTAACAGAAAAGTACAAAAGGTTCAGATCAATCCTTGTCTCCAACCCCATCTGCCACTGCAACACACACAGAATGAGAGAGAGAGTGAGAGAGAGAGAAAGAGAGAGAGAGAGAGAGAGAGAAATCAAGCTAGTGCTCCCCTTGGCACTTAAAAAGAAGGGTGACAACAACCCTCTGCCTGCCCTCTCCTAACCCCAGCTGATGGAGGTCATTTCCCTCACACACCCTCTATCCCTCAGGTCCACCCCCTTTTGGGGACTGAGATGCTCCCACTGAGGTCAAAAGTATTTTTAGCTATGCCATGTGGGCCCATGCTTAGCCAACTCTCCCTGGACATTAATCTTGGATTCCACAAATGCCAGGTCTCCTGATCCAGGAGGCATGGAGGTGACAGGGAAATCTGAGTGTCTTGGAAATTGCAGTGCATGGCCTTTTGAGGATTTTGTCTGAATACCATGTATGATAAAAACAACAACAGTAACACCTAATGCTCAGAAAATGCTTCAGCATTTACCGAGTGCTTTCTCCCACATTGCCTCATTTGATCTTCCTGAGAGGGTCATGGGGAAGATAAGGCAAAAATTGTTCTTATTTCTATTTAATAGCAGGACCAGGTGAGTTGGCAAGATAACACTGCTAGTAAGTGATAAACTTGAGCCTTCAGTCCCTCTATCCAAGCTCAGTGCACTTACCATACCCCGTACAATTCTACCTTTTTGCTTCTCTCCTAGCTTGGTTTTATTTTGTTTTGCGAAATATTACAAGATTCAATATCTGCATAAATGCCTTTAAGAAATGGGAAATTCAAAACAAGGAAGAATGAGGCAGCTTGTATCAGTCATAGGTCCTGGCAGGAAGCAGAGGACTTGCTTAAAGAAGGTGGGCAAAAAGAGATTCATGATAATTTGCAAAGATACAGGCAGGGTTAAGGAAAACCAAGAGATAGCAGTGTGCCCTGAGGCTCGCAAAAACTGGGAGCTGGTACCAGCTCTTGGCCTGAAAGAGCAAAGAAAGAGGCAGTTACCAGAGTCTGGAAAGTCCTGGTAAGCTGCAGGAGAGGGCTGTGGCCTTTGGCATCGCCAACCTGCAGCTGTCAGTGAGGGTGCTAGGGGAAAAAGCGGCCTCACCTCTCCCCTCTCCCACCTTCCAACCACCTGATCAGCGCTAGGCTGATTCCAACCGGAAGTCAAAGGAATAGAGAACCTAAAGATATCCATAAAGGCCAGCCTCCTGGAGTGGCTGCAAGACAAGGATGAAAAATAGATTTGTAGGGTCAAACAGGAAACACCCAGTGTGCAGCTGTACTCACTGTAATAGCCTAGGACTCAGGAGAGAGGAGATGGCACAGAGTCAGAGGGGCTGGGATTCACAAGGTGGGGATTCCTTGTTCTCTCAAAGTGGAATTATTTCAAAACCTACCTGCAGTTAGCTCTCTGGGAGCCAATCTGGCCCTGGGCCCCAGGGGAATCCAAGAAAAACCAGATCACAGCTCCCAAGAGATTCAATAACCCCACAAGCAGGGTTGGCCATCCTGTGGCCTGGGTTTAGATCCCAGTTCCACCATTCTGCCTAATTCCAGGTTGTGACTCTGGACAATTCATGTAATCTCTCTGAATCTCTGAGTCTTTGTCTGTGAAATGAGTATAATAACAATCCCTTGGCTGCCCATCTCAGGACAGGCTGGCACTTCACACACTGGAAATGCCACATAAGAATTCCACAGAAGAAGGCCACATAAGAATAGCATGGGTCCCAAACAGTCAGGACCACCTAAGTCTCTTTTGCTCTTCAGAAGAATAATACCTAGATTTGAAAAAGTTCAAAGCCAGAGAAGCCCTAGAATCATCGGACCAACTACTCTCGTATAAAAAGAAGAGTGTGAGAGAGAGGTTCACAGATGGGGCCAGAGCTGGGCCACCAGTCTCCCTCCTTCACAGTCCCATGCTGCCCCTCCCACCTGTCCATGAAAGTGACAAGACCTATCCATGTGAGGATCAAATGACGTAAAGGATGCAGTAGTGTTTTGTCAATTGTAAAGGTGGTTGCTATCATTGTCATTAACAATAACAGGCCGGGCGCGGTGGCTCAAGCCTGTAATCCCAGCACTTTGGGAGGCCGAGACGGGCAGATCACGAGGTCAGGAGATCGAGACCATCCTGGCTAACACGGTGAAACCCCGTCTCTACTAAAAAATACAAAAAAAAAAAAAACTAGCCGGGCGAGGTGGCGGGCGCCTGTAGTCCCAGCTACTCGGGAGGCTGAGGCAGGAGAATGGCGTAAACCCGGGAGGCGGAGCTTGCAGTGAGCCGAGATCGCAGCCACTGCACTCCAGCCTGGGTGACAGAGCCAGACTCCGTCTCAAAAAAAAAAAAAAAAAACCAATAACAATCCTTCCCCTACAAACCTAGACCAGACACGAAAATTATCATCATTAGCTATGTCTTCAAGGATGTGATAAAATATGACTATTTTACCAGGGCAAACGACATGAGAACCCAAGAGCACACAGCAGGTGAGGGCATCAGAATAGCTGGTGATAAATACCACTTGGCTGAGAACGAGATTCTGGGATATGGGCGTGAGACAGGTGAGTTTTGATTGTCAGCAGGTGGCAGGAAAGACAGGACTCATAAGATCTGCATGTACGAAGGAAATTTCAGATGGGGACATAACAGGTTGGGGGCTTGGTCCAAACCCCAGTTGGATAGAGGAGGAAACCCCAGCCTGGAAAGGCTCATGGGCTTCCTGGAGCCTCCTTGAGAGTTGGTGGTATTGGGCTCTCAAAACTCATCTTTAACAGCCAGACTCTATGGTTCAGCCTTTGGCACCTACTTCCACATGTGGACTCCTCAATGAAGAAACTAGAATGTGCCTTATTTGTTACAAGGAGATCATATACCACATTGTAGCTTTTAAATCAAAAGCCAAAATCTTGACTCTTGGTGAAGATCTCCAGCTTTCAAACTGTCTAGATCAGGGCCCTGGTCACACTCCACTGAGTTCATTCTGTTCTGCTTCTCTGTATCACTTCAGTGGCTCCTCTGCTCCACTGGCTTCCATCATTCATCCATACATTCACTCCACAAATATTCACTGAGGACCTGTAGTGCTTATAACTAGGAATACCATGAGAATTTTGTCCGAATGCCATGTATGATAAAAACAACAACAGTAACATCTAATCCTTCAGCATTTACCAAGCGCTTTCTCCTGCATTGCCTCATTTCATCTTCCCAAGAGGGTCATAGGGAAGATAAGGCAGCCCTACCCTCACAGAACTGACCATCCAGAGGAGGTTGACGGAAGCTGCCAAATTTCACTGCAACAATCACATGAGCAAAGCATTGGCTCAATCCAGAGCCCAGTGCTGAGCAAAGCCACTTGCACTTCCTGGAAAGGTCATCTTTAGCACAAATATCCTAAATAGAAGAGAAATAGAAGAGAAGAGAAGGACTGAGAAAACCCATTGCACATAGTACATCCAGAGTACCACCTTCTCTCTATGAAGACAAGGGCAGTTCAGTGTTGTATTTATGAGCATGGGAGGTAGGTAGACTTCCTAGAAAAAAAATTCCCAGCTCCATTACTTACTGTGTTACCTTGGGTAGTTACTGAACTTGTCTTTCGTGCTGTCTGAGCTCTATTTTCTTCCCCTGGGTCACAGCAGTAATCATAGTGCCTACAGAACTGCTATGAGCATTAGATAAGGCAATACATGTCAAGTCTGAGGGCAAAGACTGGACTGGCAATTATTCAATGAAAGGTCACTGTCATTATAGCTAAACTAAGCCCAAAAAGAGATGTGACTCATCCAATGCCACTCGCCTAGTTAGAAGCAGATCCAAATTTCGAGCTCAGATGCCCCAATACTAGGCCAGTGTTCTTTCCACTATACCTGCTACCTTCCTACCAGGGAATCTACAATGTGAATTCAGCCTTATCCCATTGAATGTTTAAACTAACAAGGAAATTTGAGATTGTATTACCATACAGAACCTTTCTCATTTGGACTACTAGAAAGGTTATATTTCTTCCACTCAAGTAACCCCATTTCTACTGACTAATTATCTGCCTCACCCTCCTTGCTAAGGAAACTGAAGCTTTTGGCCCACCACGTGGTCAACACTTCGGGCCAAGTGTTTCCTCTCATCCTTTTCTTGCTGAATCACTCTACCTCTGCAGCCCAAATCTTTATAGTTACTTCCCCATCTCAGTTTTCTTTGCTTAGATTAAGCACTATTTTTACAACCCAGTTGCCTGGAAGGTTGAAAACTAATGTAGAATCTATAATAAAGGCCTTGGGCCCTGTGATTGGTCAGAAGACTCACCCAAATCACCATCAGGGTGGTGGCAAGCCAATGCTAGGAATTAACAGATACTGGTATTTGTGTACACCAAAGCATATTTAACAGCCTGTTGATAACTGCACAGCCTAAGTCCTAACACTTACTGATTCCATTGAATGACAATGTGTTACAGATTCTAAAGTGGTTCACCTTTAGAATGAATGGATCTAGTCTCCCTTTTTTGCAGGGATGCCAGTCTTAAAAGTAGAAATTAGAATAAAGAGTAACAGAGTACAAGGGTTGAGGGTTTGGATTCTGCAACCAAACTGCTTGGATTCACATCTTGGTTCTACCAAGTACTGTGAGGCCTAGGCCAAGTTACTTTATGTCCATTTGCCTCAATTTTCCCAACTGTAAATAGGGCAAAGGCACTTGCCTTATAGGATTATTATGAGAATTAAATGAATTAGTAACTTATAAAGTGCATAGAACATGCCTGGCACATAGCGAGCACTATGTGTTTGTAAAATCAATAAACTAAGAAGGCAGGAGACTGAGTCTCAGTTACATGCCTACCCTAGGCATTCACATATTGGATTAAATAGTCTTTAGGGCCCCTTTCTTTCACTGTCCTTGCGATGGCAAGCCTAGAAGTGCTACTCTGTACTACTCTCTGAGATGTCAAAGCAGCTCTTTGGAAGCACCAAGGAAGAGTACAACTACATGTGGCTAAACTCTCCTGGTTGAGTCAAAAACCATTGCAGCTTTTATTGTTTCCTTGGCCTTAGCCACATTCGTTGCAGGAGGAACCTCAGATGCTTGGAAGTAGAGAATCTGCCCACTAGCGGTCTACGTGAGGCCTCTGAAATTCACAAGCGCGCCAGGAGCTCATTACTTCTTGCCCTTCTCCCTGTCTCTCTGATTCACCTCTTGTTTGATGCCCTGAAGGTGACTAATGACTCAGAGCATCCCATCTTTGGTTCCGCCCAGGTATTCTCCTTCAGACCTTGATTCCATTTTAAAAACAAAAAGAAAACACCTCTATGATTCATTTGATTCCACTTCTTTGGGGTTTTGGGAGTGGGGAGACAAGAATGATGGAGAAAACGTACAAATCGGACTGGTAAAGTGGTCTAACTCAGAGGGTGCATTGCCCTGCACCTGAAGGTGAGGAAAGACTGGCAGTCACCTTACCAGTGCCTGACATCAGACATGAGTGACAGGCAAGCTCCCCAGAAACCTGTGGAACCTCACCAGCATGCAGACTGTCTTTGTTTACTTTCTTTTCTACTTGCTGTGCCTTTGGAGCTGGAAGCAAGGACACGGATGGACAACTGCTCAGACTAAGGTGGATCCTCTAACTCTCCTTCCTGCCTGGCACCATTAGCTCAAGCCCTCATCACCTCTCAGAAGATTGGACTCCAGTTCCGAGTCCATCCCCTCACCATCAGTCCTCCCTGGAGTCCACTTGCACTCGAGGCTAAATTGCTAAGGAAACTGAAGCTTTTGGCCCACCACGTGGTCAACACTTTGGGCCAAGTGTTTCCTCTCATCCTTATCTTGCTGAATCACTCTACCTCTGTAGCCCAAATCTTCACAGTTACTTCCCCATTCAGTTTTCTTTGCTTAGACTAAGCACTGCTTTTACAACCCAGTTGGCTGGAAGGTTCATCTCAAGAGCTATCTTCTCATTATGTCACTGTCCTGCTCAAAAGCTGCCAGCCTCCTTGTAGCCTGCAGACAAAGTTGAACTTCTCACTGGTCTTCAAGTCCCACTGGCCTTAACTCCCACAGATTCTCTACCTAATCAAAATTATGATGTACCCACTGTAATCAGTCATTCTTACCCTTCACTGAGAATATCTCACATCCATACCTCCATGGAAATCACAAGCACTAATCATTTACTCTCTGCGTGGCCTTGGAAAAGTAATTTATCATGTCTGAGCCCCAATTTCTTCATCTACAAAATGATGCTGTCTAATAAGGGAGGATTTCCATGAAGAGGAATTGAGATAATATACAAGGGCATACATAGCACAGTACCTCAAACATAGTGAGAGAGCAACAGAAGTTAGCTTTAATCATAATCATCAAAATAACATGACGTTGATATTTGTCATTGATAATTGTTCTAGCTCATGTCATCTCTTCCATGAAGCCTTAGCTGATCTCCAATCTGAGTGCTATTTCTCCTTCTTTTGAAGTCGCCCTCTACTTGTAGAGCCATCCCCATATGACAGGGTATCACAGTGACTTCTCCACTTATCCTGTCTCCTTCTTTATCTGCCTCTGGGTCCTTTGCCTCGTCTAAAAATGAATCCCAGCACTTGGTAAAGCTTTATTTCATGCGGATGTTTCTCTGGATCCTGCAGGCAGGGCCTGAAGAAGTCAATGGTGATCGTGAACTGTTCTGGAAGAATAGGGTTTCTCTTCAGAAATAAAAGAGTACCTCACTGTGCTACCTCTCTGCCTGTGTGGACACACAACACAACACAACCCAGCCTGGGCCACCAGAGGAACCAGCTGGTTGAACTTTGTGAACTTTGTCCTCATGTCCCAACACCCTACTTCCCAAAGCCTGGACCGGTAATGTTCTTTTCACCAGAAAGGACAAGGGCAAGTGAGTGCAAGAGAGAAAGTGGTACATTTATCACTGAGAACCTGCTAGGGAAATGGGGGAAAGGGGAAGGGAAGAGATCTTATTTTCTAAGACTTGAGAAGGGAAAATGGAAGTGGGAGGGAAATCATCTGTGGCTTATGTTCTCTAAAACTCAAAGGGAACTTGCTGCCCCATACATGATGTTGATTAGGGAAAGTATCATCTAGTTACACAGAACCCCACAGCTTGGTAAGCATGAACTCAGAAGAGTCCCAGCTTTCTGATTCATCTGATCCACAAGCCTTGGTCAGCAGGCACACAGTTGCTTTTGCTTTAAGATGACCTCATTTGAAATTCCTTATGTAGCTGTCACTGCCAGCACTAAAGCCTGGTCATTTACAGTAGCTGTCCTTTCTGAATTTAAATCTGATAAAACAGGCTGTTCCTGCCCCACACCTCCTAGGGGTCTAGATCTGAAAGGAGCCCCAGGGATCATCCCATCTAGTCTAACCCTGGCCCAGAAAGGAAGGGTCACACCACCAGGCAGTGCTGAAGCCAGGCCTGCAACACACTTTCCACTACCCCAAGATGCCCCCATTGGCTGTTCAATTTAAGGACATAACCCGTGAAGAAAGGAGATTGTGAAATGCTTCTACTAGAAGCCCAAGGGTGGCTGAAAGCCCAGATGCTTCTCTCTTAACCCTCCTAACCTAGTCCCAGTTCAGCAGTTTGCTTCCCACTGTTTCATGTTAACCCTTTTTCTCCATGAGGCCAAGGCTTGTCTTCCAATGAGCAGCTCCCTATAATAACTAAGCTGGCTTCTGCTTGCACCTTCCCAGACACCTCCACTGGCAAAACCTTTCCATTGAGCAATCTTCTTGTGAAAACTGACTCTTCCTTGCCCTTTACAATTACTCAGCAACTCTGCAAAACAGTAACCCAACTGTTTATTTTGATTTCAAGCTCGGGGTTAAAGGGCTAGCTTTGTCATTTTTTTTTATTCCCCTTGAGGAAGTTACTAGAGACCTCAGGGATTTCTTGTCTTTGACTCTTGACTACCAGCTTGACATGCCTCCATCTTCCACTAGCCCCCAGTCTGTGCCAGGTGACACAGAAGGTTCCAGGAAGGAAAGGGGATACTCCTCCAGAGGGAAGATGCTTCCTAAATGGAGAGTTGGCATTCACTCAACCTTCCCTGCAACCACCCATCCCCAAGGTACCAACCTGCCCATGTTTTCAATGAATCTGACAGGCTGCATCACTATCTCCCATGTTTGTTCTGTAGTTTCAGAGTTTACAAAGCACTCTAACCACCCTCAATTCAGGGGATGTTCAGGACCTCCCTGAAGGGTAGGCCACACAGGTTTGCATATTAGAGAGGAGGTAATCATACATGTTTATGCTTATATCTGGGACTAACCTAATCAAGGTGAGAAATATAGTCAGCCTCTTGACTGCAAGTTCAGTGCTCCTTATCATTTTTCTTCTGCCAGCTACTCCCGTTATTTTCCATCTTGCATATCCAGCTAAAAAGAGCTTTCTAGAATACCATTCTTCTTCAACTGCTTTCCCATTCACAAACTCTCAGCAATGCCTAAATGCCCATAGGATGAAATTCCAAACACTCTGCTTGTCTTTTGAGGCCCTCCAAGGCATGACTCCAAAGTATCTCCCTAACATTATTTCGGCCATGTTAGCCTGGTGAAGCTTTATGAATTTCCAGCAATGTCTTACGCACTTTTTAAACCTCTGGACCTTATTTTTTTTTATTTTTTATTTTTTTTGAGATGGAGTCTTGCTCTGTCACTCAGGTTGGAGTGCAGTGGTGTGATCTCAGCTCACTGCAACCTCCGCCTCCTGGGTTCAAGCGATTCTTCTGCGTCAGCCTCCCAAGTAGCTGGGACTAAGGTACACGCCACCACGCCCAGCTAATTTTTGTATTTTTAGTAGAGATGGGCTTTCACCATATTGACCGGGCTGTTTTCGAACTCCTGACCTTGTGATCCACCTGCCTCAGCCTCTTGAAGTGCTGGAATTACAGGTGTGAGCCACCATACTTGGTCTGGACCTTATCGTGTTGCTTCCCCATGCCACCCCACAGATCCATCCTCAAGGTGCTTCTTCAATAATGGCACCCATTGCTAGAATATCTCTGGATTCTCTCAGCACACAGTGAGCTCTCTCTTCTTAAATTCCATAGCTTGTGTAAACCATAATACTCTCTGGGCCTAGAGAGCAAATGTGCATCAGGCAGAAATTAAGGCTAGCCTTTACCTGTCATCTCCCACCTCAGCTCAGAAAAGGGTCTCCCACCTCAGCTCACATGCATCTGTTGGTGGTTATTTATTAAATATCAGGTTCAAAAATAGTTTAGGGTAGGCCTTGCCTTCTCATAATTAGACAAATAAGAGAAACAGAAGAAAAAAATATTGGATCAAAGGTACAAAATTTCTATTTTATCATCAAAATATTAATTGTACTCTATCATAGAAGGAGGAGGAAGAGTGTGAAGGAAAAGGAAGACATCGAGAGGGATGGCTCAAGTTTACAGCAAAGGCACCTGATTCCCATCTGTGGTTCTTCAAGGCCCCGTAAATAACATACCCAGTGCTATGGGTTCAATAGCAATGACCTTGAGCCATTTCACATTGAAGTCTTAGATTTCTGGAAAATGTGGGTGATCTTCTCTGCCCAGCCCATCTCACTGGATAATAGCTGTGAAAGTGCTTTGTAAGTGTAAATGCTAGACCTATTTGAGTGGTGACTAATTTCCAAAGGCCAGGCCGCCCCCAACCCCACCTTCAGAGCATTTCATCTGTTAAAATACATGAGACCATTGGGATCTGTGGAAGAGCAAATGCTCCCTTTTGCACCTCTGCTGTTGACTGATGGCCTTCTGGTGCTGGAAATGTCCTGTGATCCTTGGACTATTATTAGGGATGGTTAAACTGGTGGAGGGAGGCTAAAAACAGCCAGCACAGCCATCACTAACCTTTTGGTTTCCCATTTCAGGAACAAGTTTCAAAATAAAATGTTTGGTTTCTTTGGGTTTTTTTTGTTTGTTTGTTTGTTTTTTGTATGAGAGCACATTTCTGTAGTTCTTCACAACACACTGAAAGAAAAGAGAATTTCACTTCGCAAGATTGGGGAGATTGTCTTTCCTGAGTTTGCTTAGCCCCAGCCGTTAACCCTGGAACATTTGTTCCAAACTGGAACTTGAGCCTTGAAGTTCAGCCAAGTTGGGTGGACTTCCTGGTGCCTCCACTGCTGGCCTGTCTGAGCCCTGCCCTGGGACAAATGTACAGGACTCCAAATGGAGCAGAATCTTAGGGAACAGTAAAAGGTTGGGGAGGGCAGAGTTTGGGGTTGAGGGACTCTGGGGTTCTTGCTGTCAAGTTCATATCTGCCTCTGAGTTACCCATGGTAATTTATTCCTCTCATATTTTTTTCTTTATTTGTTATTTAATTCACCAAAATTATATGTATTTATGGTACACAAGATGATGTTTTGATATATATCTAAATTATGGAATGGCTAAATCAAGCTAATTAACATATGTAGCACCTTATTTTTTTGTGTGACAAGAACACTTAAAATCTACTCTCTTAGCAGTTTTCAAGGAGTTAATACATGCTGGGCTTAATACCTAGGTAATGGGTTGATAGGTGCAGCAAACCACCATGGCACACATTTGCTTATGTAAAAATCCTGCACATGTGCCCTGGAACTTAAACAAAAAGCCCAACAAAATAATTAAATATATATATATATATAATCTATTGATGTTAACTATAGTCACCACGATGGGCAATGAATCTCTTGAATTTATTAAAATGTTGTATCCTTTGACCAACATCTCCCCAGTCCCACCACCTGGCAGCCTCTGAGAATAACCATTTTATTCTCTGCTTCTATGAGTTCATCTATTTTTTACATTCCACATATAAGTGCCACATTTTCATCCGAAATACCCTTGGGCTCCCAGGCTCCCATGGCCTGGCAGGCTTCAGTGAACCATCCACCTAACCGCCCCACTCCCCTAACACGCATTTGCAACCTCGCTTTAATTACCACCCCCACCTTCTCTAAAGCAGCCAAGATATTTTAAAACCCTTGTTTTGATCTTCTTTGCATATCAGTTACACTATTTCTGAGCATGTTTATTTTTATTTTTTTTTTTCCGGTGGTGAGCCCGTTGCTTTGAGCCCTCTGCTCGCACGTTTCCACTTCCTCTCGCTTTCCTGTGCGCGGCTGTGGTCTCCGAGTGTGCCGCGCAGAGTAGGCTGGGTGATTCTCATGGGCCTGTGGCCTTTGATGGAGCCAGGGGAGGTAGGTTCTTCCACCACTGGTGCTCCATTGCTCCTGACATCTGCAGAGGCAAGATGAAATTTCAGTTGTGTTTCATTTGTTCCATCTCCCAAGGAAGTAGACCTGACTACTAGTCAGATAAGGGAAAAAGGGCCCTTTCTTGGGCATGAAAGAGACTGGGGATTTAGTCCAAACTCTGACACTGACCTTGAGAAAATCCTCTTCCCTCTTGGGATTGGACTCAAAATTACTGAAGCTCCCATGGATTCTAACCAACTGTTTTAACAATTAGCTGTTCTAACAATGTGCTTTTCTAACAATTAGCAAAATCATTTTCATATTGAAGATGAGCTTAGGGTCAGCTTCTGAAATCAACATGTTGGAGACCCAGGGACGATTGAAGTACTCCATGTTCAAGAAGTGATGACTGAGATTTGCGGGATAAACCATCTCTTTGTGATAGGATCTTGTGAAATGTGTATGGTACGACTTGTGAAAAGTCCAAGCTAAACCCTTGTCATGATATACATCTAAATTCACATGCTTCCCAACGTTTTTTTTTTTTTTTTTGCAGCATACCTAGAACATGGTATTATTTGTACAGCAAACTGGGCAAAAGAACAAGGCCACTCTTGCCCGGTAGCAACCAACTCATTAACTGTGGCTGTGCTGAGCTCTTCCTGGCCACTCCAAAGACTGAAGAGACAATATGTGGGCCTATTTGAGACCCAGATTTGGGAAAGTTCAATTTAAAGGATTAAAACAACTCTTCATCTAACCAGAATAACAAGAGTGTTCTGGCCTATAAAAATCACTAGAGAAGGCAAAACAGGTAACAAAGTGGGTCCTGAATCCAGACCATGGGGTTCAGATAGAGACTCTATCATTTACCAACTCTATGTCTTTGGGAAACACTAAAGCTCAGTTTTTTTCTGTCTTTAAAATGGGAATGATAATATTCTCAGTGGCCATAGGACAAAATAAGGTAACGCATTTCAGCACATTCCTTAATAAATATTAGCTCTGATTATGGCGAATGCTAGTCAGGAAATTAAAGATCATTTGGTCCAATCTTCTCATTTAAACAAAGAAGAAACTTTGACTTGATCAAAGTCACACAGCTAATTAGTAGCTGAACTGGGACTAGAACCTAAGTCTTCTGATTTCAGTCCTGTGCCTTTATATACTAAGGGTATGATACTTCATTCTGTGTTAAAAACATCCGAATTCCTAAGTATGTAGGATGAATTATTTTCCCCCATAAGACATCTGGAAGGTAGGACTCTTCCTATTTGTTTTAAATTAGCTTACCAGCGACTCTGCCTTGAAGCATGGGCTTGAATGAGATGATTTATCAAACGCTTGCCTCCTGTTTCAGGTCGGTAGCCAAGGGCTGGCCTCCTTGGCTTTGGAAGGCACAGAAATGGGTACAGTGGTTGTATATCTGCATCTCAGATGCCAAAGGTTTCAGGTCACCAGTACAGAAGTCCCATTTTACATATGAACATACTAAACTTCTGGTTAACTCAGAGCCACACATGTCCAACAGCAAAACAAAAACTAGAACTTGAATCTCCGACTTGATGCTGGTGCCTATTCCATAGATCTCACAAGGAGAAACAGGATTTAAGATTCCCTGTTGCTGTATACTGGCCACTTCCTTCAACCCTATAAACATGCTGAAGTGCCCTGTGAAGTCAATTATTCATTTAATTGTGCTTTGTTCCTTTCCTTTTTTTTCTACCTCCAGCCACAAATGTTTGAGGCAATTTATAGGAAATACAGTAACGAATAATGAAGAGCACATAAAAATAAACTACAATATCTTATAAATAAACCATAGGATATATAGAATTGTGCTTTCCAAAGTGGCAGCCACAAGGCACATGTGTCTATTTATATTTAAATTAATTAAAATTAAATATAGTTAAAATGTAGCTCATCAGGTTCACAAGCTGCATTTTAAGTGCTCGGTCACCACATGTGGCCAGTGGTTACTTATGGACATTTCAGATACAGAATATTGCCCATGATTGCAGGAAGATCTATTAGACAGTGCTGTCTAGACAGACAACCAAGTCATATATTCTTACACATTTGCAATAAATTTTGGCTCTGAACTTCGTGTTGGCAAAGCCAAATAAAACAAAGCAAAATCAGTTGTGTCATTATCAATTCCTCAAGGGAAGCAAAGCTTTTCTATCACTTAGACCTAAAAGAATTCCTCCTATGGGGCTTTATAGAAAAGGCCACCAAGTGACAGAACAAATAATGTCCTCAGAAACCACAAGAGACAAGTTCAATGTATAATTCACTAAAATTCAACTAACACTTCTCGGGTGAGTTTAGGATACTTACCTGGTTCTAAAGAGAGATACCTTAACAACATCAGTCAAGTGAATTTGCTCTACAGAAATGACATTAGAACTGAGGCCTGAATGACAAGATGATGTAGCCATTGTAGATCCAGAAGAAGAACATCCAAACAGAAGGAAAAGTAAGTGAATGTTCTTCATCTCTGAAAGTATTGAGCAAGTTTGAGGGAGAAAAAGGCCAGTGAACTTCGTGGATGAGGCTGAGAGTGGAGGGAGAAGATGCTGAACAGGCAGTCGGGACAGATCATGTAGGGTTTTATAGCTTATGGTGAGAGGGTTTAGCAAAGAGATAAACTTATAATTTATGGCTTTAGAGAGATCAGTCTGGCTACTGCACGAAGAGCTGACTGTAGAGGGAAAAAGTGTGGGCAGGAAGAACATGATAATAGCTTGGAATAAGATAGTCAGCAGTGCAGATGGTGAGAAATCGTCTAATTTGACCGTTTCAGGTTTGTAAAGTCAATAGGACTTGCTGAGAGATTACATATAGGGTTTCAGGGAAATAAAGAATATTATAATGACTCAATTATTTGCGTTGAACAAATAGCTAGGAGGCCAGGTAGCACTTACTGTGACAGGGAATACTTGGGGAGGAGGAATTCGGGGTGGAGAATTCCTAAATTAATAGTTTGGTTTGGGTCACAGTTTGTGTGAAGTGCTTATTACATATACAAGTAGAGTTATGGAGTCTGAAGCTCAAGGGAGAAGTGTTAGAGACAGAGATTTGAAGTTATCTGCATATAAGTGGTATTTTAAAGCCATGGGTCTCAATGAGTTCATCTAAGAAGAGTACAGACAGAATAGAGATAAGAACCCCAGAGCACACCAAAACCTGATGTCGAGGAGAAACAGCCAGACAAGGAGACAGAAAGGTAAGGACAAACCAGGTGAGTGTGGGATCACGAAGCCTAGAGAAGAAAGTGTTTAAAGAAGTATGAAGGATTGACCATGTCCAATTCAGCTCAATACTTCAGTTAGTTGAATACACGTTGACCTTGGAAACACGTAGGTCATTGGTGACTCTGATAAAGGCTGTTTAAGTGGAGTGATATAGAGTCTGAAGAAAATCAGAGCAGAGTTGAGGAGAGAATGGGAGCTAAAGAAGTGGAGACAGGAAATGTAGATCTTACTTTTAAAGTTTTTTTTTTGTGAAGGCATCAGAGAAAGGGGGTGGTCGCTAAAGGGACATGTAGGGCCAAGGGAGAGCTGGGTTGGTTTTTTTTAATTTTATTTTTAGTAGTTGTTATAAAGGCATATTTGTATGCTGATGGGATAGATGTAATGGAACATCAGAAATTGATGTTGCAAGGGAGAAGCGTAGGAAAGGAGATGGGATCTAGAGGACAAATGGAAGTGTTGGCCTTAGAAACTCTGCCACTTCCTCCACTATAATAAGAGGAAGGCAGTGTATGTGGGCACAGATGCAGGTGGGTTAAGGAAAAATGCAATAACTCTCCTCTGCTAGCAAAAAGGAAGGTCATAATCCCAGGGCATGGGATATGTAGAGCATGGTGGATATTCAAGTAGGGAGCTAAAGGTTTGAAAGAGTTGACCCAGAGAATGAAAAGTGCATTTTCTAGAAGCATCATAGGATCCTCTGGCACGGTCTGTTTCAGGTTTGTGATCAAGAATTTAAAGTGAACTGATCAGCATGGTTTATAATGTTCTGAACAACAGTCTACTGTTTGTTTGGGTGCAAGCAATGGAGGAATTAGAAGATATACTTTTCACCAGGATTGCAGTTTTGCCAGGTACAATAAAGGGGAAGGCAGCAGGGGAATGGTGGGTATTGGAAGGACAGCATTTATGGCACAGAGTAGAGTGAGTTAAGTTTGGACTAAGGGTTAAGTCTACCCAGTAACACAACATCACTGGGCTCCACACATATCCAAAGTGTCTGCCTGGACCCATCAGTATGCCGAGAATTTTCCTTCCCTCCACAAAAGAAGCTCACTACTGACTTCACCTGGTGCCTGCCACATCTAGAATCCCCCTTCAGGGTTTTGCAGCCAATTAGGAACTGAGTGTTGGGCACCAAACTGGGTAGAAGAGGCACTCCTGAGCGTACACACACTTGCAACGGAATCTCAACACATTATTTAGACCTAAGAGGCTGTGTGGCTGGCAGGAAAATACCCTACACACGCAGAGAGAAGACCTGGGTTTCATCAGTTTCTGTGGCTTTTACCAAATGAGAAAGTTTTTTTCATATCCTGAGCCTCTGTTCCCTCTCATCATAACTCTGGCCTGGGCTTAAATTACAGCTGCTTATACAGATCTGATGCGATGGTAAATGTACAACCATTTTCAAGTGTAGGGAATTATGGAGATGTGAGAAATTACATTGTTATTATGACTCTGAAAGGGGCTACCAAATGCAAATCTAAGGCGTTTACTGGTGTGAGATTGATTTCAAATGTCAGCTAATATAGGTCACCATGGCTTATAAGCAATTTGCCTTAAAATTAGAAACTTATGAAATGCTTAAGATGAAAGGCAGTGCATTTCAAAACAGAGGCAATGGGAAGCAAATTTCTCTCTTTTTTGTGCAACATCCTATGAACCCATGGTTCTCACAGGCCCAGGATATTGCTGCAGTTGGCAGCCCGGTGTATTTTGAACAGCACAGCACTAATCCCTGGGTGACTCTGTAATCCTGAGTGAGTCACTTTACCTTTGGAGGCCTCAATCATCTTCTCTGTAAGGTGGGAAGAATTGTACTGCCTCCTTTTCCACTTACAGGGTATCCAGAAGATCATATTTTTTTTTAAAGGCAAAAAAGAACTGAGAAATACTCTTGGTTACTCTGCAAAGAGGTTGGTGTAAATGTAAAGTGTCACTATTATTAAGTGTGAGGCGATCTTTCCCACCCCCATCGTGTCCCAGCGTTACAATGTGAGCTGTGTGACAGGCTATTTTTAAATTCCCATCTCTGGAAGCATATGGTCCTGCACAGTGCCAAAAAGAGAAAAATGACCTGCTTCAGTTTGTTTGCTTGTTTGTTTTGATCTGATGGAACATTTTCTATGATCCTGTTAAAAGTTGTTGTTTCTACTTTAAACTTTTAAGGTGAGTGCTAAAGATTTTCTATAGCGTGGTCTGAAACACACCGTGGCACTATAACTTGCTTAGACAATGGTAAGAGGTCATCCGAGGGCAATGGTGTATTTATACACATCTTCTGCATTTTTTATGTATCATCTAAGACATTTCAAAAATATATTTTTTTATTTTTTAACAATTTTTATGCTTTTGTTCTCTAATTTTGTGGTAGTTCTGTTTGTTCAGTAGCAGCATTTTTAGGTAAATTTTTTTTTGCAAATATTAGAGCATTTATTTTATAAAATAAAAGATTCCTTTTCTTTAATGTTACCTACAAAAAAGAAGTTGTTTCAAAGTTTTCCTGATTATTATTATTTCTTTTGTTTTATGTTTTATTAATATCAATTGCTATTGACTGAAACCCTTTCCCATGACAAATATACAGTGTATGTATTATAAACTTCATTTTTGCAGTCCCCCTTGAACTGACCTAACTTTTACCTCCTCTCCTGTGCTATTTGGCAAGACTATCCTGAACCTTGACAAACTTCCCACTCATTGGATTTGATTTCTGACACCAAATTCCTGGAAAGATATCTATCTATCTGATCAGTTGGAAAAGAAAAGAGATAAAAACACCTATTTCGCAAGTTTCATGGGACCTGACTTTTGTGCAAGAGTAAAAAATTTCCCCAGTTGAGGTAAATAAAGTTCCCAAAAACTTTTTTTTCTTTTTTCTTTTCCTTTAAGGTCCAGGATTCAACTCTCTTATCTTTGGGTCAAGTGACAGATAAAACTAGAATTGATGAAGTTTCATGGCTCTTATCCAATGAAAAACGTAATTTAAAAGGAGGATGGTAAGGAAAACTCAGAAAGACAGGGCCTGCATCTTCAGCTAGATGATGAAATCAAGAATATGTAAGAGGAGTTTGAAGTGTTCTGTGTGACCCTGGGGGTCAATAAGAAAGCCAATTGAGGAAATTCACAAAAGTGCAAAATTAAAAAAACTTATGAAGTTACAGACATATCCAACATTGGGAAGCTCTTCTTTAAGCGGTGGTGACCAAACTCTCCAGCAATTGATGCACTCATGCTGCACCCATAAAGATCTTCTTCAGGCCAGGGCACAGTGGCTCACACCTGTAATCCTGGAACTTTGAGAGGCCGAGGCTGGTGGATTGCTTGAGGTCAGGAGTTTGAGACCAGCCTGGCCAACATGGTGAAACCCTGTCTCTACTAAAAATACAAAAATTAGCTGGGTGCGATGGCGCATGCCTGTAGTCCCAGCTATGTCAGGAAGTCGAGGCACGAGAATTGCTTGAACCTAGGAGGTGGAGGTTGCAGTGGGCCGATCATGCCAGAGCACTCCAGCCTGGGCAACAGGGTGAGACCCTGTCTTAAAAAAAAGACCTTCATCTTCTGTATCTACTTTATCACCTGGCATCGTCTCACCTCCTCCAACTTCTCCACACCATTAATGATCTCCCCCTCCTCTGTACTCCTAGGGGGTTCAGAAGCTCTGGGCACCATTTAAATAGTAAGTACTTCACAGATTTGAGGTGTTATATATCTGTTTTTAGGGGATGTGTCATGGTCTCCCAACAATGAGTTGTAAGTTCCTGGAGGGTAGGGACCATGTCTTACATTTCTTTTGAAGTCCCTTGATGCTTAGCACCTTGTTGGGCACAGAAGAGTAGCAACATTCCTTCACACTCACGGCAGGCTTTAGCGTTTCCAAAGCACCTCCACCTGCCATTCATGTCATGTTCCCAACAACTAGGTGTTTTCCGCAAGGCAGATAATGAATAGTATCTGATGGGTGAGGAAACTGAGGTTCAAAGAGCTCATTACACCTGCAAGTGCAACAGAATTTATAGTCCAGTGCTCTCCCAGCAATAACCATTAAATGAGTAGATAAAGAGCAGATCCTGTGGTTCAAAACTGTGTGGGTAGCCAAAGGGATGCGGCCATGTATTTGGCTACATGCCCTGTCATGTTGATGTAGATTGACTTCCAATACAGGCTAGAGAATTCGCTTTGTGTGGAGGGACTCAGTCTGAGTGACACATGGTCCGTGTCTCTTTGACTCTGGGCATGTTCTGCAAATGAGATGAGATTCCAATAAGAACCAAGAATGTTTTGGGATGTGTTTCTATGGAAGCCTAGATAGAGATCAGTAACCTCAGACATCGCTCTGGGCAACTTCCGGGCCTGTCCATCTCCAGGCATCTAGAAATCTGTGCCCAAGGCAGACAGAAAAGATAAGGGCTTGGAAGAAGCCTTAGGCACCAATTGGACCTCAGTGTTCTTCACTTCTTTAACTGCTAAATTCACCCAATCACATTTAAATAAATTTTATAAGACTTTGAAAATGTGTTTCTGTTCCTCTAGAAATTACCTCTAAATTTTCTAGTATAAACGTCTGCCAGCTTTGTTCAGCCAAGTTCCTTTCCCCCTCTTTCCTTTGACAATGAAAGCAGCTTTGGTGCCAACGCTCAGAACTGGCAGGTGTTTGATGACACATGTTCTGTGATAAATGTTTATTACATAAGTTCATTCAAGCTAGCTACCAGAGCTTTTGAGGCATCACTGCTACTTATCATAAAATTGTCCTTGAAAACCAGAAGCCCAATATATTCCCAAAAGCTCTATTTTTTTTTTCTTTCTTCTTTTAGGTTCTCTGTGTTCTATCGACGTCTGGTGCAATGGAGAAGTCAGGAGATGGTGCTTGAATCCTGTCTCTGTCACAGGCTGGCTGTGTGACCCTGCGAAAGCCACTTCTGTACTCTGAGCCTAGTTGCTCACTTGTAAAATGAGGAGGTGGAAGCTATGATTGCCAGGGTCTCTCTAATTTCTGACGTGTCCCAATAAGAGGACAAACTGGTGGGGAAAGAAAGCAATTTCAGTCAAGCAGAAACACATGCTTGCCTTTCCTCACCCAGAATGTGCTTTACATAACCGAATTTGCTTCCTTTTTTACTGACTTGCCCTCCAGTCAGGAGGCAGGGGAGCAGCACGGCTGGCAGCAGCTTGGAGAGGGTGCGTGTACAGGGATGGATGTGGGGAGGGGATGCTGAGGGAGGCTTTGTTGGCGAGTGAATGAGGTACCGGCACCAAGAACTACTAGAACTTTGTCACACTTCTTATTACTGTGATTATGTTATATTAGAACGAAAAGACGCAGGGTATTTAAAGTACAAAAACCTAGAGAAGAACTACTAAGGAACTTCTAGTCCCATGATTATTCTAGATAAAGCATTCAGAAACTTTAGCTATGCAAATTAGATTCGTTTTTGAAGAAAATACTTACATATTAAGAATTTTACAGCTGGGTGCGGCGGCTCACACCTGTAATCCCAGCACTTTGGGAGGCCGAGAGGAAGGGGGTGAATCACCTAAGGTTGGGAGTTCAAGACCAGCCTGGCCAACATGGTGAAACCCCATCTCTACTAAAAATACAAAAATTAGCCAGGCGTGGTAGAACGCGCCTGTAGTCCCAGCTATTGGGAAGGCTGAGGCGTGAGATCCACTTGAACCCAGCAGGCGGAGGTTGTAGTGAGCCGAGATCGTGCGACTGTCCTCCAGCGTGGGTGACAGAGTGCGACTCTGTCTCAAAAAAAAAAAAAAAAAAAAAAATTTAAAAATTATCAGCTTGATATTTTTTCCTCCAAAACTTACAACTAGCCCATGTGGAAACATGTTGTAGGTCTTTTCATGCATTAAAGTTTGTACCAAATAAAGCTCACACACTGTTATTTTCTCCATTTTACAAGTGAGAAAACTGAGATGCTAACAGGCCCAGCACACTGTCAGAAGATTCAAATCACAGGTGGCAATGTTGAGAGTTAACACAGATCCCCTTTGCCTCGGGGTCTGGAACTCTCTCTGCTACTGTGCTCTAAGGCATTCTTCCACACTGCTCCACAGAGAGCTTTCCTTGGCCTCAGGCAGAGAGATGAGTAATTACCTGTAAACCGGAATCAGGGTTTATCTCTCTGCTGTCTAAAGTACTAATGTACAATCACAGACTATTAGAGCAGTAAAGTTCCCTAGATATAATCTAAGCTTTTTTCCTCAGCTGAGTACTTCAGTGGTACTCTCTGGTGCTTTTGGACAAGTTAGTGGCAAAATCAGCACTGAAATCCCTTAACTCCCACTTTATACTGTTTATGAGAGTTGGCATTAAAAAACAAAGTGAAGCCAGGCACAGTGGCTTACGCCTGTAATCCCAGCACTTTGGGAGGCTGAGGCAGCTGGATTGCTTGAGGCCAGTTCAAGACCAGCCTGGCCAACATGGTGAAACTCCATCTCTACTGAAAATACAGACATTTCTGGGTGTGGTGGCATACACCTGTAATCCCAGCTACATGGGAGGCTGAGGCAGGAGAAACACTTGAACTGGGAGGCAGAGGTTGTGGTGAGCTGAGATCGTGCCACTGTACTCCAGCCTGGGGGACAAAGCAAGACTGTCTCAAAAGAAAAAGAAAAAAATCAAACAAACAAACAACAACAACAAAACAAAGTGATTTAGAAGATCAACCACTAAATAAATAGAGTACCAGGAATTATTTTTTTCAAGTCACTTAATAATCCTGCTGGCCAGGATTGGACAGAGTTAACTTTTGCCTCAGTTACTTCAATGATTTTCATTACCAACCTCACCAATATCATGTAGAGGGACTGAGGCAGAAAAAACTGTTACTGCCTATGAGTCATCCATTCTTGACCTTCAGCATGTTTTGAAAATGTGTTGTGAAATGCTTCACAATCAATAATTCCATCACCAGGCAGTATGAGGCTGGGAGTTATGCAACAGGCGGAACAGGGCATTACTGCTACATCATTCAGGAGACTTCAAATTTCTGTTGTGGGCAGAACCTTCAGCAGGACCTAAAGACACAAAGTCCCCATAAAAGTTTAAAAAAAAAAAAAAAACAAAGAACAAAAAACAAAAAACAGAAACAAAGAGAGGATGGAAGACAGAGGAGAAGTGAACATAGACTTCTTTCCTTGCACTGGATCGGTAAAGTGGGACAAGCAGCTAAGTGTAGATACTCTCAAGCTAGCATGTCTGTTCTTTTCTGTCAATGGCTAAGTTATACTCCAGTGTTACACTGCTGTGAGGCAACTCTTCTCTGTGCCCTAGACAGTGGCTTCATCTCCAGATATTGCAAGTGTCCTAGGTGAAGGAGGTAGCTAGTACAAGGGAAAGGAGCACAGAATAAGGAGGTGAAGACCCAGTTCAAGTCCCTGGCTGCCACTTACAGACCTATGACACTGAGAGTGGTCACATCACCTGTCAGATCTCCAGGACCTGCTGTCCTACCAAGGGTAGGTAACATCTGCCCCATAGATTCTACACAGTTCAGAAGTGATGAGGGATGTGAAAACACGTTACAAACTACCCAAAGGCAAGGGACTATTAGTAGAAACCATGAATCTGATTTTGCAAGCTCAGATAGAAGGAGTCTCCCATTTAAAGATGGGCACTGGGGTGTGACTTGTGGTTAGAGGCAAAATCAACGCCTGTGCCATGCAGGTGACAGAGGAGAATTTTCAAACTCCAATTTGTGCCAGTCACTATTAGCTATAAGCAGCAGGGTGCTGGAAAATGTTTAACTGGTTCTACAGTGGTGAAAAGCCCTGAATTATAGGTTTTGCTGATTTCTGTGGTATAAATACTTGCACCATGGCACATTCAAGCTATCAATGTGACATCAATAACCATGGAGTGAGGAAAAGATGCCCACCACTGTCTCTCCCATTTATGCAAGTCAACATACCACTGGAAACTTTTCCAGAGGCTTAGGATGCTGTAATGAACTTCACAAGCCTTCTTGACATACGGGACTCAAGTTTTAACATTCAGCCACAAGCGTCTGCTCAAATAATTCAGAAATGGAAATTCTTATTTTTATGGACATCACTGAGCCCTAAAATACAGTTCTAACATCCTTAGTAATGTTCTTTTCAAATCTGATGACTTGAGGGATCAGCAAGCATAGTGTAATCCGGCACAGCATGCAAATGGAGTCAGAATCTTAGATCGGGCAGTTGCAGTCCTATCTGTGTGATCCTGCACAAGTCACCTGCCATTTCTCAATCTCAGTTTCTTCATCTACAAAATGGGAAGAGCCCTGGTTTTTCCCGCTTCTAGGGCTCCTGTGAGATCAAATGAAAAAATGCAAGTGCAAGAGTTTCGAGGACAGCAAAATCCTGTTTGCCTTTGAATTATTAATATGACTTGCTTAAAAGTTGATTACTAGACTAATCCATGCTGTGCTAGGCAAGCCCTGCACAGGAACTTGAGTCCTCTATCTACAGCACAAGCCCATACCATGTCTCTGCTCAGTTCAGTCAGGCTCAGGCAGGGCCTGCGTGACACAGAGTGAATGTCCCCTAAGGCCTGTGGAGTAGCTCTATTGCATTGGGCCTAGGCGCATCCAAAACTGCTTTTGCCCACAAACTTTCTCAACAAGTAACTTGTGGAGGTTAAAAACATGATCCAGCCCAGGCACCGTCATTCTAGGGCTTTACCATTATCCCTGAAGAGCTGGGCAATGGACTATGCTCAAAAATTTTCCCCAACCAACTTTGAGGCCATATTTGAGGCCAGGGTCTGTTGGTGGGGGTGCCTGGGGAGTCTGCATTTTAAACAAGCACCCTAGTTAATTCACTTACAAGCAAGACTTGGTCAAAAAAAATTTATATGGTATGAAACTTGATGGAGCAGAACAAGGAAAGGATTCTCCATTGATTCTCTGCCAGGTACTTGATAGAAAGCAATACTTTTTGAGGGAAATCCTGGCTGTGCAGGGAGACACCTTTATAATCCACTTCCTTGTCAGGCTTCTTTCTTTTTTTTTTTTTTTTTGAGACGGAGTCTCACGCTGTTTCCCAGGCTGGAGTGCAGTGGCGCGATCTCGGCTCACTGCAAGCTCCGCCTCCCGGGTTCCCGCCATTCTCCTGCCTCAGCCTCCTGAGTAGCTGGGACTACAGGCGCCCGCCACCGCGCCCGGCTAATTTTTTGTATTTTTAGTAGAGACGGGGTTTCACTGTGGTCTCGATCTCCTGACCTTGTGATCCGCCCGCCTCGGCCTCCCAAAGTGCTGGGATTACAGGCTTGAGCCACCGCGCCCGGCCAGGCTTCTTTCTTTCCTTCATGCAGTATCACTGCCCCTAGCTACCCAAACACACAAAGGATGGTTAAAATATACAGTTGTGCCTAGGTTGGGCACACAGAATGCCAGCCACTGAGGCTTCTGTGAACAGCATAGCCACTCACTGTCTGCCATCCAGCACCCACCCAAGGCCAGCACAGAGAGATGATTTCAGAGAGGTTTGTCTAAAGCACCGTCTATCCACCCAGTCCTTTATATATCCTAAAGGAAAAGGTCTGTTGATCAACACAACACCTATTGATTCTGTATCACCAGTTAACATATCCTAAAGACAACCTTATTGCTCCATGTACAACATCATATCTTTCATCTGCCTATTTAGTCCACAAATACTTATCAGGCTCCAACTATGTCAAGCACGTATATAGAGCTGGAAATCCAGGATGAATGAGGTTCCATTCCTGTCTTTGAAAAGTTAGTCTTGGAGGATTCAGAAACTAAGCAAACAGTTGCAGCACCATGTGGTAAGTATAACTGAGACTTACACAGGTATTGGGGCATACAAAGGAGGGAAAACCACACTATGGTGGCTGTTGGAAGGGGATCAGGAAAGCTTCCCAGCATAGAAGGGGACCAGGTTTGCAAAGGTGGCAGGAGTTCTAGACAGAAGTACTAGCCCGTGCAAAACACGGCCACAGGGGCAGCAATGTGAACCGGGGGAGCAAGTAGCGCATGTTACTGAAACAGAGAATTCGTCAGGGGTGTGGCAGCAGATCAGACTGAAAACCAAGCAGGTGAAAGTCTTCATCTGCCAGGCCACGAGTTTAGATTTCACCTTGAAAGCAATGGGCAGCCTTTTCAGAAAGATAAGATTTGCATTTTTTATAGATGAGTTTGTAGAGAAGTAGTGTAGAGAACAAGTTGAAATAATAAGAAAGCAAGTTAAGAAGTCATTGAACCTGCCTAGGTGAGAGATGACAGGGACCAGAACTGAAGCAGAGGTGTTGGAGGCGAAGAGGAGAGGAAGGATTTGGAATAAATCAAGGAGATAGCGTCTCTAGGATTCACTAGGTGTGGGCTGGCGGTTGGGGTGGAGTCGCCTAAACAACCTGAGATTTTCTGACAGGGACAGCTTGTGTGTGTGATGCTTTAACCAAGATAATAAACGCAGGGAGAGGAACCAATTTCAGAAAGAAGTTAATGAATGCAGTTTGGAATATGTTCAATTTGGGATGACTCTGAAATATCAAAGTGAAAAAATTTAGTAGTTAATATGAGTTTGCAGTTCAAAACAACGAATGAGATGGAAATATAAGAAGTTTTTTTTCATTAGATGTAAAACTCTTGCTAACGACATATTTATTACTCTTCTAATGAATGTACTCAGATAATGTACTCAGTGATAAATTCATTTTCAAAATTAATGTTAGGAAAAAATGTCTCTCAAATAATCAGGACACATACTTCAATCAGAAAAAGAATATTATGTAAGTCATCACGTTTACTTTTTTGCCCTGCCTGCTGGGAAGCTCAGTTATATTTCATGCTTAATTGCAGTAAATACACCAAGCCTTACAACATAACACATTGACTTTCTTGCTATTGTTCTAGTTGTATCTTTTTATTTGTGATGTAACATCCCATTGCAAGTCCTGTATTTTGAAAGCTGCCTCTGCTTTCGCTGGTAACAAAAAGTATGTATGTTTTCACTTGACATTATTCAGTTAAAGTTGAGCCCTATTTATTTCAAATATTTTTAAGGCTCCCAAAAAGAAGCTTTTTTTTTTTTTTTTTTTTTTTTTTTTTTTTTTTTTTTACAGTCTATGAGAGTGGCTATTTTTTCCCCAGATAAAAGAAAATTAAAAAACAACAACAACAACAAAAAAACCCACCCTCTTTGGAAAGGGAATTGATCCTCAGGGACTAGAGCCAAGGGAGCCAGAAGCTTTTAGATCATTACAAAAAGCTAGAGCCATTGACTCAAAAGAGCACCCGAATGGTATGAGGAACAAAACCTGAGCAGATGAGTTCTGACCCAGTCCCTCTCCTACTTCTCAGCCAAGTGGAACGCTTTACTCCCAAGATGAGGTAGGGTCATGATAAAAATAGCATCAGAGAGGGTTTGAGTAAATTTCTTTCAGGTTATTAAGAGATATTCTTAACCTTAGAGAAAAAAAAAGTCATCATCATAATAATTTTTATCATTTAACAATGCCCTTGAATCCATTATCTAACTGAGTTGTCTCCAGTGTTCTGAGGGGTAGGTTAGGGCAAGAACTGCCATCATTCACACCTCATAGATCCACATATTCCCACATAATGTTACTTTGGGCCACTTTTAGGAAGCATATATCAAGCTGAGCTTACTTTCCTTTATTAAGATTATTCACAGTTATGAAAGTAGAATAACAAGGCCTGGTGCGGTAGCTCACACCTGTAATACCAGCAGTTTGGGAGGCCGAGGTGGGCGGATCACCTGAGGTCAGGAGTTCAAGACCAGCCTGGCCAACATGGTGAAACTCCCTCTCTACCAAAAATATAAAAATTAGCTAGGTGTGGTGGTGGGTGCCTGTTAATCCCAGCTACTTGGGAAGTTGAGGCAAGAGATTTCCTCGAACCCAGGAGGTGGATGGTGCAGTGAGCTGAGATCATGCCATTGCACTCCAGCCTGGGCAACTGAGTGAATCTCAGTCTCAAAAAAAAAAAAAAAAAAAAGTATAATAACAAGGGCAAATGATATGCCCAGGAGGATTTATTATCCCCATTTCACCGATAGAAAAACTGAGACTCAGAGACATGCAATAACAAGTTGCGCTCCCTCTTAGCTGCCTTGGTAGAATTAAAAAAGGAAACATGGAGACCATGTGCTCCTGGATGTTCCCCCATGGAGCCCAGCAGCTTTGGAATCCTCTCGAGCTTTCAGGAGGAGCCCCTACTTCAGGCTTCAACAGCTCATTTACTGGCATAGTGAGATGCTAATGATAGAAACCACCAAATGGACAGTTTTAACTAATCTGACTTCCCCCTTCACTAATGACTGCAGCCACTTTGTCCCACAAAATCAATAGTGGGTTAGAACCCCTTCTTTCCTTCTGGTAGAATTCACCTGCCTCTGGTTTCATCAGCCAAGAGGCCTGAGAGCAGCCAATCAATAAAGCAGCAATCAAAGCCATTTTTAAAGGAGTTGATGAAATTAAGAACATTGGGTTTTATTAAGCCAGGTCCAGAAGACCGTCTTAGCTATGAGACCTCACGCAAGTCATTTCACCTCCTTGTGTCTTAACTTCCATCTGAAAAATGGGTCGAAAATAAGCCCTGTCTGACTCACCATGTAGACTGGTTCTAAGATGACAATTAGGTGTTATTAGCACCTTGTAAATATGTTCGCAGAAGGTGAGGGATACTTAGTCCTATCCATGCAGGAATTTCCAAACACGTAACTCAAGGGGCAGAGAGGTAGCCTAGGAAAAGCAAGGGCCTCGTGGGACACAGACTACTAGGTGTGGCACGTGCAGTGAGGCCTGCATTGTGGTGAGAAGAGAGACACAGGGATGCCATAAGCAGCTACACAAGATCCCTTTCCACATGTACCCAGGCTGACAAAAGTCACCAGAAAATACAATCAGAAACTCCTTTAAAAGAATCAATTAGTCCAACAATTTTATTCCCTGGGGAAGATAAAATTTACACACTTCCTCTAATCAATCAATCCCACAAACCTCTTGAAACTTCAGTCGGAAAATTTGCAAACTGCTAAGTAATACACAACTTTTTTTATAGGTGGCAGACTAGAGGTGGGAAGGGAACATCAGGCTCCTTAATACATGGAAACGAAAACATGTTGGTCTTTAAAGAGTTATGATGAACTCTCGGTTTTTCAGTAGGAGACTAGAATTTTAAAATCATACACAGCAGAACCAGAAAACCTCTTAGAGGCCATTTTCTAATTTATCCTCCCCCCACCCATTTTACAGAAAAGGAAACTAAAACTCAGAGAGACGTGACCTGCTTCCAGTTACACCACAAGGTAAAATCAGATAAAATCATGAGCTGTGTCCCTTTCTGCATTTAACTCAACACACATTTACGGAGCACCAACCAAATTCTTGCTGGAGAAACAAAGATGGATAAGTCGCAGAATGCATCTTCAAGGAATTCAGCATCCATTAGGGAGACAGACATATAAGCAGACGATTCCAGCACAGATTGGCATGTGCTATATTAATGATAGAGAGTGCTATGGGAATACACAGAATAGGGAGTGGCTAATTCTGCCTGGGGTTGCCAGGAAACTCTCCACCCAGGAGTGGGCATTTAAGTGCATTGACAGAGTGGAAGGGCATTTCAAGCAAAAGGAAAAGAGTGAACTAAAGCAAGGGGATGGGAGAGAACACAGCTTGTGTGGAAAGCCCCACACAAATAGTTTGAAACAGCTGGAGGGTTTATAGAAGGTGCTGCAAAACCACCTCATGGGATGTCACTAGGTCACAGCTGCCACCCTCCACCTCATTTGGCATGCTCCCTGGGGCTATGGCCTGTGTCCACCTAATGGGCCAGTATAACACCTGGCCAAGTGCCGATGGCATGGTGGGTCTTAATGAATTCCCTTTGAAGATGAGAGGACTGTGAGGGAGAAAAGAATTTGCCACTCAAGTGAGTCAACTGGAACGGAAGGTGTGTCCTGGCTTCTGAGTCCTAGCACTCTGACTGGTTGACCAGACAGCCGAGGTCACCTTCCCTGGGGCCACAGGGTTCTACTTGGGAACATCAAGTCTTTTTTCAGCAAGTTGTTCCTAAGCCACAACACTTCTGGCTTACCCCCTGCCTTTGTAGTTTTACCAACATAATTGATCCCAGAGCTCGGTTTCTTCCATACCCCTTGGTTTCCTAGGGAGTGATGATATATGCAGGCCTCCTCGGAGCTGCAGCACAGCCCAGGCCTCCTGGGGGAGAGCACGGAGGGATATGTAAGAGGCAGACATAAATAGTCTTGCACTGCTGCAGTCATCCTTTTGGGTGCTCTGAGCTTCCTGTCCTGAGCTAAGATTTTCCTCTGGGGTTAGCTGAGGCACAGAAAGATAAACAAAGCTTTAAAGTGACTCTCCTTATTGGAAAGCTACAAGCACTTGCAAGATACCATTTTTTCCTACCTTCTGATGAGCATGTCTAGGCTTCCCATCATCACACCCTGTGAAGACTCCATAAGGTGTGTATGGGAAGAGGAGAGACCACTTGAGTATGAGACGTCTTTCAAGTGCCCTCCCACATATGCTAGGTCTACAAAATGTCAAAACAGCCAGGCAAATCATGCCAGGATTCATCATGGCAGGGAGAAACCAGTCACCCTGATATTCACCATTGAGCAGTCCAAACAACCCTTAATGACTAAGGTTTTTTCCACTTACACCTGGTTCTTTTGCTTTCACCACACAATTGTGTTAGCAAATGAGATCCTTGAGTAAGCAAAACAGGTCCTTCACTGATTCTCTTGTAAAAACACATTCCATATCCTACTACAGATATTCAGAGTCAAGGAGCATTCATTCACCTAGGTTTTTCAAAACACGCCTCCAAGCCATTTTCACCATGTAGTTGCTATGATCTGAAAAATCAAGTGTGTGCACAAGCAGGTAGCCAATGGCTTGCGAGAGAAGGATAACTGGGCAATGAACAAAATTAAAAGCAAGTCACAGATGCAGAAAATACACTTACAATTTATGTAACTGGATTAGTACCCAGAATACAGGAGGAAGAAAATTCTACACATCCATGAGGAGAAAAAAAAAATAGAAATAAATGATCAGACTATATCAACATGGAAAACTCTGAACAGGAAATAATCCTAAAAGAAATGGAAAGATGCTTAACTTCACTAATATTCAAAGAAATGCAAAATAAAAAAATTAGGAGATGTCGTTTCAGACCCATCAGATTGGCTAAAATTTTAAAAGTTGGACAACATGAAATGTTTGACATGATAAAGCAATGACAAAACATGTGGACTCTGATGATAGGACTGTAAATTAGTAAAGCCATTTTGGATAGAAATTTGGCAATATCTATCAAATTTGAGATTTAGTATACCTTGTATCTTAGCAATTCCACTCTTGGTATATAACCAAGAGAAGTTCTTGCATACATACATAAAAATATGTATTTAAGAGAATTGTTTTTAAAAGAAAAAAGTAATTTAAAAGTTCATTAGTAGGAAAAGGCTTAATAATTTGTGATACATTCATACGAAGGGATATTATATAGAATTTAAAGTGAATGAACTGAAATGAATGTACCAGTATTGATACATCTAAAATAATGTTGAATAAAAAAGCAATTTTTAGAATAAATCAATATCATTCATGCAAATTTTAGTAACATGAAGTAATACTACGTGTTGTGTTGTACACATACTTATGGAGTAAATCTACCAAACATGGACAGGACAGATGCATACATCTTTGAGATAGTAGTTATTCTGGGAAGGAAGGAAAAGTGCTGGAAGGAGGCAAGCTACAAAGGACACAGTTATTTTTGGATTTCACTTCTTTAAAAAGTTGAACCAGGTATAAGGATATGTTAACACTCTCAAAAGTCACGGTGGTGGGAATATAAATGTAAGGGTCAGTATAAGTTAGGTTTTGCTGCAATAACAAAAACCCAGAATCCCAAAGGCTTAAAAGAGCAAAGATTTCTTTTTTTATTTCACACATTGCAGGTTGGCAGAAGGCACTGCTTGTTGTTGCCACTTAGGGACCAAGGCTGACAGAGCAGTCACCACCTCCTTGCTAGCAGCTGCACCAGAAGGAAAGAGAGAGCAATTACATGCTCCAGACTGGAAGTGACATACGTTGTCTCCTTTCACAGCTAAGTGGCCCAGACTAGCACCTGGCTTTACCTTGCTCAAGGGGCCAGGAGTGCAATTCTACCATGTTCCCAGAAATGGAAAGAACTGGAAATATTTAGCTAACAGAGTGAAACTTCATTACAGTGGGTGTTTGTTACAGTACTTGTCATCCTTTTTTACATGTTTGGATTATGCTTCATATTTTACACAATAGGAAAAAAAAAAAAAAAAAGCCCTGGTTTTTAAATCAGGAAGGGTAAGTTTCAGTCTGAGAAATGGAAGGTGAAAGAGTCAGTGGGTGGCGGACAGCAGTGGACAGAGGTTGTCAGTCCCATAGATTTGCCTATTCCCAGGCCTGTCTCCATGATTGTGATATCCACAATGATGCTGCAATTATCCCTTCTTCAGAAATGCATGTCCATGTAAATGACTCCAAGCAGGTTGACCTTTGCTTTTGTTTCTATCCACTGAGGCTGAGTAGCCAATAGGAACCCTGATACAAAGAGATGTGGTATGCAGGGCATGGATTATAAGGTCCAAAGACTTCACTAAGTCAGTCCCAGCTCTGCCACTCACACTTCCTGTCACCTTGGGCAAATTGCCATAGTGCCCGTGTCTGTTTTCCTCCTCTGTAAAATGGGTATAACAATGACACTAAGTCTCTGAATAGTTGTGATAAACAAATGAAGTATGTAAAGTGTTTTGTAACTGTAACGTGCTGTACAGAAGGTCACTGTTACTAAAGACCTAAATTTCACTGCAAGGGAAGCCTCAGTCCAGATTTACATTTCTGGCCGACAATGACTCACACAACTTCCTTCACCAGAGCCACCTGGTTGACAAAATAGACCCAGGCATCATTCTGTGGTCCAACTACTTAAAGAATCTATTGATTTCCCCTTGCGAAAGTGAGTCTGGGAGCAGGGATTAAGCATTACTGCAGAGATTCCCCGGGGAGAAAAAAGGGAGAGGCTATGATTCCTATGAACACGGCCTGAATGGGGAGATGCTCTAGGCCTAGATTGAAGCCTGGGTCTCTGGGACCCATGGAATATTGGAGCTGGAAAAGCACACAAGGGAAACAGTGACCTTTCCCACCATTTTTGAAATGAAGAAATTTAGGCCAGGAGGGGCAAAAAGGATGACCCTTCTCAAACAGCAAGAGAAAGAGAATCAAGAGATCTGGGATTTATCCTGGGATCTTCTATTAACTCAGGGCAAGCCCCTTTTTGCCAAATGCCTGGTTCCTCATGGGCAATTAGGGGATTGAACCTGACCTCCATGGTGATTTCTAATGCCTGTTATCTTAAGCGACACTCAGTTCTAGTGAATGTAAAATGCAGTAGAGTTCTCCTGAGAAGTGAGCTTTCTGGTCCAGGTATTGACTTTGTAGGTTTGGCTCTAGGAGTTATCTTCTTGTCCCCCTATTCACTCTCTGAATGCCACCTATTTTCCTGCTAAAACAACAACAACAACAACAACAACAACAACAACAACAACAACAACAAACTGCTTCTTGGTGGCTTGCTTATTTTTTTCTTAGACCTTGGAGCCTTCATGCTCTTGACTTTCCTCTTACCTAACAAATACTCTTACCTGCCACTGTTACCTGCTCTGGGGGCTTGGCCAGAATAGCCTTCAGTGGGTAGCAAAGAACATGAGACAGAAGTCTTGCCCTTAAAGTCACTCCCAGGGGATGCCCTGCATGGCAATATTGCCGCTGATAACATTTCCCCAGAGATCACAGGAAGCTGTGCAACCAGACGCAAGGGTATGTCTGATCTACTGGCAGCAGGTGCATCCTGCTTTGACAGGAGACACAAACTCTACAGGAGGATCTCTCATGCCATATTACCTAGGGCCTTGCCCCTGAGGCTGGCACAGGTTCTCCTCAGAGTTTGCACTAACTCATTCTGCCAGCAAGTCCCAGGAACAGAGAAAACACTAATGTCTCCATCCGTAATGATAAAAGGTAGCCATCACACCTGCAAGGCACTTCTCAGTCTGCAAAGCACTTTCATACCCATTAGCTTATTTGCTTTTTATGAAGAACTGAGAGGTAGCTGGGGAAGAGATTTTTCTCCTGTGTTATAGATGAGGAAGTTTATCTGAGGCCCAGAGAGGTTAAAGAATGTAAGGTCAGATCTTTTGATTCTAATTCCTATTCTTTCCCCATGGTACTACTGAAGTATTATCATCTTATTATAAAATTATATTAACAATCAGGCTAGAGGGCCTAAAGCACTCTCAAATATATAGTTACTCATCAGCTCTCTTTTGCCCTTCAATTAACAATTTAGGAGGAGAAACCATTTCTGAAACCAAAACAGCATTTACATTGTGGTTTGTGTATTATCTGGTGTCTAGAATCCAGGTCTTTAGTTAACCTTTTCACCCCTTGTCCATTTTCACCCCTAACTGGGTTTTTATGTTGATCAGTATAACTGGAAAAGGAGAAGCAAATGCTGTTGTATCCATCATCATGTGGGTGTCTGCACCCTCAAAATGTCTCCTTAAAGGGATTTCCAAGGTTGAAGGTCATAACAGGAACTCTGTACTGTTTAAGACCTGTAATGATTCCCTATTGCTTAGAGGGGGCTGAGAACCAGTAGCATCAGCATCACCTGAGAGTTTATTAGAAATGCAAATTTTCAGGCTCCACCCCAGACCAACTGCATCAGAATCTATATTTTAACAAGATCCCTCTGGTCACTGGTAGAGTCCTTTATTTACCCCAACTGCCTGTGAAGGCAGCACCGTCCAGTCATACATTCTCGCTTCACATCTCGCCTTTGCTCCTGCAATTATTCCTTCCCCTTGTTTGTCCCTGGACCAAATCCTTCCCATTCTTTAAAGTCTGCCTCCGCCAAAAAGCCAAGCCAGAACTTCCCAGGAGTGAGTAAACTTTCCTTCCTCTGAATCCCAGTGCCACAGGCCCTGCACTTTCTATCTCAGATTATGATTTTTATAATCATGATTTATCTCCCTCTTTAAATTATGAGCTCTTCAAAGTCAAGGTCAAGGTCTGATGCATTCCTATATTTCTGAAAGCAGCACAATACTTTGCAAAGTTCCTACTGCAAATTAGTTCCCCAATGCATGTGTCCATAATATTTCTTTCTGTTTCTAATTGAGGTATCTAGAGAGATTAAGAAATTCAGGTTATTATTCTTATTACTTTAGTTAACAATTACCATATATGATTATAATCTAGACTTGGAAATATTTACCTAAAATATTCAGTCACTATCTTCAAGCATACATACACACACTCCCCACCGTGAATACACACACTCCCCACCGTGAATACACACAAGCACTCTGTTCATTTCATTTGTTCTTCATTGTTAGGAGAATAGTTGGTCAGAATTTATTGAAAGTATGGGTGAAATGACTGCTATACACATTTTATAATCTTACCAAGAAAAAATTGAGAACTTGATCCTATTATAGAATGGAACATAGTATCCAGATCTCAGAGTCTCTATCATAATCTGCATTTGGGACAAGTAAAGGTCCCCTGGCCCTTGTTCAGTTGCTTAATGGAAAAGACTCCAAAGACAGAATGCCACTGGTGTTCTTCCAATTATAGAATCATCTGATTAGAATTACAGTAAATGCATAGCTCAGTTTGCATTGTCCTGAGGTGAACCGCAAACCAGGTTGCTCTGGTTGGAGCATTGGAGGCTACTGAATGCTGAAAGCCCACTACCTCATCTCAGTGGGGCACTCATCCTAGGGCTAACTTGGAAAGGGAGAGATACCAGTTAGGACATTCCAATTCTGGGGACCCTGGAGCTCTGGGGGCCAGAGCTAGGTGGATTATTTAATTAATGTTTAGTAGAAATAGTCAAATAGCACACACTCCAGACATTAAGCCAATCCAGACCTTTGCATTGAATTGGAAGGAAGATTTGTCTTCCTGACTATTTTAGAATTAATTATTCTAGTTTATTTCCAGCCTGTCAGCGTTGAGTCTTGAGAGGTGGTCTGTAAAACATGAGGTTTTCCAATCATGGGGTTGTGTTGTGGTCCATGGTCCCGTGGGTTTTCTTGCTCTGTCTGGCCGCAGAAGAACAGATCAGGAATCCTACAGAAGAATCCTAAATCCATTCCTCCCCTTCTACCTATTTCAGTTACAGCTAGAGGGTTGGGACTCATTCGTGTGTTAGAACCAAACCTGACTATTGTGTTATTATTGTTTCTAATTTAACTACCAGACTGTTAAACATTACTGCCCCAAGCCCAGCCAGGGGGTGGGCACTGCACTTTGAAACCACCACGTCAATAGTGCTGTTGGATGAAATTCTGCTCTACTGGACCATGAAATGGGTTTTCAAAGGGACAGAGAATGACAGATGTGTAAGCCGTGAGTAAAACTGTCTCACCAGAGTGGTAACATTCATAATGGAGCAGAAAGAAGCACCACAGTGTGATGAGAATCTGTCCAAGTCCCCGGCACAGCCAGGCCAAAGCACAAACCAGGGAATGCTTTGGAGATTTGTTTCCTCATCTACAAAATTGTATTAATACTGCGCACGCTCTCATGAGACTTACACAACTACATTTTTTTTTTAAGGTAGCAGTTGGAGTCTAGTGCTGCAACCTGCTAACTGGGTGACTTTCGGAGTCTCTGTTTCCTCATCCAGGTCTATCTACCTTACAGAGTTATCATGAGCATCTAACGAAGTGACATGAATTGGGGTTGCCTTGATTTAAGTTGGGAGGATGATGTCTACTTTCTTATTTTCTAAAAGTCTTCAGTAGAGGAGAGATCAGAAAAGCCCTCTATAAAAGGCTTTCTTAAGCATTAAGGTTTTTGTCACTTTCCTTCCCTGGTCTGGACCAATAACAGGAATCATAGACATAATCAAAATCAGGTGATGTTAAAAAATCAAATCATTAGCTACTCAGGAGGCTATGGCAGGAGAATTGCTTGAACCCAGGAGATGGAGGTTGCAGTGAGCCGAGATCGTGCCACTGTACTCCAGTCTGGGCGACAGAGACTCCATCTAAAAAAAAAAAAAAGTATTGAATATAAGCTATATGCATACATACATTTGCACACATCTTGGTGAATATCTTGAAAAGAAAAACATTAAGTTTCACAAGCAAACTCTTATCTGTCAGGCAAATTTGTTCTTAGCTAGAAACTTGGAAGGAGAGTATTGGATAGTAGAAATACTCTTTGATAGTAGAAGGACAAAGCTCTAATGATTGGATGTTTGGACCAAATCAATCCATCTGTCCATCTCCACCCCAGCTACTTTTGATCATGCTATTCATCACCTTTCTCTTAGCCTGTACTAATTGAACACTACACTGCCTGTATTATGCATCAAATATAATTTGACATCAGTTTAGAGCCACTGGGCCTTTCTCAACAGAAAATCTTGAAACTATGTAGAAATCATCTATGAAATGCTGGTACTGAAAGTGTTGTGGAGAAAACTTGTTTGTAGTTGGGTTTTAGGTGACAGAACACCAGCAAGAAAGAGAGAAGGCTCTTCCAGACGACAAACACAGGCAACTGGTAGGCCAAGGCCAGGTTAAATGCCACCCAGTGTCCTTCTGGGAGAGTTTCACGGCCTAGGAGCATAGCATGTCAAGGCTACAAAAGACTCAAAAATCATGTACCACCCACCTTGCTTTAGATATGGGGAAGCAGGGCCTCAGATTGTGGATGTGACCATGTCCAAGGTCACACAGCCTATGGCAGAACTAAAGCTAGAAATCAAAATGCTATGCTCCAACTTCAGGACACTTGTTCCTACAGCACAGTGACATTCTGTCAGGCTGTCAAGCTCTCAGGGATAGGAACTTATCAAATAACATGGAAACGTTTTCTCATTTGTCTCTGAAGGTTACAGAGTCTGAGCATTCTTAGGCTCTTGTACAACAAATAGGAAAACTGCCAGGGCTTTGGCTCCCAGAAAGTGGCAGTTCAGTGCTGTGGAAATCTGGACCCTAGTCTCAGTTCACACACTAATGCTTGTGTCTGATGCACTTTTCCAAACTGAAACCCCTTTGTAGCCCCACGAAGAAAAAGGGTGCTACAAATCAAGGAAAAAAATGAGCTGGACACTATGCCTCACGCCTGAAATCCCAACACTTTGGGAGGCCAAGGCGAGTCCATCACAAGGTCAGGAGTTCGAGACCAGCCTGGCCAAGATGGTGAAACCCTGTCTCTACTAAAAATACAAAAATTAGCCAGGCACGGTGGCAGGCGCCTGCAATCCCAGCTACTCAGGAGGCTGAGGCAGGAGAATCGCTGGTACTAGGGAGGCAGAGGTTGCAGTAAGCCGAGATCATGCCACTGCACTCTAGCCTGGGGGCAGCAGAGCAAGACTCTGTCTCCAAAAAAAAAAAGAGAGAGAGAAAATGAAGGCAGTTTTCTCTTTTCAGGAGCATCCCAAGGAGCAGACTGTTGGTGTCAGTGCCCTGCAGCTCTTCAAAGCCCAACTCTTTATTTAGAGATATGTGAGTATGGAAATGAATACCCACATCTGTCTACTAGAGGCTGACAATATTAAGTCCTGGGCTGTGTGTGTGTGTGTGTGTGTGTGTGTGTGTGTGTGTGTGTGTGTAATTAAAGCTTCAAAGCTCCTCTCTCACTCTAAACATCAACTCCAAATTGTTGAATGAATGTCTATAGACAACTTGTATCTTGTCACTTTTTATTAGACTCAGTATTCTGAAAGGCACATAAGTGTGTTCTATTCCACTCTACAGATGAAGACTCTGAGGAACAAACATCCTAGTCACACAGCAAAATCCAGCAGTGGAAGTCAGCGAAAGCTCTGAGACCAGGGCTTAGCAGCTGTTTCCTGGGATGAACACAAAGGCATGGCCTCGATAATTGAATTCAGGGAACCCGGCAAGGTGCCACCAGTTTCCAGGCCACCCTACGCTGTTATTTTACTAGAATGTTTGTTATATCAACTGTCTTCTCTTTGTTAACAGCACCCTTCTGGGGCAGTATTCCCTGTCCCTATCCCCTATCACAGCCACTCTCTCAACACACAAACACGTACACACACACACACACTCACACTCACACTTGATGTAATTACTCCTATTCATTGATCAGATTCAGCTTAAATGCAGTTTCTTCAAGTAACCCCTTCCTTACCGTCAACACTCCCCCTAAAACAATCCCTCCTGTTCTGTGGCCTCTCACACCATCTGTCTTTCCTTCTCAACACTATCCCAGTTTGCAAGCATCCATTGAACTGTGGCCATCCGAATTTTTGACCACCTTGATGTTGGGGATTATCGGTAATTTTTTTTTTTTTTTTGAGACAGAGTTTCGCTTTTTTTATGCAGGCCAGAGTGCAACGGTGTGATCTTGGCTTACCACAACCTCCGTCTCCCAGGTCCAAGTGATTCTCCTGCCTCAGCCTCCTGAGTTGCTGGGATTACAGGCATGTGCTACAACAACCAACTTTTTTTTTATTTTTATTTTTTTCTATTTTTAGCAGAGACGGGATTTCTCCATGTTGGTCAGGCTAGTCTCGAACTCCCAACCTCAGGTGATTCGTCTGCCTTGGCCTGCCAAAGTGCTGAGATTACAGGCATGAACCATCATGCCTGGCTTTTTAGCCAGGTACTTTTCAGCCTCCATTGTACCCCAACACTTCGCCCAGCACCCAGTGTAGAGGAAGCATGCAATGAAGAGCCAACGGGTCAACAGAAGAACGAGCAACTGTTCAAGACTTCAGGAATTTCTCTCTTGTGAGTAGGGCTTTCAAAGCTTCTTTCAACTACTCAACAACTACCCGTCATCTGCCAGCCACTCCCACTCTCTATTTATGCCTGACTTTTCCTGTACTTCCCTTCAGTGTGCTTATAGTTTCTACAGCGCCGGTTTTCCTGCCCCAGATTCTTTGTCTATCAAAACACTCACTCTTCAATGTCAGTCTAAAAGTAGCTCTGCAATGTCTTCCTTGAATTCTTCATAGACTATTAAATATCCTTTCCCCTTTTTTACCACAGCATCCTGTGCTCAGTGCTATTGCGTGCCAGGGCTGAGATCCTGGATTATTTATCTCCACATCCCCCAAGAGGGCTCTGCCTGTAGATGGTACTCAAATAATACTGAGTGAATAAATCAAAGGATCAAAGACTTCCATCATGAGATGTTGAGCTCCTTGACGGCAGGAGCCCTCTATTAACCACTCTGGTACAGTGTGTTGCACATAGTAGGCACTAAACTATGAGTTGAATCAAATGCCATCCTTTCCCAGAGATGATGTAAAGAGGCAAAGTAATGTATTGGAAATAGTGTAAACTTTGAAATCCTTCAGGTCTACCTGCTGTGTGGCCTTGGGAAAATGACTGAACCTCACTGAGCCTCATGTTCCCCATCTGAAGATAACACCACTACGTAAGACAATTGTGACAAGACATAGATGTTGATGAGTCTGGCATTGGCGTGGCACACAGGAGGTACCCAGGCTACATCAGCTCCTTTTCTCTCTTCTTTCCTGAAGTCACAGAGACTGGCCAGGAGATGGGAATGCCCATGCCCAGTGGCTCCTACTCAAACCCTTTCACCCCGACACAGGGGAAGGAGACAGGAATGGGCTCGAAGAATGACTCAGCTCCAGTGACTAAGGCAAGGAGGTGGTGGTGGTAGGAACGGGGTGGGGGCTGAAGAGGAAGTGAGTAAACACGATATCTGATGAAGGATAGCTCCAAAATAAAAAGGGGTTGGCCCTAGTGGGTTCCTGGCTCTGACATGGTGCAAGTGAACAGGGGCCTGAGTGCTTCTCCATGACTCCCTCCACCTCACCTCGTGGGGAACTCCCTGCCTACCCAGGGAGGTCTTCCAGAACAAATGCTGAGCATTCTCTGTCCTCTGGAGCCTTTCAGACCAGGCACTAGGACACATTTGAATGCCACTTTTGATGGACCATTTTTTAAGAAGTATCCCATATGACTGAGATCAGCGTGCATGGATTCTAATCCTGACAGCCACCTGATTCCCAGCCTGGGCCTCTCTCCACGACTCCAGACTATCTTTTCCACCCACACCACCACTTTAAAATCCCCAAATATTGCACATGCAGCAAGGTTAGACCAGTCTCCCTGCTTGCAGGATCACCCCAGTCCATTTTCTAGACTGAGCACAGAATGGTATGTTCAAAACTAATTTATAATCCTGTTATCCCTCTGCTTAACATCCTTCAAGGTTTTCCCAGTTTCTACAGAGCAGTCGAGACTCCTTCATCTGGTGTATAAAGCCTTTTGTGATTCAGCACCTCCTCACCTTCTGGCTTTGCCTGCTGACCCCACACCATAAACTCGTACATACAGAGACACACCCTCCATTTCAGCCAGCTCTCAAAAGTCCTTTGATCACATCTCACGCTTCCCACCTCTGGGTCTCTGAACATGCCACTCCTTCTCACAGCTACACACTTCTCCACCTTGGGCAAGACTGCATGTACTTCCAGACTGGGCTCAGATGCTGTCTCTGCCGTGTGGCCCTCTCAGATGCCCACTTGCCCCACCGACTGGCATTGTGACTGCCTGTTTATGCATGCTTCTTTACACTAGACTGAGAGATCCTTGAAGGCAGGTCCTTCCACAGAATACCTACTCAACAAATGTTTGTTGAATACATGAAATATCAAAAACAGGCATAAAGTAATAAATCAAGCCATTTTTTCCTCTGGTCTCCAGTGTTTTCATCTGTAAAATATGTATCGGATCTAGGTGCCTTAAAACCCTAGCAGCCTCTGATTTTATACTGTATCATTCTTCAAATATACATGTCACACTCCTGGCCCTCTAAGTAGTAGGAGATATTGCTGGGTTATTTTTTCTCAAGGAAAGAGTGGAACTGTAGGTCCATTGACACTGAAGAAAGGCTGATCTCAGAAGCTCAGGTTGACATCACAAAACTACTCAAAGCCAGTGCACTACATAAGGATCCAAAAAACCCAGGACTCTGGCCATATCACCAGCACAATCGGGGGTATCATTCACCATATGGGTGCTCATTTGTACGCATTCATATGAGCATTGGCATAGTCCTCAGGCAGACACACAGGGTGACACATTTGTGCAAAGAAAACCACCCACACAGACCTCACCAAGGTCACAATCTCTGTGATCCCCGCACCTCCCAGCATCACCCACACACTCACACACCCACAGGGTGTCAGGTTGTCTGTCTGCAAATCTGGAGTTCTGCACATTGGACCACAGCATCCTTCAGCAGGGAAATAAGTGCACCTGTGTTCTCACGACTCTCTCCCTCTGATCTCTATCATCAGCGTGGTCCTCACTGAACAGCTTCTGCCAATATGCTGGCATGAGACAACCTGAGTTGACCATCCAAGCTTGTGTGGGAAAACTGATGAGCTTCCATGAGCCTCAGTTTTCTCATCTATAAGATGGGACTAGTGGCCCCACTTACTCTTTTCTTACATAGGTACTGCCAACTAATCACCTAATTAATTCAGTAAGTATGAATTAATGCATGCAAATGCACCTCATAAACACAGGCACAATGCAAATGTGTGGAAGTCACAGAAATAATAATGTTGGTGGACAGTAGTTTCTGTCTCTAATGAAGAGCTCCTTTTCCAATAAAAAGGAACAATTCAAAATCAAATAGTTATTGAATACATATTACATGAAAAGCCATAAATAACAATTTCATAGGTGTATTAGACAGTGCTGTAGTATATTTGTGTCTGAAGGAAAATGTGTCACGTTTCATGGTTTTAATATATATGCATTTTAGTACATTTTACATATATGGAAAGAGAAATAATATTTTCATATGTACAATATGAAACTATGGACATATATGAATCAATATTTTCGTGTGTGTGTGTTTGTGTTTGAGAGGAAAACACTGCCTATGAGTCAGGAATGAAGTGTAATGAAGGAAAAAGCACGAGTTTTGAAATAAAACATACATACCTAGCTTCACATCCTGACTATCACTTATTAGCTTTTTGACTTGGGACAAATTGTATTATTTTTTATTATTTTTATTTTACTTATATTTTTATTACTTTATTATTATTTTATTTTTTATGAGGTTTCCAAAACCGATAGGTAATACTTGTACATATTCTGAGCATACCTGTGATATTTTGATACATGCATACAATGTGTAATGATCAAGTTAGAGTAACTGGAATATTCATCACCTACATTATTTATCTTTTCTTTGTGTTAGGAACATTATAACTCTTCTTTCCTAGCTATTTTGAAATATACAAAAAATATTGCTAACTATGATTATCCTACTGTACTCTTGAATACTAGAACTTATTCCTTCTATCTAACGGTATTTTGAGGAACAAGTTTTAAATTTACTAAAGCCTCAATTTCCCCATACTAAAAACTGGAAATAAAAAACTTAGTTCATAAGTCTGCTGGGTAAATCATTTTGAAAAATTATAATGTTGAATAGTGTCTAGGACAGAGAGGGCTCAGTCAATGTCACTGTTGCCCATTCTGTGTTCTCTGTCTCACTAACCCACTGTGTGACCTGGGGCAAATCGCTCTACCCCTTGGAGCATGTTTTCTCGCCATAGAACGAGAGAGAAGGGCTTGATGATTCCATGGATTCCTACCAACCCCAGGAGTCACAGGATCCTGTATCGAATATCTGTTTTACGCATGCACTTAAATTACTTGATTTAAGTAATCAGGGCAGCCAAAGGGTGGCCCCTTTAGCCTAGCGTTTGCTCAATTTCCAAAGCGTTTCCTTTCTCTGAACGTGCCAGTTGCTCGCTCTCATATTTTCAATACAGGGCCCATTGATGACCACAAAAAGGAATGTCCAGTGCAGCTGCGGGTCCACTTGAGCCCTCCAAGCAAGCACTCTCAAGCCCGTTCTGTCTGGGAGCTCTGTGTTTTCAGAGCCTGTTGTTGCAGCGATGCCTGGAATCCTTAACACCTGCACACCAGCTTCCTGGGCATTTCCACACCCTCCCCCTCCCCACCTCCTGCATTTCCCATTTGCATCTGAAATGCAGCTGCTCTGGGCCCTATAGAGGGAAGCCAAATGGACAGGACATCTCCTTGTTTGGTCTCCCTCCCCTGAGTCAAACCGAATCTGAAGCTCCTCTGTGCGACGCCTTTGTTGCCTCCTCATTATGTTTAAATGAGCCTCATCTGCAGGAGGATTTTTTTTTAATAAAATAAAATAAAACCACCACAAAAGACCAAAGCTTATGACATCTGCTCTTTCGATGAAAGCTTTTTTTGTCCCGAATTAGACTAAAAAAAGAAGAAGAAAACATGAAAGAAAAAAGAACGGGGCTGGGCCTCATTTGTACCATTCCTCCCAAGAAACAAAACAAACAGAATTAGTGTATGCTGGAGGCAAAGGGTGTGGAATGGATAACAAGAAAAAAAGAAGGAGAGAAAAGAAGAAATAAAAGGAATACTTCCTGCTTCTCCAGCAGCGTTTTGCCATCACTCTACATCAGGAATATTCAGACACCATTACTTAAGTGGCCATTACTTTTAGAGAATGTTCAAATTTATATTTCCTATGCTCATTTCACAGGTAAAACGTTTAACAACTCTTTAGCCATTATCCCATCCTCCCCAGGTAATCTCCATGTTTATTGAGTAGCACAGGTGGGTCTGGTATAGGATGTACCTGAAGAATAATTTGAAAAACAATTATCTGTATGCTGATAACCCTCAAATCTTTATCTCCACCTTCTCTCTCTAGTACTAAACTACTAACAACTGCTACTACTACTATAACTACTACTACTATTATTAGAATACTAACTACTACCACTACTACTACTAGTCTACTAACTAGACCTCCCAACCTGGCTCGCACACTAAACACACCACCTGTCTGCCAACACCTGCTTCTTGCCCCTGTGTTCCCTTCTCCCTGAATGGTACTCAGTACCCCCACAAAACTCCTGGGTTATCATCCTCAATAGCTCCCTCCTCCTCAGGCATGGCCCATCCAACCCATTGCCAAGTCCCATTAATGTTCCATCTAAAAATCTTCTGATCTCTTTTCCTTTCTCCTTCTCAATTGCCACTGCCTGAGTCCAGGCCACCTTCCTCTTCTTCATCTAGACACGCCACACCAAGCACTTAGCATTGCTGATTGTGATCACTTCTGGATCAAAACACTTTTTAGTTACAAAGTAAAGCTTAACCCTTTTATTTAGCTTCCCAGATGTTCATGGGCTGGCTCCTGCCACCCTCTCTGACACATCCCCATCTACGATCCCCTAATCCATCCCAACCTAACTTCCTTCAGTCCTCTACCCGGCTTAATACTCTTTCACCTGAGGCCTTTGCACATGCTGGCTTCTCTACCTGAAACACTCTTCCAACTCTGTATCTAAAGTGTTACCAGCCTAGCCATGTTTCCCAGGCAAACATCATATTGTCCATGGCGGATCCTCAATCTTCTATGAGTATCTTTCTAGATCTTTCATCCACTTAGCTTCTTGAGGGTCAGGGATCCTCTGTTTTCAGGGAGAAAAAAAAAAAAAAAAACTTCCTGAATGAGGACTCAACCATTTTTCTCAGACCCAATATTGCAAAAGCTTTAAGTTTTGTTTTGATGGTGGGATTTGCCAGTAGTTGGGTGACATCTTTGTTTCTCTTCTGTTAATCTCACATTCTTTCTAGGGTTTTCTTCCCTTGGGAAGTAGAGACGGAGTGTGTATGCAAAACAAGACAGTGGGATGGTTCCAACCAAAGAGTCTTTGTCTACTAGATTTCTAGTTATGAATGAGTGGGGGAGGTTGAATTTGCTTATTATTAAAACCCCTCCACATACTGGAATTTTAAAATCTAGCACACATACAGAGCTGAGATGGAAAATCTGGTGTGAGATCAATGCTTCTAGCCAACTGAGCACCTAAACTCAATTCATTTCTTTAACAACCAGGTGGTTCAACTGTAAGTGATACTCTTCTCCCATCTTGGGCTGAGTCACATGCATTCTGGATTGGCCAAAGAAGAGCAGGAAGAAGTGAAAGTGATAGAAATAATCAGCTGATGTTTATTGAACATTGAGTATCACCCTGTAAAAAATACTATGACATTTGTAATTCAGTTTAGTTTTAAATGCCCTGATATGGTTGGTATATGAAACTTTGATTTTACAGATAAATCAAAGTTCAGAGATACTCACTGGCTTTCCTAAAGACTTGTAGCTTCTTTTGCTCCTTTGACTCTTCTTGTTCTTACCTCCCTGCAGGTTTCTGTGTCGAACCTGGAAAAAATTCTTGAGCTAGAAAGAAATCAGAGCTATGGGTTCTAAGAGAACATATCTGGAGAAATTCTGGGCTCTGATATCTGAAGGCTCGGAGGGAATAAGCAAAGAGAAGGCCACCCAGAAAGCAGAGGGACTGGGCCTTGAGCTTTTTGATAAAGGATTGGGAGAACAGTGGAATTTCGCATTTAGTATCTTCTCTAACAACTTTTGAGCATTTTTTAAATCTCTCCAAGGTTATTTAGACAATAAGAAATTTCTAAAGAAAATGTAGATGGTGAGGAGTAAGTCTTCAACTGTTGACTTAAAAGCGTTAAGTGTTCCTTCATCATTTACCTGGCTTGTTAATGGCAGAGCCAATGACTAACAGAGTTATGTCAGGGGAGATGCCACAATGGAGTGGTTCCCCTTCATGTTCTTCATGGGTTGAAGAACAGGGGCTGTGTCTAATCCCTACTGCATGAGCTACTGAACTTTGAATGGAGGGGAGAAAGAAAAAACAAAAAACTATCTGTCTCACGTTCCTTCCATAGCCAATTGATATCCCAACATCTCAAAGTTCAGTGTGAAACAGATATCACAATGAATTCCATAGCTAGCTGTAGAATAATGATGACAAGACTATTTCCATATTATGGCTGAGGAATTTTAAGTATTATGAAAGTCAATGAGTTGCCCATTCTTTCTTTCAATAAATATTCATTAAGCTCCTCCTCTATACCCAGAACTGGATACCAAGGCAAACAAAGCAAACATAAAGCTTATGGGCTAGTGAGCAAACAGACATAAAATAAAAAATAAGCAGAGAAATATATCTAAAATCACAAATTATGATTTGTGATAAGAGAAAAAGTATACGATAGTGTAAAGAAACATAACAGAAGGGATGGCCTAATCTACATGGTGGGTCCAATCAGTCCTTTCTGAAGGAGTGATCCTTATGCCGTGAGCCAGAAAAAAAAAGCGAGAGGCAAGCAGGCATCAAGACCAGTCTGAAGGGCCCGAGGCTGGAAAGTGGGTGGCCAGAATAGAAGAGGAAGGGCAAAAGAGGGGGTCAAGGGGAAAGGCAGGGGCAGACTGTGTGGCCTTCTAAGCCATGGCAAGAACTTTGAACTTGATTCTAAGTGCTAAGTACAGTGAGAAGCCATCAAAGAGTTCTTGTTTGTTTGTTTTGTTTTTTTGAGATGGAGTTTCACTCTTGTCACCAGGCTGGAGTGCAGTGGTACTATCTCAGCTCACTGCAACCTCCGCCTCCCAGGTTCAAGCGACTCTTCTGCCTCAGCCTCCCAAGTAGCTGGGACTACAGGTGCCCACCACCACACTGGGCTAATTTTTCTTTTTTTTTTTTTTTTTTTAGTAGAGACGGGGTTTCACCATGTTGGCCAGGATGGTCTCGATCTCTTGACCTCGTGATCCGCCCGCCTCAGCCTCCCAAAGTGCTGGGATTGTACACGTGAGCCACTGCGCCCACCCCATCAAAGAGTTTTAAACAGGGAAGAGTTGTGATCTAATTAACATTTTAAAAAATGTACCTCACTAATTGTGGAAATGGATTGGACAAGGGTGAGACACTATTTACTGAAGTTACTGTAAAAGATGATTGAATAGAGCCTAGGGAGGCTTAAATCCCAGTTACCTTAACTCAAACCACAAGGGCCTATTTCTAAAAAAAAATCATTACTTGTGATTTATAAGCTTAAAAAACAGTATATCATTTTATTAAGCAGAGTCATATTTTTTCAAATGTCTTATCAACTAAGATGACCCAAAGTCATCGGGGGTTGGTTCAGGGCAATGCAATTTCTAGCTGGCATTCCTGGCCATCTTTTTCTACTTTCCAGGTTTTCCAAGAATAGAGGTTGAGAGGGGTAGTCAAAATTGGGGAATAAATATATAGGTCATTTGTATCTGATTTCTCCCACCCAGCCTCAACCTCACTACACAGCAACAGCAACAAATGTCAGTGGCAGGAAGTACACAACAAGAAGAATTAACCACAATTTTTTAAATCCAAACTTACAAACATAGTCACACATACACATACAGTTGGTTTGAAGTGGGGTGAGGGGCGGTAGCCAGACTTCTCACTTTTTTAACCAATAAGATCTCATGTTAGCCATCAAAACAACAGGCTTTCAGTCAGTTGACCTTTCATGATAGAGGGTTTTGTGGGGAGAAGAGAGAGAAAGGAGAGAAAAAAAAAATTGAGGTTTTTGTATCATTTGTCATTCTAATAGTTGAACACTGAATCAGTCTTATGTTGTAGACACATTAATTTGATTAAGATACAATCCATGGGTCATTCAGGCATATAAAGTACTCTTGCTTAATTGCAAAATTAGCAATAGAACAGGATAAATCATTACCAAACTGGAGGTTATTCTGGGACTCATGGACTTTTTCCCTCACTCAATTCATTTTCTCCATCTAAAGTTGTTTTTGACACTTCATTAAAGGAAAAATCTGGTCTAAGGCAACAGTACATGGTAAACCAACATTCAACTCTCAAGGCATTACTTGAGGAGCTCATGCTCACTCAGAACAGGAAATGCCAGTAGACCCATCTTACAAAAAGGATCCAAGAGTCCCTTCAGCTCCAAAGAGTTCATAACCATCTCATGATTCACAGAACTGTAGGAAGTTATCCAATGCCTCAAGAAATCCACTCTGAAACCTGAAGCCTAAGATCCTAGTTTCCATTTTTGTTATATAACTCCTTGCCTGCCATCTCATTTCTTTTTAGGAGCAGCCTAATTTTCAGGCCCTGAGCAACTTTTAGTCAAAAAATATCTACTACATTCCAGGCACTGTGGTAAGTGATAAAAATATCAAAACAAAGACTGTTCCTGGATCTCAACAAGCATTTCCTCTAGTTTGTCACTGAATTCCCTCCCTTCTGTGACTTCGTGAGAGACACCTGGCTACAGCTTGGTACCCACTGATGTGCTGTAGCAGAAGCATGCACAGCACTATGGCAACACACGAAAGAAAACTAATCAAAGGGTGTGATTTCACTTGGCCTAAAATTGAATTAGGAGGAGTTGACCATTCAGAGGAGAAGAGAGAGAATTCCCAGCAGAGAGAACAGCATGAATCAAGGTGGGGAAGTGCAGGGATGCAGGAGGTATGTGGTCATTACCCCTGCAAGAAGCAACCAGGTGCTTTCACTTATCTTGAGGGGACGTATCAGTGACCAAACATACAATCCAAATCTGGGAGAGTTAAACACTAATCCCAACAATATAGAGGAAGGAATTCTAGAGTGGAATTCAGAAGACCCATTGTTCTTCTAGCTAGAATATCATGTGACCTTGAGCTGGTGGCCATTTCATCTGAGCCTCAGTATCTTCATCTGTGAAATGGAAGTAAACATTTCTTCCCTATCTATTTTATAAGTCCATTTTAGGGATAAGTGAGATCATGAACATGATAGGTTTAACTAAATTCAGGAAATGCCTAGCTTAGAATTCTTTATGGTAAGAGTGAAAAGCACTGATATGAAACTGAAGAAGTTGTTAGTATTATTTTAAGTGGGAATTAACATGCTCTATTCAGGAATCAGCAAGCCATCCAGTGGCTGAAGTGTAGGGAGCATGACTAAGGCTAGCTTGGAGACACCCTTAAACACGCATAGATCTTATATTTCATTCAACTTAGAAACATGGCTTTAATCCATTATTATTTTGATACATAAACAAAACTGACTCAGAAGGAACATTCAAAGTGAAAAATATACCTGAGCATCTAAACCACTTATTCTATGCTTTGCAAATGACTTTGATTCCCACTATACCAAAAGGTTTACTATCTGAAAATTTATCAGGACCAGTGGTCAGAAGAAAAACAGGTAAAAATTGATTCAGAAAATAAGAGTTTGAAGGAGTCTTAGAGCCCTTTCGGCCCTAATGCTTGGTAAGCACCCTGCACACGGCGCTGCCGTCACACCCCAGAACATGTAGCCATTTCTCATTTCCGATAGCCAGAGCCGGGCAATGCTGCACGTGGTTCAGAAAGACTGGTGTTTATGTTATGGCTATGATTGTAGACTATACACTTCCTGCAGGCTTTGTGAGATAAGACGGGGACATTTCTAGAAGAGCTGTCCTCTAGAACCCCAAGCCGTTTGGAGAAAAATCAAAGAGGGAGAGAAACAAGTGTCACTATTTTGAAAGGATGATTTAGCAATGTCAAACAACTTAGATCACAAGATGATGGAAATAAGAAAATGCCAAAACCGTTTGCTCTCTTCCTTCACCTTTCTTCTAAGGAGCTTAACATATTTTATAGACATAGACGCACATTTTTATCATTGTACATTGGCAAGTCACTTTATCTTCCATAACTTCAAAGGTTCCCCTTCCCTCGTTTTTAAGGGATGGTGAGCAGATCAAGTGAGAAGCCCTTTGAAAACTGCCATCTCTGTGGTAATCATTGCTTATAGAGAGAGCCAGGGCAGGCCTTGACATTTGTTCCATCCACCCCAGATGGCAATTTAATCTCTTTGTTCTCCTGCTGTTACATGGAAAAGAAGACTGGTCCACATGCAGGCCCAGAGGTCTGAGTGGATGTGTCAGCTCTGCTCAGTGTCCCTGGGCAAATTAATTTACATTTCTGGCTTTGGATTTTTTTTCACCATTATCCTCAAAAGGTAGACATGAGCTCTAATACCTCTTTTAGTTCTGACACCTTGCAAAACCAAGATTACTCAGGCTGTACTCTACTAACTTAGCAAGGGCCAAAAGTCTTGAAGATAAGGGTCGTAGCTGCTGTTCCTCTTTCCTCACCTCTAAAATGAAAAGAACACTTACTTTGTGGAGTCTTTGGAAGGATTAGATATAATATATGCAAAGCTGCTAGCACAGTGCTTGGTACCCAGTGGGTGCTCCATAAATGGTTTCCTAAATCAAAAGTACAAAATATCCACCATAAGGCTCTGCCAACCTGACTTCTTGTCTTCTCAATTCCAGGCATCTTCATGGCTTGAGCACACGGCCTCTGAGTTACAGCTGACTGCTGTGAACTTGAAGTCCAAACATTAGAACAATCTTTGAGGCTTTCTGCTTTTTTCCAGAGGACAAATGGAAAGCCTGTGAAGTTTTCTGTTCCTTTTTTTTTTTTGAGACGGAGTCTCGCTCTGTCACCCAGGCTGGAGTGCAGTGGCCAGATCTCAGCTCACTGCAAGCTCCGCCTCCCGGGTTTACGCCATTCTCCTGCCTCAGCCTCCCGGGTAGCTGGGACTACAGGCGCCCGCCACCTCACCCGGCTAGTTTTTTGTATTTTTTAGTAGAGACGGGGTTTCACCGTGTTAGCCAGGATGGTCTCGATCTCCTGACCTCATGATCCGCCCGCCTCGGCCTCCCAAAGCTTTCTGTTTCTTTTAACTGGAACCGTGTGCCCCTGAGCACCAGTTTGCTCCAGGTGTCTGTGAAAGACTCCAAGGGAAATTGTTCCTATGAACAACTATTTGCCTCACTGCATTCATGCCTGCAAATGTTTTGGGCACCCCCTGCAATTGTAGGAGGAAGGAATACAGGAGACGGAGAGTCTGAAGCCACGAGTCAGCAGCATGACGCCCTTCTGTGTCTGCTTGGCCCAGCTGCCATCCTCCCAGTGTGATAAGCACTGGAGAACAGTAAGTCTTCATCAGTGACAGTGATGTCATGGAAGGCACTGGACAGGCTAGAAGCTGCAGGAATGTGTCTCACTTACTCAGCATCCCCATCACCTGCAGAACCTAGAAAAAAAAATCAGAAAATTCTACATGCTTTTTCCTATTTAATGAGGTCGAACATTCTTGAGGAATGAAAAGCACAGCTCCAGACTAGCTTTTAATTAGCTTCAGGAGCCCTTGTTTCAAACTAGCCTGGTTCCCAAAGCTATTCTCTCTCTCTGCCCTGAATGAGATGGAAATTCAATTGCATTTCTCTTTGTCAACTCATACTAAAGTGCTCTTTCTGCCCCACAGGGTTACTTAGAGAAGGACACTCAGTAGCCAGGCACTGCACATTTTGACCCCAGTAGGACACCAAAACCATCAAAAGGCAGTTAAAAGACCAGATTTGGTGTTGTTTTTGATAACCTGCTGTGTAAACTTGGGCCATGTACAACGGAAAAAAAATATGAACTTTAGAACCAAATAGACCTGGGATAAAATCCTGCCTTCTCATCTGAGTGCCTAGCAAGTTAACTAAGGCAGTTTCTGTCTCTTCATTTGTGCTCACGGTGTTGATGTCTGCCTTATGGGATGACTGAGGGGCCAAAGGAAATATTGTAAGGAAAGCATAATGTCCTGGACATTGATAGGCACTCAGAAAATGTTGTTCCTTTACTTTCATCCTCATTCCTCCCCTCTGCCTATTTCACTGGGTTGAAGTCATGGCCCAAAGGGATAACATAATTCAGAGGTTAGGAGCCTCAGTTTTGTAGCCAGAGGCCAGGGTTCAAATCGCATTCCTGCCCCATCCTGGCTGTGTGACCATGTGCAAGTTCCACAGCCTCGCCGTTTCTTTGCATTGAATATGCAATCAATGTCAGTAGCTCCCCCGTAGGATTACTGTGAGGACTAAATGAGATAGTGTACAAGACGCCCTTGCCTAGTGCCTGGCACATGGTAAGTATGCTATAAATTATTAGCTAACAATAGCAGCTACAGCATCTGAGAGTGCATTGTAAAATGGAAAAATCCTCCAAGACACTCATCTCAAATCCTTTTTGGAAAGAATGTGCCAGTGTTACCAATGCTTATGTAAATGTAAGTGGTTATTATTTATGTAGGAGAACATTACTGAGTGTTATGCAGGAAGAGGGAGAGAACAATGTAGAGGAAGAAAAAATTTACGATGGGCTTCAAAGGGGAAAGAGGCGAAAGTAACATCTCACCCAGCAATACGAAAGCAGCCCCATATAACTCAGATCTCCTCTGACTGTAAAACATTCTATCAACAGTCTTCCCTGAAAAAAGAAAAGAAAGAGAAACACATGGAAAAGAAAGGAGAAGGGCAACCTCATTTTATTTCTCTTAAAATTAATCCTAAGGTTGTATTTATCCAACAGAATCTTACTAAAGACCCACCCGATGGGAGATGCAGAGACATAGCAGGCCTGGCTCTGTCCTCAGGGAATTTGCAGTCTAATGATGACCTTCCAACAAGTACATAAATAACTAATTAAAGGTAGAAAGTGAAGTGTCAGGAATTATTCTCATCATTGTTATTAGATGTAGTTTTTATTGAATTCTCTTTCTTTATTATATCATCTGTTTTTCCAAAAAGAATTTTGGACACTTTATAACATAAAAGAAGTTATATCCTGAGGTTTTTTTTTTTTTTTAAAAAAAAGGAACTAGAAATTTAGATTAAAGCGAAAAGATATGGCAAAGACTAATGTAATTGTTTAATTGAGAATCAAATTCAACTGAGCGTCCTGGGCATCAGGGCAAAATCAAAATGGGAAGCATTATGATTTAATATTTCTTACATGTTGATGATCACTTAAGTAATATTCAGAAGTGTAGACAAGGCCAAATTCAGTAATCTTGCATTTTCAATTCAACTGAAAAATGCAAAAGGCATGCATGTCTGTGGAATTCAGGTAGGCACTGTTGATTATCAACATTTAAGGCCATTATTTTGGAAAAATCATTATCTTTAGTATGAATCACTAAAATATTGTTGCTTTTCATTTTTGGGGGGATTGTTTCTTAGGTAGCAGCTATGAAGAATGCACGCCGTTTTACTTCTCATGTTTAATATATATACTCTAAAACCCGAACAATCTTTGTATCATTAGGCTAGACCCGCCAATTTTATTTTCAATGAGATTTCAGTGCTCCAGAGGGCTTTGATCTGTCACAGGGCTCTCTTGGGTTAATTGCTGCTGTTCTCAAGTCATCCTCACTTAGACAGGTAGGTGGGAGTGAGTAGAATTAGCCAATTGTACAGAGAATCAAAGACATTTGCTTGCAAGAGTACCTACTTCTGAGAATTACCATGAATTTTGCATGCCACTAAGAAAGGAAGGAAGGAAGTGACATCTTAAAGATCCTGGGCTTGGGCGAGCTGCGGTGAAGAAGACCAGCTGCTATTATTCTTCTGGCTGGTTCTGGCCTATTGTGATGTCTTTTATAAATCTAAGAGAACTTGAATTTTAAAGCTTGTTTTGAAGACCCTGTTTTGCCTTTTTAAACTGTAATTCTTTAAATGTTCAGGAGCTTGATTAATGAGGAAGAGTTAAAAATAAGTAAATAAAAAAGACAAGTAAACAAGTCAGGGGAAGAGGTGCTGAACTGAAAGAAATGAAAAGAATTGCAAGGTGAGGAGGAGGGAGACTAGGATGTCCAGAAGGCAATAGCATCTCGCCATTTCTCTGTTCCCGGCCCTGCAGTGCCCCTGAGAGGGGGTTTCTAGTGTCGGCCAGTTGAGAGACAGCTCTGGTCAGGCACGGGGCTGGACACGGAGCCTGGTAACACGTGCTGCTCAATACCACACACATCTGTTTGATTTGGCACTACTCACTAGCCAGCTGCTGGCACAGAGCCAGAAGGGGCAGGTGGGGGTGTTTGGGGAGGGGAAAGGGAGGGGAGAGGGGATTAGGTACAGTTGTTCCAAAATGGGCAAAGGGGAGGAGGCCAGAAGAAATGAGGCGATGGAGGCCCCAAGGGCAGGCTGGGGCAGGAAGCCCACAGCTGTGGTGGTGGGCCTTGCTGCTAATCACCCTCTGCAGCAGGTGAAGGTACTGAGTCAAAGTGCAGAGGCAGCAGGGAGGTGGCTTCCGTAGGCATTCAGGCATGGGGCCAGGTTTGTGTAAAGTGTCAGAAGTGCTTTCTCACTCTCCCTTTTGACCCACGTACTGTCTCTCTCCCTAATAGTGAGCCTTTCAGAAATTCCAGACTAGCCACCATGTTGCTTCTCTATTTTTCCTACAAGATTAAACATTTTATTCCCCACCTCAAATAATGTTTTTAGTTTTGCGGGGGGGTTTTTCGTTATGTTTTGTTTTTGTTTTTGTTTTTTTGGCTCACAAAGACTTTTCTCTAAGCTGTTAACATCCTTCCAACCATGTAGAGAGGATTTTGGAAAGAAGAAGCCTGCTCATTTAACAGAAGACATGAACAATGTTCCTGAAGCCACCTGGCTTGGCCAGTGCAAGAACAATCTGAGCAAACGCTGACTCTTCCACCCCAACACCATTCGCTCTGCCAAAAGTTGCTCTGGTCCAAAATTTCAACCTTGTGCCAAGATGTTGAGTTGGTAGGTAGTGAATGTACACACCAGGGGAGAGCCATATTCTTATGTCATCTCAGTGTGAAATCTGACACAGGCATACGTTCAGTGCTCACCATTTATTAACCAACACTGTCTGCCAGAAACCATGCTGGCTCTTCAAGTAACTCACTGCCTGGGTGGTCTCTTCCTGGATCTCTATCCAGGTGTCCGTTGCCTAAAGGGAATCCATTCAAGTCACTTCCGCATGCTTGAAAATCTCACAAGTTCATCCTCTCTGCTCCTTAAAAAGTTCTATTCTTACCGCTGGTATCACAAGTGACAAAAGACAAGACACTGTGTTGCAGCTGAAACTGACTATTCTGCTCCTTGAAACAGCAAGATCTGCTTACTTCTAGGGTATTCTCAGTACACCGAGGGTCAAAATAACATGATTGAGAGTTACCGATATCCAATATAAAACACGAAAAAACCCAGACAATTTTATATGGTTTGCCCTAACAATATAGGTTCAGGTTCTGAAGGGTGTATGAGGTTCAAATCCTAATTCTGCCATTTCTTAGCAGGGTAACCTTTCCTTCTCTGTAATTTAAAATGAGAAGAATAAGAGACCCTATCTCATAAGGCTGTTGTAGTAAAGGGTTCACTCACGTAATGGCACAGATTTTGGCTGCTGCACTCAAGAATGAAAAGGGAGATTTGTCCTTCATAGGCGGGGCATCTACAACCACAACATCCCACCTCAATCTGGTTTTTCTTTGGATAATAAATTCCCCACTTTGTGTCACCGTAATTCTCTCTTTTAACTCTCAATGCCCACACAGAATACTGAGAGTTAAGAGATACCACTAAACTCTGCTACTCAGGAAAGGAACTTCAGGAACATAAGCTATCTACAGATAGCAAATACCAGCAAAGTTTAATCTGATTTCTTAGCAACTTATTATTACTCCGCTTCCCTTCTGCGCCAGCGTCACATTCCCTGGAGGCCTTTCAGGCTCTTCTTAGTCCTGGGCCTTCTCAACCCTCTACCTGAAAGGTGGTTTTCCTCTAGTTTTCCTTAATATGATTCCCAGGCTTCCTTCACTCCTTCTTCATCTCATCCTGAGGCTTTCGGTGCTGCACACTTTGTCACATCCCTCTTCCATCACCTGGATCCTCATCCAACCTTCATGCCTTACACTGTGCACAGCTACACAATAGTCTCAACTCTGCTTTGGAACCATGTTGGGTCATAAGCAATTTATTCAGCATACTTTTTCATTTTCAACTGGTTTCCATAGGCTGTATTACAGTTCTGTAGGACGGTTGACCCCCTATTGATATAAAACACAGATATCCGTAGTTATCCTACATAGGGTCTTCCCACAGAAGTCCCAACTGCATCCACAAGGACTTGGTCACTGATACCTTGCATGGTTGACACTCTAAGAGTTCTCAACTTAATTCTCAGCTCTACTCTGGGATTGAGGGCTTTTATTGTCTTCAGTGAGAGGGCATTTAAAGAGTCAGGTGACCCAGCATCAATTTTGTCCCTTTCTGACCTTGTACCCTGGGTCCACTGACTCCTCTTATCCCTGATTTCATCATCCACCCAGGGTCGTCATTCCTACAAAACTGTTGGAATTAAAGTCTGCCACCAGCAGCTGTATAGCCTGCCTGTCTAGGAACAGGACTTATTCCCAGCCTCCCCCTAGCTTGATGGTAGAGTGGAAACAAACAGCAGGTTTGCGCTCTTACTCGACTGCTTCTTACATGACTCGTTGCGTTCTCTCTCTGGGCCTCAATTTCCTCATTTGTTAAATAGGAATAAAATTACCCTTGCAGAGATACTGTGAGAATACGTCATAAAGCAGACAGAATTCTTGACACATAGCATTGCTCAGTGAACAGTACCTGTCTTTCTTAGGATGACCATTTATTGTGGCTGGCTTGATGCTGGCTGCCGCTCAGCCTGTCCTCCTCTTGCTTATCTTCGTGTGCTGCTGACACTCCCACATTCACCATCACACCTACCTAACCTCCTCATCTGAGTTCCAACTCCTCTTCTCCTCCAAGTATGTTCTGGTTGTGTCTGTTCTGACTGCTGGCTAGTGGTGTACGGGAGCCAACAGGTACCAGTTCACAAGAGCTGACCCTGGCATCTCTTTCCAACTCTACATTCAGTGAGCATCATATTGGTAGCTTGAAATCAGGCACAGTGGGAGTATTTACACAGAAATCAGCAAATACTATAAACAGGGCTTCCCCTTCGCCCCCACAGAGCCATTTGTTAAACATTTACAGGCACGTAAGTGCAGACTCTTCATTTCTTCTGTACCTTCTCTGGGCCTTATTATCTGACCTGAACACTCAAACATAGCCCTTTTAAAGGAAGACCTCAGAACTTTTTTGTGTGCACTGATTGGCACTGCATTTCAGTGAGAATGCAGCTAAATCCATGCCAAAGTCTACAGAGCAACTCAGCCTAGGGATGGAAATATTACACCAGGAAACAACAACAAAAATATCTAACAAATATACATTAACCTCAGGATTAACTCTAGCACTGATGACATCAGCTCAGTAAAACCAAAGTGTTTTTTTCCTGCTGGGCTCCCTCCTGGTGAGACAGGCTCCAGGGGCCAAGGCCCTTACCTGAATGCTGATGGAAATCTTCCAGGCCCTGAATGACATGTTCTCCGGGCCACTCCTTGAATGCCTCTAGCTTGGAAGCATTGCTGTCCTGTAACAAAGAGGGTATAGAAGAAGATGAATTCTTTGTCGGTGAAAAAGGAGGCCTTGCCTTTCCTTCTTTGTTGTGAAGGCTCTGAGCCACATGAGTTTGCTAAGGTATAAGCATTTTGAGGGCTCAAGTTCTATTCCAATTTGTGTCCACTAGACGCCTGAAAAAGTGTCCTGTCCCTTTATGGTGTTTAATTAATGTTTATTGTACTGATGACCACATTTGGGGTGTGCAATGGTTACTTAGTGCTAGGCCACACTTACCTTTCTAATCTCCTTGAAGAAATACTTTATTAAGGAAATAAATAGATGTGTATGCCTGTGCCTGGTAGAGTGGGGGGAAGGGTACTTTTCCTTAGGAGGAAATGTGTCCTTACAGATTTTAGAGAGGAAATTATCATCTGCTACCCTATCTGACTGTAGTGGATGCCATAAATCTTCTTTTAGCAGTATTTTATTCCTTCCTGTACATGAAAGGACTCCCCACCAGCCCAATTCAGGAGCACATTCCATCCTTCTGCCCTGTGTTCCTAAAACCCTCTTTTCCCCCTGCAACAAAGTTTAAAATTCTACCCATTTTTCTCTCTTCATAATTGCAAGCTGCCTACAGAATGCAAAATACTTCTCACCACCCCATGTCCTCCCAAGTACCCACCCTTCAGCTTGCTGCTCCTAAAACTGGCACCTAGGGCAAGTTTTATTTTGATACATTTTATGATCATCTGCACAGGGATACCAACAGAAAGCAATGAGAGTAGGGAAGGGACAAAAGTTCCAGGAATGTCCCCAGTGCTCTCCTCACCCGGGTCTCTGGCCCACACTAAAATGTGAAATGCAACCCCTCGTTCTAACAACTCCTCTTTGTCTCCCCTCTCGCCTTCAGGGCAATGTCTCTGATGTCATCAGGTACCACTAGTTACCCCGAATAAGAAGAGCAGATATGAGGCTGTCAGGACCTTAATGAGGCACTTCACAGGTTACAAATGATTTTCTCATCTATTACTTGGGTGAACCTCAGAACCACCCTGTGACCTAGGCATTGACGTGACCACCATCCTTCAAATGAGCTCATGGGACAGAGCTGGCAGAATGCCTGTTGGATGCCTGGGTGCGACACCCTGCCAAGACAAACAGTGATTATGCGCTACTTCTGCGTGACCTGCAGAAAGAATCTGATTCAAGCCACCTTTCTCAAAAAAAAAAAAAAAGAAAAAAATCTCAAATTATGTCTTAATTCCCTTTTATAAAGAAAAACCACACACATTTTCTATCCCTCACCCCACCCCACTGGCAACAGCTTTGTTGCTTCCCTGATGACCAGATCCTTGTTCCCATGGCTACATAGTAAAGTCAGGGCACCTCAGGCTGGACACCCAGATGACCCCTTGCTGTACTTCTAAGATCCAGGTTTGAGTTAGGTCTGGATCAAGATGAAAAATTGCCATTATCCCAGGACTGGCTTTTTATGTCTTGCTTTATCTTGCCACATTTTCTTTTTATGACTTTCTCCCAAGTCATCAAATGTACAAGTGCCTCAAACCACAGAACTTCAGACTCCCTTAATTTATATTCTTCCCTTTCCAGTAAGAATTAACTCTGAGTATTTAGGTTCTTCAGATACAAAGTGCCTACTCTCTACTCCATGTAGTAAGAAAACAAAATTTATTTTTGAATATTTACCAGTTCATTATTTGAATATTTACCAGTTTAAACTTCTCGCTAACTCATACTGGCCATTATAATTGTATAGGATTTTTCTCCATAGAAGTCAGGAATCTCCTTCAGCATGCTGATGTCAGATCATAGAATGGAGAGGACCAGTGGAATACTCAGTGCCAAGCTTAAGAGGTCATCTTATTAATCAGTTGGATAGAAGATTAATTTATTCATTCAACACACACTTACTAATAACCTGAGCTCCTGTAGTATTTGAGATTTGCTAACATATACATGTTATGAGTATGTTATCCATGCTTCCTAATTAGACTGTGAGGTCCTTCAGATGAATCTGATCTCAATTTGCCACCACCTGTCTTATGACATTGGGCAACTCACTTCACTTCTCTGGGTCTCAGTTTCCTCATTTTGGGGGATGGCTAAAAGGAGCACGCCAAATCCACAGAGTCACCTTCTTCCCACTCAATTCAGCAAATATAGGTTATGCACAGAACACAAGAGCTGCCGAGGAAGCTCAAAGAAGGAAGGACCAACTGCTACTCAAGAAGAATCAGAGAATTGTTGAAGCTGGGAGAGAGTATCTAGAAGTTCATCAGATAATTCTGTCTATTTGTGTATATTTGAAAATCCCCCGCAAAAAAAACAAAAACAAAAACAAAAAAAAAAGGCAAGAAAGGAAGAAAGGAAGAAATACAAGGAAATCTAGCAGGCTTCACACAGCGAGAAGCAATTTAGCAGAATTGAAGCATGGATAGGATTTCAATGAGCCAGCACTGGGTCAGGGGCGATTCCAGGCAGAGAACACCACGAGCCAGGGCTTGGAGACTGGAAAATACAAGGTGTTCACAAAGAACTGGGAGTAGTCATGTATGACAGCAGCATAGGGATTGGGAGGGAGCAGCCAGAGATGGGCTGGAAAGGTATTGCGAGGTCAGAGCTCAAGAGCCTCCAGAGGCCCTAGAGGAGTCTGCGCTTAGTTCAGTTCACCAGGGAAAGTGACCTCATTGGTCGCGCTTGAGTTGGCCTTACTGCTTCACAGCCCGCCTGGGTGCAGGCCCAGAAGCAGGGCCATGTGGCAGAAACCAGCAGAGGAGGATGCTGGCAGCACCACTGTGCTTGTTTCTCCACCAGGAAACAAGGTTTCCTGTCACTCAGACCCATGAATCAGCATTTCCTCTGTCAATAATAGGCAGCCAGAAATGCAACAGCACAGAGCTCGGGGTATGGAAGAAAGGAAGGAATATTCCATGACATCGCCAGGCTCTGCTGCTCTGCTCTCCTTTCCCCTCACGAAACACTCCTGATAAGCTCCCGAATGACACTCGGATTTCATAGGATAAGTTTCTCAGAGAGCCTCACGATACCTCGTGAAGATTACGTGCTGTAGAGTAGTCGGCGCTCTCCTCATATTGTGTGTCGCTATCACCACGAGGACAAGCGCGCTTTCTGAATTCCTTCATTACATGATAACTAAACATTAATAACACCGTTCTATCATGGCAGAGATCTGAGGACATGTGTGATTTGCCTTTGCATTTTTACACTTCCACATTCAATATGTTATTTGATTCTCATGATAATCCTGTGAGGTACACAGAGTATCATACTCATCTGACAAGTGTAGATATTGAGGCAGGGAAATGAAATGCTTCTTCCCTGTTGGTTCTGTTTTGAAGATGCCAGAACTGACCCCAACTCTTTAAATTTCAGTCCAGTATTCTTTTCAAAGTCATATACTTTTAAGAAATGTTTAAATATTAATATTTAATATATTTATGTTAAATATATTTAATAATATTACGTTAATTGACAGAATATTTAATATACTTAATTTACACTGTTAGAGATGTATCTTATATAAACTATATCTTGTCTAGCACCAGCAAGAATTTTATCCATTCCCTTATTCCTTTCACTTATTTATCAGGTATTTCCTGACCGCTTACTATATGCCAGGCTCTGTCATAGACACATTTAGTAGTGAACAAAACTGACAAAAAGCCCCGCCCTTGTAGCGCTCACACTCTAATTGAGGAACTCAGACAACGAGTAAGATAAAGGAGTAAAATTCAAAGTATGTTAGAGAGTTACACGTGCTTTGGAGAATAAAGCAGATCAAGAAGAGGGTAAGGAGTGTTGAAGGGGTGATGCAATTTTACATAGGATGCTTAGGGATAACCTCACTGAAAACAAGACATTTAAGTTCCCAAGACATTGGGAACTAGCCAGCCATGCAGCAATTTGAGGGGTGGCGCATGGGGCCAGGCAGTCAGTAAATGAAACAGCAAATGCAAGGCCCTGAGGTGGTTCCTCCTAGCATGTCCAAGGAACAGTAAGCAGTCAAGTGTGGCTGGACTAGAGGGAGAGACAGAGAGAGGCTAAAGATGCAGGGAGTGGAGACTGGAGATTAGAGCATGTAGGCCACTGTAAAGACCTGGGGTTGACTTAGAGAATTTTCTGTCATTTGCTAAAAACCAATGCAAGCACTAAAAGACAAAGCTAAAACAAAAACAAGACAAAGGCAAAATGCAAACAACAAAATCATATAAGAGGAGGTTAAGGTTGATGAGGAAGACAGGATAAAAACATAAGGGTTATATGGAGGAAAGGAAGAAAGAAATGAAGGTTATATTCTGTTCACTTGCTGTCTGTCTCTCTATATCTTTATTTTTTTCTTTTACTTTTTGAGATAGAGTCTCGGTCTGCCACTCAGGCTGGAGTGCAGATGCATGATCTCAGCTCACTGTAGCCTCAACCTTTTGGACTCAAGTGATCCTCCCACCGCAGCCTTCCAAGTGGCAGAGCCTACAGGTACATGCCACCACACCTGGCTAATGTTGTTTTTTGTTGTTGTTGTTTGTTTGTTTTTAATTTTTAGTAGAGACTGGGTCTCACTATCTTGCTCAAGCTGGTTTCAAACTCCTGAACTCAAGTGATCCACCTGCCTCAGCCTCCCAAAGGGCTGGGATAACAGGCATGAGCCAAGGCACCTGGTCTGTCTGTCTCTCTCTCTCCCCCTCACTTTGCTTGCTGGCTCTTTCTTGTTCTCATGCTCTCTCTCTCCGTTTTGGAAATCCTGATCCAGGATCCAAGCCCTCAAGCCAACTGCCATGGATGCTTCTTGAGGAGCCGTGCAGGGAAGGGGCAGGGGCAGGCAGAGGAGCACCTCTTCACCACAAGCTTGGACCCACACCCTAGACCTCAGTCAGGCTCCTGTCTAGCTGGGCTGCAAGAACTCATCAAGCCTCCTCTTGTCTGGGCTACAGGAGGAAACAGAACAAAACCATCCTGATGCCCCAGCCCCCAGGCCTTCCCAGAGACAGTCACCTTCCAAGCACAGTCCACTTCCAAGCAACAGGGAGAGAAGCCCCAGGAGAAGGAGGGAGAAGGGCGAACATCCAAGCTGTTAGCTCAGCTCTGTGAAAGCTCACCCCCTAAATCAGGGGTCCATAATACTCTTGCCTTTGACAGCCCTGACTCATCTTTTAGGGGGAGTGTGGCTGTGGCAAGGACATGGGCGTGAAGGAGAGGGAAAAGGAAGATCTTGCCTTCCTCTGGAAGCCAGTGTTCCCCCATTTTTCTTCTTCTTTTTATTCTATGGGCTCAATAGGCAAGCTCATATTCATTCAGTACATCACCACCACCTCCCCACTATCTTGGAGGGTTTTAGAAAATTTCTTTATGTAACTTCTCCAAACTTTGATACCAGGACCAATGAGAGGGCAGTTCAGCCCCCCAAAGCCTTTTATGAATGGCTCTTTGATTTGCCTCCAGAAATTACTAATAGATCAGAACAGGACAGTGCTTCAAGGCAACAAGGGACGCAAGGTGGAGAAGTCCCTCACCATGCTTTGTACGAAGTAACTGAGCAAACAAGAGTTGCCCTCATCCATAGGCATACACACAATCTCAGTCAACCCAGGGATACCATGATCATGGTGGGGGAGTAAGGACCACTAAAGTAGCTCTTTCAATTATTTCTCTCATTTGTGTTTTTCTCCATCACCACCCTCCTCTGAAGCTCCACCACTCCCGGCATCACCATCCTAGTTTAATCTCCTCTGAACTTGTATTAATTAAACTTTTTATTTTGAGGTCATTGTAGATTCATATGTACTTGTAAGAAATAATACAGAGAAATCCTTTGTATATTTTACTCAGTTTCTCCCTATGTTAACATCTTGCAAAACTATAGTGGAATATTATAATCAATATATTGATGTTCATGTAGTCAAGATACAGAATATTTCCATCACCCCAAGGATCCTTTGCATTGTCTTTTTACAGCCATGCCTACTCTTCTGTCCCAACCCCTTCCTTAACCTTAGCAATCACTATTCTGTTCTGTTTCTATAATGTTGTCAATTCAAGAATGTAATATAAGTGGAATCATACCATATGTAACCCTTTGAAATTGGCTGTGTCATATCAGGATAATTCCTATCAGGAGATTCGTCCAGGGTGTGTGTGTATCAATAGTTGGTACCTTCTGATTGTTGAGTAGTATTCCATGAATAAATGTGCCACTGTTTTTTTTGTTTGTTTGTTTTGTTTTGTTTTTTGAGACAAAGTCTCGCTCTGTTGCCCAGGCTGGAGTGCAGTGGCATGATCTCGGCTCACTGCAACCTCCACCTCCCTGGTTCAAGCAACTCTCCTGCCTCAGTCTCCCGAGTAGCTGGGACTACAGGCGTGCACCACCACACCCGGCTAATTTTTGTATTTTTAGTAGAGATGGGGCTTCACCATGTTGGCCAGGGTGGTCTTGAACTCCTGACCTCAGGTCATCCACCCAAATCAGCTTCCCAAAGTTGGGATTACAATCGTGAGCCACCATGCCCGGCCGATGTACCACTGTTTATTCACCCACGGAAGAACATCTTCTGGGTGGTTTCCAGGTTGGGCTAGTATGAATGGAGCTGCTGTTTGCTTTCCCATACAGGATTTTGCATGAGCACAAATCTTTATTTCTTTGAGATTAATAATCAAAAGCGCAATTGTTGGGATGTATGGTAGTTGCATGTATCCTTTTTAAAAAAGATATTGTCAACCTCTTTTCCAAAGAGGTGGTACCATTTTACATTCCCACTGGGAATTTTAAGTGATAGAGTTCTCTCTATGTATATTCCAGATATTAATCCCTCATCATATATGTAATTTGCAAATATTTTCTTCCCAGTCTGTAACTTGTCTTTTCATCCTGTAAACAGGGCCTTTCACAAGGCAAAAATTTTTATTTGTGATAGTGTTCTATTTATCACTTTTTGTGTGTGTGTTTTGGTGTCAAGTCTAAGAGCTCTCTGCTCAGCCATTGATCTTGGAGATTTTATCCCTTTACGGTTTTTTTATTTTTCTAGTTTTTTTGTTTCATGCTTTATATTTAATTCCATGATCTGTGTTTAGTTAATTTCTACATAAGGGTGAGACTTACGTTGAAGTTTCTGTGTTTGTTTGTTTGTTTGTTGCCCACAGACGTCAAATTACTGCAGCACCATATGTTGAAAAGGCTATCTTTACTTTATTGAATTGTTTCTGTACCTTTGTAAAAAATTGATGAGAGATATGTGTGAGCCTATGTATATGCTTTCTATTCTGTTTCATTGATCCATATGTCTATCTCTCTATAAATACTATACATTATTGATTATTGTAACTATAAGTCTTATAATCGAGTGGACATATTCCTTCTACTTAATTCTTGTTTTTCAAAGCTGTTTTAGCTATTTAAATTCCTTGGCCTTTACATATAAATTTTAGCATAATCTCACTGACACGTACTGAAAATCTTGCTGTGATTTGGAGAGAAACTGTGACATTTCTGCATATTAATTTGGGGAGACTTGACCTTTTTACTATGGTGGTAGGCAGAATAATGACTGTTGAAAGAGCTCCACATTCTAATCCCTGGAACATGTGAATATGTTACTTTCTATGGGAAAGGAGACTTTGCAGATACGGGACTTGGATCTCCCTTCAGAGCCTCCATAAAGAACATGCCTTGCCAACACTTTGATTTTAGCCCTGTAAGACCCAGTATCAAACTTCAAAAATCCAAAACTGCAAAATAATAAGTATTTTTTAATCCACTAAGTTTGTGGTCATTTGTTACAGCAGCAATAGGAAACTAATACAACTATGTTGAATTTTCAAATCAATGAACAAAAATGGTGTTTCTCCATTTATTTAGACCATCTTTGATTTTTTTTCTAAGCATTTTATAGCCTTCAGCATACAAGTCTTGTAAGTATTTTGTTAGGTTTATACATGAGTATTTCAGTTTTTGAGCAATAAGTGGTATTGTATTTTTAATTGTAATGTCCATGTGTTCATTGATAGTATATAGAAATGCAATTCATTTGTTTATATTTATTTGCATTCTGTAACCTTGCTAAAATCGCTTCTTAGTTCTAGGAGACTTTTTTTTGTAGACTCCTTGTAATTTGCTATAAAAGTCTATCATCTACAAATCAAGGCAATTTTATTTTGTTCTTCTAATCTTTATTCTTTTTGTTGCCTTTTCTTGCCTAATTGCACTGGTTAGAACTAGAACCAAAACTTATGCTGAATAAAAGCAGTGAAAGTGAACATTCTTGCCTCATTCCTGATCTTAGGGGGAAAGGATTCAGTCTTTTATCATTATGTACAATACAAGCTAAAAGGATTTGTAGACATATTCTTTGGTTTCTGAGAGTTTTTTTAAATCACAAATTAGTGTTGAATTGTGTCAAATGCTTTTTCTGCATTGACTAATATAATCATATATTATAGTTTTCTTTCTACTTACATATTCTAGCACCCTTTCATCCTTAAAATAAACCTTTAGTAGCCTTGAATTCATAAAATAAACTCCACTTGGTTATGGTGCATAACTCCTTTTATAATTGCTGATTTTGTTTGAGATTTTTTCTATTTTGTCCCATTCTATTTTTAAAAATTTTTTGCTTCTATATTTTTGGGAGATGTTAGTCTGTCATTTTCTTTATTTGTACTGTCTTTGTCTGGTTTTAAAATCAAAGCAATACTACCTTTATAAAATGAATTAAGGATTATTCCTTCCTCTTCTATTTTCTAGGACATACGTAGAACTGATGTTAACACTTCTTTAAATGTTTGGAAGAACTCTTCAGTGAAATCATCTATAACTAGAAATTTCTTTTTTGGGAGTTTTTAAAATTCTGAATTCAATTTCCTTAATAATTATAGAGTTATTCAAATTACCTATCTCATACTAGATAAGTTGTGGTATCTTATGGTTTTAAGGAATTGATCCATTTTATTTAAGTTGCCAAATTTTTGTGTGGAGAGTTGTTCATAGTATTGCCTCATTATTATTTTAGTGATTCAGTCTGTGTTGATATCCTCTGTTTTCTTTCCTATTAATAAGCTGTTTTCATTCCCTTTCTCTCCATCTCTCCATTTCTATCTCACTCTCTTGCATTTTGATAAAGGTTTATCAATTTTATTTATCTTTTCAAAGAACAAACTCTTTGTTTCATTGATTTTTCTATTGTGTTTTAGTTTTCTATGTCATTGGTTTCTGTTATCTTTATTATTGTTTTCCTTCTGCTTACTTAGGGTTTATTTTGCTTTACTTTTCCTTTTTTTTTTTTTTTTGGCAGGAACTTGCATGATTGATATGAGACTTTTTACTAATATAAGCATTTAGTACTGTAAATCAATCTCTCTCTCTCTCTCTCCCCCAGCACTTCTTTAGTTGTATCTGACATATTTGCAGTGTATTCTCATTTTCATTTAGTTCAATGTATTTCACTTAGTTCAGTGTTTTGTTTTGTTTTTTCACTCAGTGTAGTGTAATTTTCCTTGAGACTTTGTCTTTGACCCATAGATTATGTAAACTGTTGGTTAGTTTCCTAGTGTGTTGAGATTTTCCTATTATCCTTCTGTTATTAATTTCTAATTTGATTTTATTGTGGTCAGAGAACATATTCCATATGATTTTAATTACTTGTTTATCTTATGGTCCAGAACATGTTCTATATTGGTATATATTCTGTGGTGCTTGAAAACAACATGTATATAGCTGTTTTGTAGTGCAGTGTTACATAAATGTGGATTAGATCCTATTGGTTGATAGTGGTGTTGAATTCCATATTGTTGATGATTTTCTGTCTAGTTGTTCCATTAATTATTGAAAGTTGGTTATTAAAATGTCCAACTATAGTTATAGATTTGTCTATTTCTTCTTTCGGTTTTATCAGTTCTTATTTCACATATTTTACAACATTATTGTATGGTGCATACACATTTAGGATTGCTATATCTTCTTGATTGAGTGACCCCTGTATCATTATATAATGTTCCTCATTGTCTCTGGTAATTTTCTCTACTCTGGAGCCTACCTTACCTGATATTAATATAGCCAGCCACTTGTGCTTTCTTTTAATCCCTATTTGCCAGATACATCTTTTAATATCCTTTGACTTTCAAATCATTATATTTGAGGTGAATTTCTTACAGACAACAAATATATGGTCACGTCTTTTAATCCACTCTATCAGTTTCCATCTTTTAATTGGTATATTTAGACCATTAACACTTAATGTAATTATTGATTTGCTAGAATTTGTCTGCCATTTTCTTTATGTTTTCTACTTGTTCTGTTTTTTGTTGCTCTTTTTTCCTACCTTTCTATAGGTTGCTTGAACATTTTTTAAAATTCCATTTTAATTTATTTATAATGTCTTTGAATGTTTCATTTTGTAAAGTTTTTTGAATGGTTGTTTTCGGCAGTATATTACATATACATGCCATAATCTACTAATGTCAGAATTTTATCTGTTTGAGCAAAGTATAGAAACCTTACTCATCTTTACTTCCCTTTATCCTTCCGTATTTTAATGCAAATGTCCTAAATATTTTCTCTACATAAATTTGAGACCATGTCAGACAATGTTATGCAAAGCATAACATTGATATGCTTTGCTATGTTTTGCTTCAACAATCAAGCACAATTTGGAAAACTCAAAAGAAGAAAAAAAGTCTTTCGTGTTTGCCCATACTTTTCCTTATTGTGTTCTTTCTTCATTCCTTATGTAGCAAGGTTTCTTCTTTTACCCTTTTTTTTCAGTTCAAAGTACATCCATTCATTATTCTTTTAGGGACACTCTGCTGGTGACAAATCCTCTTAGTTTTTCTTCATTTTAGAATGTCTTGATTTCCCCTTCATTCCTAAAGGATATAGGATTTTGGATTGACAGTTGTTTTCTTTCAAAACTTGAAAAAGATTATGCTACTTCCTTCTAGCCTACGTGGTGTCTGATGAGAAATCTGCATCTTTTACATTGCTTTTCTCCTGTAGGTTAGGTATCATTTTTCTCTTGCTGCTATCAAATTATTTTCTTTGTCTTTAGTTTTCAGAAGTTTAACTATGATATGTCTTGGTATGAATTTCTTAGTTTATTCCCTTTGAGGCTTAGCCAGTTTTGTGAATCTGTCTTTTGCCAAATCTGAGAAGTTTTCAGCTGGCTTTTTTTTTCTTTTGACACTATTCTTTCAGACAAAGGGGTGTCACTTCATTACTTCCAGGTGGAAGTAAAAATCCAAGTTCTACACTCAGCCTCAGTTTACAAGTGAGGGTGGTGGCTTATGATTACTGCTGGGCAAGAGGGGAAATCCTGGCTCTCAATAGGCCTGCACTGATACCTCCTGGCTAGTAGGAGCAGGAATGCCTCATTACTGTTTCCCATATGGTCTCCATTGACACCAAAAAGAAGGTGGTAAGCTCCAACTCTCCACCAGGCTGACTTTCCCACCATCTCCGTGGGGAGGAGACAGGTGCCTCATTACTGCTGGGTGGAAGTGGGAGCCTGGGCTATCCACGTGGTCTCCACTTACACAATGATGGTGAGGGAGGGTGTTTGATTACCAGTCCGCAGGGAGGAAAATTCTAGCCCCTTACTTGGCTTTTTCTAATATCACCTTAGTGCAGGGAAGAGTTTGGGTGCACATCAGTACAGCCTGGTGAGGGCAGAAGTCTAAGTTTTCCATTTGGCTTTTGCTGGCATGAGTGAGAGACAGATCACAGGGCTTTGTGTTGTTTGCTTGAGATAGAATGGCTGTCATCTAAAAATTTTCGGTCTTGCTATGCTTTCCCTTTCCTGATCCTTTGGTTAAAGACAGCAGGCTTTTGTTGAGGCTTTTCTGTCTGTACCCATAGGCACTTCCAGGTACTGGCTTCAGCTCCAAGTCTGGAATATAAGAGATACAAGAAAACTGGGGGAACTCATTGCTATGTTGTTCCTTGGGTTTTGAACCCCTAGCTAGCCTGCCTCCTCTCTTCTACCTATCAGAATATTCTTATGTTTGTTTTGTGTAGAACAGCCAAGGATTTTAGTTGCACTCAGCAGGGGGAAGAGAGAAAAGTGTGTCTACTCGATCTTTTCAGAAGTGAAAGTCTCCACTGAACTTTTGAAATGGTGTTAAAACTGGATTTCTTACCCCAGTGTCTCAACCTTGCAGATAAGGTGTCATAACCTCTTTAAAATACTGAGAGACCATGCCATTTTCCTTTTTGCAGAACTCTCATGAATCCTCATTATGGCCTCTGGAATAATATATAAACGTATCTGACTTGTGTTTAAAGTCTTTGTTATGTAACTTTTACCTACCTCTTTAATCTTTTGCTCTTCCCTTCCACAGGACCAGAATCTCAGTGAATTGGACTTCTGTCGGGATTCCCTGTAAACTCTTCATGGTTTCTTGCTGCCTCAACTTGCTATTGTTATTCGGTATACTTCAGATACTCTCCAAAAATGCAAATTTTTTCCTTCCCATTTAAGGGTCATTTAAAAACTACAACCTATCTTTTCTACTTCCCTTAGAATTATGACCTATGTTATCTGTGGCACTTCTGTGATGTGGACTGCCTATAGCCTGTGTAGAAGTTACATGTGAATATAAACTTATTTCCATTACTAAATTATAAGATCGTTGAGGGATGAAGCCCTGTATGATTCCTCTTGGCCTTCTCCACAGGCTTTGGCACAGGCCATGACACAAAATACATGCACAAAGAACATCTGAAGAATTAACTCAATAACTCACATGGTTCCCTACATGATAGTCCATCCAAAAAGTCTAATTGACTTTGCATCTTCAAGTATTTAGGGAGCTGTTTTCTAGGACTGGTTCTTGAGACAAGGATTGACTTAGCATCTAAAGAGAGCTGGTTTCTTGAGTAATTGGAGGGAAAGCATTACTCTCAGTACCAAGCCAGATCTCTAGGGAAAGACTTTTTGTGACTTTCAAAACCATGACGGTCTTGTAAGACTACAGGTTGATGTGAAAAAGATGGGACGTAGACAGAGATCCAGAAATCTGCTGATTTATGGAAATAACACCTCCCATCATCCAAATTAGTAGTTCAAATTCTTCTTAGCAGTGCCAACCTAAAGGGGCATATATTTTAAAAGCAGGGTGGAAAAGTGATCTTCTTCATCTATTCTTAGCTCAGAACATATCTATATCCAACAATATCCTTGAGACTGGCTTTGCATTGAGAGATCTATCCTGGGAATGAATGTTTTCCAAGGGCCCTCCCACTGTCACAAAATAGGAGAAGGTAAAGTGGCTAGGAAGGGAGGAAGAGGTCGGGATGAGAACAAGAGGGGAGAAGAGGGAAAGTTTTCCATTCTTGTAATTGTCAAGAGCCACTCCTTGATGATTCTGCCTCCGCTCCTTGTCTGAGCTTCTGTTCTCTCCAGCATGTCTGCTGTAGTATCTTTCTACATGATCTCCCAGTCTGCATGTTTCTCTGCATCAGTCCATGCTAAACACAAACACCAAAATCATCTCCCTAAAACTGAACTCTGCACCATCTATGTTTTCAAAGAAACCTTCATCTCTTCCTTATGGCACAGTAATAATGTCCAGATACCTTCACCAGGCACTCACGGTATATAGCTTTACTTCTCACCATCCCAGTTACATCTAAGCAGGTAAAAGAAGGATGGGAAAAATATAGTCTCTAAGTTAGATCTGAGCTCAACTCCAGCTCAGTCTCCTAATAGCTTAATGATCTTGGGTAACATATTTTACCTTGAGGAGCCTCAGTTTCATTAAAAACTTGATTTAAAATTATAACTCAAGGGGCTGTCATGAGGAATAAGCAATGTAGTGAATAAATTATATAGAACGTAATAGGTGCTCAATAGATGGTAGCTATTTGTACTATGCTCAACCACATTGAACGATGTCCCTTTTGCCAAAACACCCCTGAGTCTTTTCTCAGGCCAGTGGCCCTGGCAAGATTGCCAAATATGCCTACAGAGGGAATATATTATGCCAGGGGGAAAGGAGACTAGCTGAGGATGAAAGATGGGTGGGGATGAGACAGCATCCACATAAGGTAAGTTGCCCATTGTTAGAAAGAAATGATGAATGGAGCTCTGAGAGAGGCGCAGGTGAGCGGACAGGTCCACAAATTCAGAGTGGCCAGGCAGGGTCAGGTAATTTCAGCATCTGATTTTCTTTCCTGATCTTTAGAGCAATCCTCAGCCTGTCTTTCCACAACTGAGGAGGACACATCTCTTATCTCTTGGTGCAGATGAATTGTCTGTGTTTCTTTAATGGAGAAGATATTCAGGTGCTATATCCAGCACAGAAGAGAGGTTAGCAGAGGGCAACTCAGCTTGGGGGTTTAAATCTGAAGTATATTCACTATGGCTTGTACAGTTATAGTACCCATTATGTATGTGTGTTATTATAAGGGGCTCTAGGAAATAGTGTCAAGAGACTCACTTCATAAGTACGTTTATTATTATCTCCACTGTTCAAGCCGCACAAAATAAATGTCTGGCATTTCCAGAAATTGCTATCGATTCAGCAGCAGATTTTACAAGGCCAATCAATAACAGTTTCCTCCTTTCCCCCCTCCCACAGTGTGTATTTATTTGTGATGAAGCTTTCTGTTCCTCCTGCGCTTTCTAGTGCTTATAATTGGTCCAGAATAAACGGATGATTTCATCTTTTTCCAGGAAAAAAAAAAAAGAGAGAGAGAATAAAAAACCTGCTATTAAAAATATCTTCCTCCCCCAGCCAAAAACAAAACTGTGTGTGTGAGGGAGAGAGATAGAGATTGAGATAGATACATCAATATAGATAGATACAGATATAGATAGCAACTGAATTCAAGCATGTCTGCCAGAGTGAGACCCTCAGCACATAAGCCACAGTTTGTGATCCTCTTTTCCCTGTACCAAAGTCATGCTGGATTAGGAGATTAGGGGCCCAGAAACGCATATAGACCCTTTCAGTCATGAGTTCTTGTATTATGATGCCTTTGTCATTTTTAGTGTCACCAACTATCTAACAGAGGCTGAAAGCAGGCAAGAACTTCAGAGTTTACCAACCCCAGCCTTTTTATAGATTAAAGCACAGAAGCTCAAAAAGGAAATACAGGAGGTATAAACTCAGGTCTCTTACCTCCTTGTCTAAGACTTTTCCCTGCTGCCCTATCATACCTGCCAGGATGCCTGACTCCATGTCTGTCGCCAGAGAGAAGAGATCCTCGTAAGCATTTGTCAGGGGAACTTCATTGTGGCAGACAGTGGTGACTAGGATTCTTTTCCCCATTGTAACTCACTAGCTCACTATGGTCAAACAGCTAGTCATTCATTCCCTGGCTTTGGGGTCAGAACAGGGGCCAGCCTTCCTTGCCTCTTAAAGTCTATGGACAGTCTGCTTCACCAGCACCACCCCCATGTCCTGGACTAGCCATGGCTCTGAGTGGCAGCCAGAGCAAAATACCACTGGCAGGCAAGCAGGTGTGGGAGCACGCGGGAGTCATGCCCAGCCTGAGCTGCTGGTCAGAAGTCTGTGCTCAGAAGAAGAGTTTTCTCCTTGTTATGGGCTGAATTGTGTCGTCATTCCCTTCCCCACCCCCAAGAAAAAGATGCTGAAGTTCTAACCCCCAGGACCTCAGAATGTGACATTTCTTAGAGACCGGATCTTTACAGAGATAATCAAGTTAAAATGAGATGGTTAGGGTGAACTCTCTTCTAATACATCTGGTGTCCTTATAAAAAGGAGAAATGTCGACACTGAGAGGAACACCCACACAGGGAGAATGCCATGTGAAGATGAAGGCAGAGATCAGAGCGATGCTTCTTCAAGCCAAGAAACACCAAAGCGTATCAGCAAACCACCAAGAGCTGGAAGGAAAGCCTGGAGCTGGAAGAAAAGCCTGGAGCAGGTTCTCCTTCCCAGCTCTCAGAAGGAAGCAATCCTGCTGACACCTTGGTCTCAGACTTCTGGCCTCCAGAACTGTGAGATGATACATTTCCTTTGTTTAGGTCACCCAGTTTGCAGTACTTTGTTACAACGGCCCTAGCAAACGAATACACCTCTCTTTCTCAACAGCCAGTGTTCAGAGGGCCCAGCACTAAGGAATCCAGAACTTAAAGTCAGAAAAATGTTTTAACTGGACTGGAGACTCAGAAGCCATCTTTGATAACTCCTCCCCAGATAAACACAGCGGCAGGAGAGAGGACATGAACGCACAGGTAGAGTACATACCCCCAACTTCCTGCACAAAACACGCCTTTGGCCAGCCGTGGTGGCTCACACCTGTAATCCCAGCATTGTGGGAGGCGGAGGCAAACAGATCACCTGAAGTCAAGAGTTCCAGACCAGCCTGGCTAACATGGCGAAACCCTGCCTCTACTAAAAATACAAAAAATTAGCCAGGCATGGTGACACATGCCTGTAATTCCAGCTACTCAGGAGACTGAGGCAGGAGAATCGCTTGAATCCGGGAGGCGGAGATTGCAGCGAGCCGAGATCGTCCCACTGCACTCCAGCCTGGGCGATAGAGCAAAGCTCTGTCTCGAAAACAAACAAACAAAACAAAACAAAACAGAAAACACTTTTTACAAATGTGGAATAAGTAAAATACTGCCCAAACTACATAAAATCTGTTGTCTGTGATACTATGTAGTAAGCACAAGCCATGTACAATTTGTGTTGCAATGAGGTAAAGTTCAGACGTTTTTCACCGGGGTAGAATATAAACATAAAGAAAACCTCTGAGCACCTTGGCAAAAATAATGCTTCATAAGACCTATTTTACCTCTTTTTTTCCTGGGTACATGGGAGGGCTGTACTTCCCGCTCTCCTTTGCTGCTAGAATGAGTCACGTAACTGATTCTGACCAGTAGACTGTAAGTAGAAGTGACCTAAGTGGAAGCAAAGAAGAGGGATGTGAGTCTCCCATCCTGCCTCTTCCCCTGTCATGGAGAAGTCATATGTCGAGATAGTGGAGATGCAAAATCAACCTAGACTGGACCCTTAAGTCACTGATTGAAAGGGACCTGCCCGGGAGAACCACTCGTCCATCAGTGAAGTTTCTGAGAGAAAGAACTAGGTGTCTCTGAGATTGGGTGAGAATAATCTACCCTAACACTAAGCCTAACCCAACTTATGATGGCCCCTTACCCTTGTGATCTGTCTGTGACCAGTATACTATTCAAAAACAAGCCATTTGGCAGGTACAGTGGCTCACACCTGTAATCCCAGCATTTTGGGAGGCCAAGGTGGGCAGATCACTTGAGGTCAGGAGTGTGACACCACCCTGACCAGTATGGTGAAACCCCATCTCTATTAAAAATAAAAATATTAGCCAGTCATGATGGCTCATGCCTGTAGTCCTAGCTACGTGGGAGACTGAGACAGGAGAATCACTTGAACCCAGTAGGTGAAGGTTGCAGTGAGCCATGATGGTGCCACTACACTCCAGTCTGGGCAACAGAGTGAGACTCCATCTCAAAAAAAAAAAAAAAAAAAAAAAAAAGCCATTTGAAAATTATTAACTGGGCATTTCTCATGTTTCTTGTTTGCTGAACTCACAGCCATTTTGGTGGAGTAACCTACCAAACTACATTCATGTGATTCCCACCTGAAATCACAGACTCCAGACCCCATGATAAAGGAACTGCATTCCTAAGTAGTCCTCCCTTAAGGAAAAGGGATGCTTCCTACCTCACAAAGCATACTTTCTCAGACCAACCTGATTGTTAGAAATGTATTTCTTAAGGCCACCTAAAGTCAGACCCTCTGTCACTTTCACACACTTGCCTTCTCAGTTCTACCCTCCAGAGTTTGGGAATAACAAGAAACAAGTCCATACTTCTTCCAAACTTCCTTCCCCTAGGCTGATGTTTTAATCAACAGAGATTCTTTCCAGAAGCCTTGTTAATCAAGCTATCACTAATAAGTCAAATCCCAATAGAATGCAGGCCGAGACATTGTCCCAATTATTTTGTTGTGTTAGGATTTTATAATATCAAAAAAAAATATTTTAAAGAAATGGAATTCCACCTGGGGCCTAACATTCTTTCCATTTTAGAAAGATTTGCATCATAGTAATATTGGTTTTATTTTGCTTTATTGGGATTGAACCTGCCATTATGCTGCTGAGCGTCTGAGTATGAATGTTGGAAATAGCTTTCTCTCACCATTAGCTCAGAAAAATCTGTCAGTGAAACACAGGCAAATAGATGACCATTGTGTCGACAGCCCTTTTCATAAGCTAATGGGCTCTCTAACCCATTCGTGACTGCTGTCCCCCACAGGGTCTTGAAAGCAGATTGCTCAGGAGTTTGCTGAATTTGGCAAATTGATACACTGGACTCATTTGATTTCCCATTTCTATGAATGATGGTTAGGTAATTTAACAATACATGAGTGTGCTTAGAATGCCTTAATGGGGCATTAGTTAAGGGAAATAAGCAATTCAGTTGAGAATGGCAATGTTAACACAGGCCAAATCTACTATCTTCCTTTTTAGTAGTGGATTCCCTTCGTGTTTTAAGTGGAAATTTTAAAATATGTGCATACTTGTGAGACTTCTGAGTTCTACAATTCATATTTGACCATTAGGACTACAACAGGAGAGAGAACATACAATTTTACTTGAAAGACTAAAGAAATCCAGGCAAACTTGAGGGCTAAAACAAACCAAAAAAAAAAAAAAAAAAAACGTGAAAAGTTTCAACCATACTATAATAATATTTTTTTTTAATTTAAGTTAAAATATCTGGTATTGCCATGGCTGGGGAAACACTTTTATATACTCCTTGTGGGAGTATAAACTGAGGTAATATTTCGGAAATGCAATTTGGCAAATATTATCAAAAGCCTTTAAAGGGTGCATATTCTTTGACCTAGACCCAATGATTTCACTTGTAGGAATTTATTCTAAGGAGATAATACCGGGTATGTGCAAAGATTTATTTACAAAGATGTTTATTGCAATAGTATTTATAATAGAAGCAATTGGAAGAAAACAAACAGCCAACAAAAGAAAACTGGCTTTAAAAAAAGATACATTCATTTATACAATGTTATATTGTACGGCACCTAAAAATTGTGTTATAGAAAAATTATTAATATGAAAAAGTATTCATAATATACTATTAAGCTAAAGAAGCAAGTTTTGAAACAGTATTTTCAGGATACCAACTTGGCAAACCCTCATATAAACAGATTAAAGACATATCAAATTTTAGCAGTCCTTACCTCTGAAGGTTGGGATTATGGGTGGTTTTTATTTCCTTCTGTATCTCTTCTGAATTTCTCTAAATGTTTTATGGTGAACACAATATATTTGCTGTACAAAAATATTATGATGAGATTTAATCTTATATGTAAAAGATTCTAATTTCTAAAGGTGCTATTGTTACGAGGAAATCAGGCGCATTTTCCTACTGGCTCAATCCACAATGCTAAGTGAACCAAACCTTTTTTTGGCATTTCTAACTACTACAGAGCCAAACATACTCCATCTTTTTAAGCAAGTTTGAAAACCAGTGAACAACTCTACAATTAGCCAAGATACTCAGTTCAGTTTCCTTGAAATAAAAAGATGTGTGGAGTTTTTAAAGATGGAAAGAGAATATGAGTATTGCCACCCAAGAGCATTAGATGTGGAGTCAAAACAACTACAATCAAGTCCAAATTCTAATACTAACTACCAGGTGACTTGAGCAAGTCTCTTAGTCCTTCCGCTGGGCTCCCAGACTGGAACTATATAGATATATCAATTTAAAAAAAAAATAAGGGATATGAAAGTTCAATGTGTATTTACCTAAAATACCACCAAAGCAGGCATATATTATATAGCACATAGCTTTAAGTCATCTCTAGACAAGAATCACAATAACTAATAACCAGTCTTGGTTAGAATGACACTGATGAAACTGATTTTCTTTTTCTTTTTGTCTTTATGTTTGTTGTTTGTGTGTTTATTTGACATATGTGAAATAAAACGTACACTGACGCACAAAGTGCGTAAGTCATAAATGTACAGTTTAACATATGATTGCAATGTAAGTCCCAGTGTAAGCTCCACCCAAGTGAAGAAACAGAACATAGCCAGCACCTCAGAAGGACTGATGTGCCGCTTCCCAATCACACTGCCTTTCTTGCCCTGTAGTCACCACTCTCCTGATGTTATTGTAATCATTTCCTTGATTTGCTATATAGTTTTACCACCTAAGTTTGCATTAACAGTACAGTTTACTTGTGTTTAGTTTTGAACTTATACAAATGGAATCATATAGGAAAATTTGTCATGATAAGATGATTGTAAAAAACATTTTGTAAAGTGTAAAGTATGTATGAGTAAATGACATTATTATCAGCAATCCTATTATGTGGGAACAGAGGCATTAAGTTGCAACCCTCTAAAGCAGGTGGCTGATCTCACAATTTTGATGTTAAGCCATTTGCAGTCAGGTCTAGACCTTCTCACCTCTCCAGATAGTCAGCCTAAGCTCACGGACAAGGATCCGCTGAAGCTCTGTATTTGTGACTTCTTGTGCCTCCTGGATGGAAAAATACTCACTCAAGGCTGAAGGGGTCCATAAACACCTGCCTTGCTCATAAACAAGCAGGTTTCCCTCTGTTGAGTGAGTTCCCCAGCTATTATCAAGGCTCTAAGGTCATAACTGGTTAATTGTTGGCTAGAAATCAATACACAGAGAGTGATGATTTTTGATAAGAGCTTATAATAAGCAAGTTCAAGTTCAAAAGACTTGCTGTCTTTTTGCTCTTACATGCTGAAGAAAAGGTGCTGATCCCTTTTGTTGGAAAAAACCATAGCCCAACGCATGCTGCTAGCTAAATTAAGAACTACTTAATATTTTTAATAGGTCTTTGGCCAATTCATTTTGTTCTTATGCCCAGGTATTCAAACACTACTTAGAATTTTTTTTAATTGCAAGCAAATGCATCAACCTATTCTCTGGCATCATGAGGCCTCAGGGTTATAACTACCCTTTGTCCCAGTTTTGAAACAATCTTGCCATTCTTTGATGTTAGCGCCTACCTTGTGAACTGATCCGTGGGGCTCCCAGTGCCTGAGGCTCAGTATCACCGTGGGTTTCCCAGCTGGCATTTTGCCAAACTTGCCATTCCTCCTGTGCAGCCACCCATGCATGTGTACATGAGCACACGCATGTGTGAATGGGTGGGTGTGTTCAAGCGTGTGTAGGCATACTGTCTGCTCATTCCACAAGTAGCATTACCGTGGATGTTAGCAGTAACAGTAAGAAGGCTTTTCATATAGTAAATGTTGGGTAAATGAGTGAGCAAATGAGTAACGCTTCAACAGACTTTCTACCCAAACATTCCTCTTCTCACAACTGAGCCCGTTTGAAATCCACCTTTGGGCTCAAAACTGTCATTCCTAGGACTAATTCAAGAATTAGCCAAGTAGAATTTCAGAGGCTTTAGTCCAGACTCTCAAAAGATTCAGAATTCATTGTATCTGGCCAATCCTCCCATGATGATGTTCAGTCCAAATTTGGATCACTGCTTTGTTTCTCCCCATAGAAGCCATGTGCACTCCAGCTTGAGTATCTGGAGCACTTATGACTCAGCCTGGAGACCTTGTTAGCTATGTCCATTCGCATAGACAGTGGACATCATCTTCCTAAATTCAAGTAACTAGGACTGACTTCTTATGCTACTCAGACCCTGCCCAAATTAACATGTAGCTTTGTCTCACTATTGGAAGACTTTTTCTGCCAAAACCTTTACCTTTCCTTGGTCCTCCATGATCCTGACCAAAGCCACTTCTTATCATACTCTCTACATGCCACATCTATTCACTGGAATTTCTCACCTCACTAGCATCTTGGTCTGTCCTCAGACCATCATGGTGGGCATCTCTAATTTCCAGTTCCACTACTCTCCTGATCTGCCCTTTCCATTGTCTACTGAAAGGCCCTTCAAATTTTAAGTTAAATATAACAAAAAGTTTATTTTTTTTCTTTTTTTCCCAAAGTGCCTTGGAAACTTATAAACAATAAATTTTAAAAATAGGCTTTCGAAGTAAGTAAATAAGCAAAAAGAAAACAATCATAAACTTTGTGAAAGTGTGAGTGCAACTGGAAAGACATACCATGTTTATGGATTGGAAGACTGGGTACAGTCAAGAAGTCAATTATTTATGAATTGATAAATAGAGTTAGCAAAATTCCAATCAAAATTCCTAGAAAGATTTTTTTTAATATGTAAAGAAACTGATTCTAAAGTTTATATGGAAAGACAAGGAACTAGAAAAATCAAAACAAGTCTGAAAAAGAAGAATAAAGTTGGAGGATTGGCCCTGCCTCCCTGCCTGATTTCACAGCCTGTTATACAGTAAACAGAAAGTATGGTATTAGCAAATAGACACATAGATCATTGAGAAAGAATAAAGACTCCAGAAATACACTTATATGCATATGACCAATTAATTTCTTACAGACACAAAGGCAATTTAGTTTATTTTCAAAAACTTATGCTGGAACATATGTATCTGTATATGCTAATATGTGAACCACCTCAACCTAAACATCACACCTTATAAAAAATTTAACTCAAAACAGATCACAGATTTAAATATAAAATGTAAAGCTATAAAATGTTTAGTAGAAGAAATAGGAGAAATCTTTATGACCTAGGGCTAAGCAGAGACCCCTTTGATATGACATTAAAAATACAATAGTAAAATTTTTAAAAATGAGTTGATTGAACTTTATCAAAATTAAAAAATCTTTTCTCTAGGAAAGATACTATTAAGACAATGAAAAAATAAGGTAAAGACTGGAAGAAAATAGTTGCAAATCACATCTCTAACAAAGGACTTATATCTGGAATATATAAAGAACTCTCAAAACTCAACAGTAAAACATGCAATCCAATTTTTCAAAATATGCAAGAGAAGGAATAGACACTACATTGTAGATGATATACAGATGGCAAATAAGCACATAAGGAAATGCACAACATCACTAGCCATTAGGAAATGAAAATTAAAATCACAATTAGGTATCATTACATATCTATTGTTTTTGTTTTCATTTTATTTGAGACAGAGTCTCGCTTTGTCACCCAGGTCGGAGTGCAGTGGCTTGATCTTGGCGCACTGCAACCTCCACCTCTTGGGTTCAAGCAATTCTCATGCCTCAGCCTCCTGAGTAGCTGGGATTACAGGTGTGCACCACCACGCCTGGTTAAATTTTTGTATTTTTAATAGAGATGGGGTTTCACTATGTTGGCCACGCTGGTCTTGAATCCTGTCCTCAAGTGATCTGCCTGCCTCAGCCTCCCAAAGTGCTAGGATTACAGGCATGAGCCACTGTGCCCAGGCATACTATATACCTATTGGAAGGGCTAAAATAAAAAGTTTTTTAAACTGACAGTACCAAGTACTAACAAGAATGAAGAGCATTGATATTCTTATGCATTCCTGGTGGGTAAGGAAAAAAGGTGAAGTACTCTGTAAAACAGTTTGGTAGGTTCTTATAAAGTAAATATACATTTACTATATGACCTGGCAAAACATGTTTACACAAAAACCTTTACACAAATGTTTATAGCACCTCTATTCATAATACCTACAAAGTGGAAACAGCTCACATGTTTTTTTGAATAAGCAACTATGGCACAGTCATATAATGGAATATTTTTCAGCAAAAATAAAAACTATTACTACACATATCTCAAAGGCATTATACTGAGTGAAAGAAGTCAGATTTTAAAAGTTATGTACTGTATGAACCCATTTATATGACACTCCAGATAAGGCAAAATTATTGCAACAGAGAACATATTAGTGGTTGCTAGGGCTTAGAAGTAAAGGGAGACTATGATTCCAAAGAACAGCACAAGGTTTTGTTGAGGTGACGGAACTGTCTGTCCTGATTGTTGTGGTGGTCATATAAATCTATGCATAGCTTATACTCAAAAAACTGTACTTTATAGCATGTCAATTTTAAAACTAAAAGTCTCAGCAGATTTCATTTTTCCATATGGATAAATATTAATCTTTTTCCATATGGATAAATATTAATAGAATCGTTTTGTATTATATAATAGTGTATAACCAATTTTAGTTTTAAAATGCTGTAAATAACTTTCAATGTGATGAACTATGCATCTCCATATCAAGTTTTAATGGCTGGATTGTGTTCCGTTGAATGGATAGAACGCATAGTACATAAGGAATACCATGTTGTTGAGCATTTGGGTTGTTTCTGATTTTTCAGTTTTAGAAATGATATGATAATCATTCTTACAGATAAATATCTGCATAAATTCTTAAGTATGCTTTAGAAAATGTTTGGAAGCAAACTTGCTGGGTCAAAAGTGTGAACTTTTAAAAAGTCTTCAGTATGTTTGTCAAAATGTCCTCCAGAAAAGTTCTACCGAAATCCCAGCTCCCTGTCCCCAGGAGGCAATAAGAGTGCCCATTTCACTGTATGCTGCTCACTCACATTCTGCTATCGTGTTAGGTAGGGTTAAAACTTCCTCAAAGCCCTCCCACATGTCGGTATCAGAGGCGCCATCTTTAAACAAACAACCCTCAGAGCCCAGCACAATGCCTGGCGCGTAGAAGACACTGTTTAGCCAGGCGCAGCGACTCACACCTGTAATCCCAGCACTTTGGGAGGCCGGGGTGGGAGAATCACCTGAGGTCAGGGGTTGGAGTCCAGCCTGATTAACATGGAGAAACCCTGTCTCTACTAAAAATACAAAATCAGCCGGGCGTGGTGGTGCATGCCTGTAGTTCCAGCTACTCGGGAGGCCGAGGCAGGAGAATCACTTGAACCTGGGAGGCGGAGGTTGCAGTGAGCCGAGATCGCGCTATTGCACTTCAGCCTGGGCAACAAAAGTGAAACTCCGTCTCAAAAAAAAAAAAAAAAAAAAAAAAAAAAAAAAAGACACTATTTAATATTCGTGTTTGTTTGTTGGCAAGAATAAATGAATGATCTACATTTGTCTTGGGCAATAACTTTTCCTATTTAAAGCTAAACCCTTTAGAGTCACTAAACATTTCAAGCAGCAATTATTAATTCAGCACTAGAGCAATGGTCTCAAAACATTTTTTTAATCAAACTCCACCAATAAGAAAATTTGCGCATTCACCTCAATACATTTATTTATATTTTTATATTTATGTTTATACACTCCTGTAAATCTATAAAGAATAATAAGGGTTAATTTTGTTCTTATTTGGAGTTAAAAAATAGGCATAAATAGAAGTTTGAATATTTTCTTCACACTCTTCAAAATATTGTTCTTTACATTTCCCCAGGCTGGGCAGATTCTGCAGGTTACTGCTCAAAGGAGCCTGGACACCAGGTTCTCTTCTGGATACCATGAAGAATACAGCAAAAGACAATACAGTCTGTCCTCAGGATTTCACAGGCAGCCTGGGAACAAATGCCACAAGAACTTTACGAGTCATGTGAAAGCAGGGAATGGACAGATTGCTTCCTACTGGGGAAGAGAAGAGTCTTCAGGGAAGGGGGGGCAGGTGATAAAATATGTTAAAAAAGAATTTTGTGTTCTGTACCCCGAGAAAACCCCTCTTTACCCATGCGCTGGCAACATTACAGGATGTCATGCTGGGGAGTGCTGTTGAGTGGGGAAGAGTCTGTACACCTGCCATGTATAACTGTTGGTGGGTTTTTCTTCATGTGTTTCTTCCTGTTTGCTTAATGTATATATTTTCATTCTGCCTCCAGGACACAGTGACACATATTTCAGTTTTGGCAAAGGACAATGCCGTAGGGGTGTGGGAGGAAGACGCCTCTGGCAAAGATGGCTGAACTTTGACAAGTTAATATCCAATGCTGCTTCATTGTCTTCTTATATTTTCAATTATAAGAATCACAGCCTCCAAAACAGAAACGATGACAGTGCTCTTCCAAGACCTTTTCCCCTTCACTTACTCTGAGGTGCCTAGGAAAAAAACTTAAAAACAATGCATGCGAACATTAGATGAATAGTACTCCTTGAATGTTCCTAAAATGTGACTCTGACCCTGTCCCTACCATGATTAACAGCTTTAATTAGTTATTCCTGTCTACAGAATGCATCTCAAATTTCCCTTGGTGGCATTCAAGGAGCTTCAAATTCTGGCCTTTACCTCGACACCTGCTATGTTCCTCCTATCTCCTACCAGACACACCAAACCATATGCTCCTCCTTGCACACTGGCCTTATCCCCCATAACAGCTCAGCCAATTCACCACCACCCTGCCCCATCTGTCTAAGTCCCACTCACCTTCCTGTCCCAGTTCAGAAGTCACCCCTCTATGAAGCCTCTACATTCCCGTGTGCCACCTGCCCTGGAAGAATCAAACTCATCCACCTTTGAGTTTCTATTATAATTCTTTTTTTTTTTTTTTTTTTTTGCTATTGCCTTGGAATATAGTCATCCAGGTCTATTTCTGTCTTTTGCTTAAGACTAAAAGCTTTCTGAGGATAGGAAATGTTAAATTATCTCTTTCTACAACATTTCACACCAATGAAAAGGCGACTTGTCTTAGTAAGCTATGGCAATTCTCAGCTTATCTATGAAGCTGTTTAAATGTACCTAAATTTCAAATGTTTGTGTCTGAAGAACAGGCTGGGCAGTATAAGGAAGCTACAAAGTTTTGTTTTGAGTTCTTGAATTTGACAACCCTGTAGGGCTTTCAAGGGGAGATGTCTAGAATGTGATTGGATATACCTTGCTGAATATAAGAAAATATAACAATTTTGTATTCATCAGTATACAGATAATAGTAAAAACTATGAGAGTCTACAAGATTTTCCTATAAAATGAGAAGAAATGTGCACCAAAGACAAAACCTTAAGGGGCAGCAGTATTTGATAATCAGGGGAAGAAGTGATCCCAGAGAAGAACAAGAAACCATAATAAAAAAGATACAAAAAAACTCCAAGTGTTTGAATATTTCCAAAGAGAAGGAAGTGAAAAACTGTAGAATGCTGCTAAAGTTCCATAAAGTAAGGGCTGAAAAGTGTTCATGGACTTTGGCAGTTGGAATGTCCTTCATATCTCAATGAAAGCAGCTTTCGTTATGGTTAAGTGATGAATTGGTGTTAGGTTAAAAAGAGGGTAATCCTTTCCAAAATTAGAATAAAATGGAAGAAAAGAAAAAAGTTGCTTGGGCCCAAGAGTAAGTTTGTTTCTCTATTGCTTTGAAAGAAATGTAAGCATGCTGATTAGCTAAAGGAATCAGTCCAGAAAAAATATTAAAGATATAAGAGAGAGACTCCAGGAACATATAAAAAGGATTATGTATCATGACCAAATGGGATTAATCCCAGGAATGCAAGGTTGGGTCAACACATGAAAGTTGTTTTGGCTGGGCGCGGTGGCTCACACCTGTAATCTCAGCACTTTGGGAGACTGAGGTGGGCACAACAATTGAGGTCAAGGGTTCAAAACCAGCCTGCCCAACATGGCTAAATCCCATCTCGACTGAAAATACAAAAAATTAGCCAGGCGTGGTGGCACGCACCTGCAGTCCAGCTACTCAGGAGGCTGAGGCAGGATAATTGCTTGAACCCGGGAGATGGAGGTTGCCTTGAGTTGAGATTGTACCACTGCACTCCAGCCTGGGCAACAAGAGCGAAACTCCGTCCCTATACCCCCTCCCAAAAAAAAGTTGTATTAATAGAATAAAGAAACAAATTACCATTTCAATATACACAGAAAAACCTTTGCCAAACTCTAACACCATTTCATGATAAAGACACTCAATGCACCAGAAATAAAAGATTACTTACTCAGTCTGATAAAGGGCATCTATAAATACCCTCAGCTAGCATCATACTTAATGATCAAGACTGAAAATTTCCTTTCTAAAATGATAAACAAGTCAAGGATGTCCATTCACCATTTCTATTCAGTACTGTGCTAGAGGTTTTAGCTAGAACAATTAGGTAAGAAAAATAAATGAAACATATTCATATCGAAAAGGAAAAGGTAAAACTATCTATTCACAAATGACATAATCTTGTATATACAAAATCCTAAGTAACCCACAAAAACTTATTAGAACTAATACCAAGTTCAGCAAGGCAGCAGGATACAAAATCATACAAAAATAAATTCTATTTCTATATATAATTAATGAAAAATTAAAAACAAAATTAAGAAAATAATTTTATTTACATCAAAAATAATAAAATTCTTAAGAATAAATTTAACAAAACTAAGACAAGACTTGCACAATGAAAATTACAAAACATCATTAAAAGAAATTAAAGAAGATCTAAAGTAATGAAAAGACATTCTATGTTCATGGATCAAAAGACAAAATATTAAAATGACAATCCTCCCCAAACTGAATTACAGATCCAATGCAATCCACTTCAGAATCTCAGCTAGCCTTTTTGCAGAAATTCACAGTTGATCCTGAAATTCATAAGGAATGCAAATTACCCAGAATAAGTAAAACAATCTTTAAAAAAATTAGAGGACTCACATGTCTTGACTTCAAAACTTACTACAAAGGCACGGTAATCAAGACAGGATGTACTATAATAAACTAGACTTACATATCAATGGAATAAAATTGAGAATCTAGAAATAAGTCCTCATCTTCATGTTTAATTGATTTTTGACAAAGGTATTAGGACCATTTAATAAGGGGAAAAAATCTTTACAGCAACTGGTACTGGGACAACTAGATATCCACATGCAAAAAGAATTAATAAATTTGAACCACTAATTTATACTGTGTACAGAGTTAACTCAAAACAGATCACAGACCTAAATGGAAGAGGAAAAGCTATAAAGCTCTTAGAGGAAAACCTGAGTAAATCTTTGTGCTCTTGGATTAGGCAATGGTTTCTTAGACAGGACACCAAAAGCATAAGCAACAACAATCAGAATAAAAATTAGACTTCATCAAGATTAAAAATTTCTGCACTTTTAAAAGCACAGTAAAGTAAAAGCAAAAAATGTGAAGGTGAAAAGACAACCAAGAAAGTGAAAAACATAATCCTCAGAATGAGACAAAATATTTGAAAATCACATATCTGGTAAATGACTAGAATCCAGAACATAGATATAAAACACAACTCAACAATAATAATAATAATAATAATAATAACACAATATTTAAGTGAAAAAGCATCTGAATAGATATTTTTCTAAAGACATGCAAATAGCCAGTAATCACATGAAACAATGTTCAATATCTGCTATGGTTTGAATGTGTCCCCTAAAGTTTATGTGTTGAAAACTTAATCCTCAATGCAATAATGTTGAGGGGTGGGATCTTTAAGAGGTAATTAGATCATGAGAGAATGCCCTCATGAATGGATTAATGCCATTATCATAGAAGTGGTTCAGCATTTCAAGAGTGTGGATCATTATAAGGGATGGTTTGGCCCTGTCTGTTGTTTTCTCTTGCCCATGTGGTGCCTTTTTTCACGTTATGACACAGCAAGAAGGCCCTTACTGGATGACGTCACCTCAGTCTTGGACTTCCCAGGCTCCAGAACTGTGAGAAACTTTTCTTTATAAATTACCCAGTCTCTGGTATTCTATTACAGCAGCACAAAATGACTAAGACAACATCATTAGTCATTGGGAAAATGAAAATCAATAACCCAATAGGATTCCATTTCACAACACTAGGATGTGTGTAATCAAAAAGATAATAATAGATGTTGGTAAGGATGATGAAAAATTAGAGCCCCTATGCATTGTTGGTGGGAATGTAAAATGGTGTAGACATTGGAAAAGTTTGATCACTCCTAAAAATGTTAAATGTATTATTAACATATAACCTGGCAGTTCCATTCCTAGGTATAGGCCAAAGAGAAGAGAAAACATATGCCCACACAAAAACTTGTACATGAATCATTATTCATAACAGCCAAAAAGTGGAAACAACTCAAATGTTAATGAACTGATAAATAAACAAAATGTGGTAGAATATTATTTATACATAAAAAGTAATGATATACTGATGTATGATACAACATGGATAAAACCTTGAAAATATTTTGTTAAGTGAAAGAAGTCACTTAGGAAAGATGGCTTATTGTATGAGCTCACTGATATGAAATGTTCAGAATAGGAAAAACTATAAGGACAGACAGTAGCCAAGTGTTTACCCAAAGCTGGGGGTTGAGGGTGGGAAGGGAGTGGAAATAGAGAGAGATTTGCCAGTGGGTGCTGAGTTTCTTTTTGCAATGATGAAAATATTCTAGAATTGGATAGTGATTATGAATTCAAAATGTCATTAATGTACTAAAAGTATTATTTTACACTTTAAGGGGGTGACTTTTATAGCATGTTAATTATATTTTAATGGAGCCACTCTGGAAAAGAGAGAGCAAGGAACTAATTGATGGAATGAAGACCTAGAGGACGTTAGAATGGCTAACTCTGCATGCCAGTACAAGACGTGGCTTTAAATGGTTCTAAGACTGAAAGAAGGGAGAACGGGTGAGCATGAAGGTAGGTTTGCAGGTGACAGAGTGAGGGAGGCCCCAGTTAAGGGAATTTACTCAAGTGCCTCAATTTTCTAGAAATTAGAAGTAATATTAACTGCTGGAACCAAAGGGTTGGGAGTTGGGTAGAGAACTTGAGGAAAAAAATATGCTAATTAATATAATTAGATGTAGTCCCTGAGGAAAATGGAGAGGAAGCAGCCTAAGAATAAATAAAAGAAGGAAGCTGGCATTTGCTGAGACTCTCTTTGCATGGCATCTGGCCCTCAGGCACAGTTTGTTCTCTTTTTTCTTCAACACCTCAGTAATCTCCACAAGAGCCCTAAGAAGACAGTACTGCCAGTAAACTGTTCGAACAGACATGTCTGTAGGGGACCTCTGGGCTGCACATGACCCGTTTTTCAACATCACTGGCCAAAGTGCAACAAGGTCACGTACTGCAAATATTTGTGATTAGAAAGATTCTTTCCTCTAAAACTTGCCATGAGATAGTTCTGCAAAATATAAATATTGGCTCACGGTGATTGACAGCAACTGAAAATTCAAACAAAGGCAATACAGCCCAGGGATCCTCTATGGTCCCAGCAGTAGGGGAATCATGCATCATCAAAGCAACTTAAGAGACCTCCCTACCTAGGGCTCAGAGGGTGGGGCAGGGTAAATTCTTCTCAGTGCCCCTGTTAGCTCACCACTGGATAAGCAGAAAGTTTGGCTTCAGCCACCTCTACAGCCTAGAGGATTCCTCCCCTGCACGAGCCGGTAAGACAACTAATGTAATGTAGAGGAACACTCAGAACTGTTTCTAAGCCTGTTTAAGGACACACTGATGTCTTCAGGCAAATTAGCCTATTATCGAGCATAGCAAGTTGAATAATGGCCACCCAAGTATATCAAGTCCTAATCCCTGGAATGTGTCAATATTACCTTTTTAGAATAAAAAGGTCATTGCTGGTGTAATTAAATTAACTATTTTGAGATGTGCTTTCCCTGGGTTAAATGTGAGAATCCTAAATGCCATTCCAAGTGTTCTTATCAGATAAGGGCAAAGCAAGATCACGCAAGCACACACAGGAGGAAAGCAATGGGAAAACTGAGCCAAACGTGATACGGTTGGCAAGTAAAAGATTGCTGTCAACCCCCACAAGCAGGAAGAGGCAGAGAACAAATTCTCCCCTGGAACCTCCAGAGGGAGCATGGTCCTGCTGACACCTCGATTTAGGACCCGTAGCCTCCAGAACTTTGAGAGAATACGTCTCTGTCCCTTTAAACCGCCCTAGGAAACTCATACGCATGGCAACAATATTCTCTTTACTCTCACAAACCTAAAAATGGACATTTGATGTTGAACCTGTGGAAAGTGAAAGTTTGGGACAGAAAGACAGGAAGTGGAGCCCGTGGGACTATCATCTCAATTCATCCCCCTCCTGCGGGAGAGTTTTCTATGTCCTTTCTAGTGATTGCTGCACACCCTCACATCCACCCCACCCCACCCCACCCCTAAATACTGTCTTTACAGGAGCAGACATAGTTCTTTGGTTGTATAACTCTTGAAGGAAACTTACATTCAAGTGTAAGGAAAACAGCAAATTTGGAGCCAGAACGCAGACTGAGTCCTGATCTACCACCTCCTGTGCAGCTTTGGCCTCAGGCAGTTTGTTTTACCCCTAGTCTACTCAACTGAAAAATACCAGCAATAATTCTAACTCCCCAGAGGGTGACTTTTTGCAAAAATCAGTCAAATAACTTAATGCCCATGCCTTCACCTGGGTTATCTGGGGAAAATCTGAAGCAACGCTTGACATGCTGCTGCTTTCTGAGAGAGCCTAATTCCAAGCAGCAAGAATAAGGGTGAAGGAAGGGAGGCAGAAAGGAGGAGGGTGGAAATGCAAGAAGGTGAGGACCACATTGGCCACAGCACCACCAGGGAATGTGACCAGTGACTCATTCTTGTGAGATATTGTCCTTGAGAGAAACTCTGCAATATAGAACATTGCTGGAGGAGGGAGGAGCTGGAAGAAAGGTGAGGGTGTGATAGTCACCTCCCTTCTGCCTCCCATCTCACATTGGGCAAACTTCATCTCATGGAGAGTTAACTCTCCTGGATCTCCGTGGTATCACCCTACTCCTCCGAGCAGCCCTGGGGAAGCAAGATCTGAGTCATCATCTGGTTGAAGGAGGAAAGCAACATGGTCCCATCTGGCACTGGAGCTGTGACAGCATGGCTCCCATCCAGCAGGTGTGGCAGAGGCCATGTCACAGCCCAGCCCTTTCCTGAGTGGGGTGGGGATGACTGAAGAAGCTGGCAGTAGTAGGAGATGCCAGAAAGGGAGCAGCCTCTGAGACACTCCCCTAAGTGAGCCGCAGGCCTGGAGGCAGTGGTGACACAGAAATGGACCGGCACATAAATGGGGTCCAAAGCTTTGTGTGAAACAGATTGGGAAGTGTCAACTGTGTTACATATATTACTTCACTTTGGCTATTTTTATTATCTTCCTGTAGTTTTAACCTTTATTATCTCGAGTGGTTTTAAGGGAATAACCCACCATTCTTTCAGGTGCACCAACACTTATTTGGATATGGTTTGTCTCATCTTCATGTACAGGAAACAAATCTAGTAAAAAACTGGTGAGAAATTGGTTCTCACTTAAGCAATATGGCAACTGATTGTGGAGGATAGAGCCTACTGGGGACAACACAAGTTGTCCTAGCGTTCCCTGGGAAACAGACTCTGAGATGAAGCTTTGTGAGCAGGGAGTTTATTGGGAATGCAAAGGAGTGAGGGAAGCAGGACTGGGTGGCAGGAGAGGTTGAATGCACTGTGGCTGAGCAGGAGCTGGTATGGCTTTTCAGAATTGTCTGGGATTGAAGCCACAGGGTCAGGTCTCTGCATTCCCACATCAAATAGTCATTGGATGGGATCTGCGCCTAGGATGGAGTTTTCACCTTGGGTAAGGCACCGCCCTTCAGGCTATGGCAATTCTTGGGAAGAGATTCAGCTGTGATCCCAGCAGTACTGAGTAGCAGAAATGAGTCCCTCGGTTCCAAAGGGCATTCAGGGGGCTACATCACAGCATCCATGGCAACTGTTTCTGCAGAAAGAGGGAGTGGGTCATATTGGCTCTTCCCCTCATCTTAGATGTCTTTTGTGGACCGATTGTTTGGCAAGGAAAAGCGTATTCACCTTCTTCATAGTTCCATAGTAAGGTGACTTTTAATCCCCTTTCTATGTCCCATGCCAACATATGGATTGGACACTTCTGAGTTTTTTCAACATCCTTCGGTTTATCCCACCTCTCAAGAAGGAGGAGCAGGAGCCAGTCTAATCGGTGGAGGCTGACAGCCTCGGGACACATGTTCCCTCCCTGGGCCACTGAGGCTGCTTGTGGCCCCACGCGTGGATGACTGGGTCCTTGACCCCTCGTCTCCTGGCCTCCTGCAAACTTTACATAAGTGAACCCAGGGTCTGTCTTCTAGAGGCGGGTCTGGCTTACCAAGCTATCTTGTCCAGCTTTCCTCTTTCTGACTGGCGAGTAATGGCCTGTGTACTGCAGGCCCAAATGCCGGCAGTTCAGGGGCGAAATATTGGAGGCCTCATATGACCTCATCTCCAAGGTGCTTTCTACAGCCGTTTACCAAATGCATATCAAGGATAACCAAGCTGCTGAAAAAAATTTATTTCATATCATAGTATACAAGCATCATTGATAGTTCGGCTTTGAGAACTTTTCTGGTATTACATTTATGGAAAATGTATAAAAGAAACAAGTTTTGGTTATATTTTGATATTTATAAAGTAAAAGTTTGGTTCAAATGATCACTGTTCTTTTTTATTTTATTGTCATTTCAATAAACAATATTTGCAAGAAAAAAACCTTTATTTTAATTCTCATTTGATTAGTGACCTAGGTGTCTATGTTCATTTTTCCTATTTTTATTCATTTAGCAAATATTTATGGAGTAAGTATTATGTGCCAGACCCTGTGCTAAGTGCTGGGAAAGTGGAGGTAAACAAGGTAGGTAAGATCCCTGCTTTTCAGGAATTTATATTTTGCTAGGGTTACAGAGACAATAAATAAATCCACAAATAAGCACACCGTGCCACATCTTGAACAGTGCTTACAGGGTCTGAAACAAAGAGCGATTGTGCAGGGTGGAGTGAAGTAGGGTGTGAGGCAGCTAGTAGAGACTGGGTGGTTCCCTGAGCAGAGGACATCTGAGCTAAGTCTTGAATGTCTAGAAAGAACCAGACATGGGAAGATGTACAGGAAGTATTTCCCACAGAGGTACCAGCCAGTGCGAAGGCCGTGGAGTTGGAACGAGCTTGCAGGCTTGAAGAACGAATAAGTCCATGCATTTGGAGAATCATGGGCAAGAGGGAAGAGGCAGGATATAAGGTCAGAAAGAAAGGCAAGGACCAGATTATGAGGGATTTATACAGGCTCAATCACAGTATTTCCTAAAATGTGCAATGTGCTCACCGGTGGTATCTTGTTTGTTTGAGGTGGTGTATCTGCAAATATGTATATTAAAATAATTACATATTAATTTTAGAATATATTGGGGAAAACATAATTATCATATCAAAACTATGATTTCCCAGATATTGCCCTTTAGGTGAAACTAAATTAAAAAGTGAATCAATGTAAAGAGAATATCAAGTCAATTATAGTACAGGTGTTATGCAGATATAGCAAAGATCTCAAAAGTAATGTTTGCAGAACTGAAGTTCAAGAAAATACTGCTTATCAATTAGAAACAAGAGGAGAGAAATACACATCTGCCCTGCCCTCCACACCCCCAACACACCCATCCACCCTGGTCCACCCAGTATCTAGCAGGCTGTCCAAGCTGACTGCTCAGAAGTGGGAGGTGGAAGAGGTGCCTGGTGTGGCAAAGATGGCCTGCTTTCCTTCGAATGTCCCCCAGTCTCACTGTGTAGAGTTGTCTCCAAGTGGGGAGCAGGCTAGCCAGGGACTGTATTTCCCAATCCATGTTTCTGGAAGGTGATACCATAGGACTGGTCTCACCAGTGGAATCAGAGTGGAAGATCAAATGTCACTTCTAGGCAGAGCTTTTTGTGCCTCCTCCACTCTCTGACCCTCCATCTGCCAGCAGGATCATCGAGAGGGCTGATAGTGCCTAGGGGATAGCAGAGATTTAAGATAACAGGTCCCTGGGGCCTGGAGTCACTACATGGAAGAAAACCAGCCACTGACCAGGAACTGTCATATAAGAGAGAAACCGCTTTTGTGTTAAGCCACTGGTATTTGTGGTTTGCTTGCTACAGAAGTTAGTTAAACCATACCTAGAATCATTGCCCTTTGGGAGATACCACATCCTAAGAATATGGCAACTATACCACATCTGAACTGGTTGAGTTTAACCGGCAGAAAAGTAGTTGAATGGGAGTTAGATATATGATCTGTTTTTACATAGTCAAAAGACTGTCTTGCAAGACAGGGATTTGGCATGTTCTGAGAAGAGCAATCATTGGGAGTTACAAAAAGGCAGCTTTCATCATTATGTGGAAGACAAGTTTAAAATAGGACAGGACAGCTGCGCCGCACAGTCATACAGGAGGTGTATACAGTATTCAAATGAAGAGTGCAGGAATACAGGAGAGGAAAGCCAGGGTTTTGGGGGGTGGATGGAGCAGTTGGGTGGGAAGGATATTCTGCATTGGCTGAAAGGGGGCTCCAGGGCCTCTGAGAACTCCCCATTTCTCCTTCCCCAATTTTGAGTCTCTCTCATCTCTTGACACTTGAGAAGACTGGGGCAGGAAGGCGAGAGAGGCCTTGATGAGAAAGCTCACCTTAACAGCTTTCTGTTTTTGAGATCTGCCCCTAAGGCACCTGACCCCATAGGCTGGTGCACCCCAAGAGCACAGGCAAAGAAAGCTCAAGCACCCTGAGGATTCTGACTCACACTGAGACTTAGGTCCCAGGTCCTGAAGCCATTTCCTTGCGAAAGAGCATGCCCAGAGCACACCTGAGCTCAGCAGACACGGTATCCAAACCTGCAATGCCTAGCATTCAGTTCCTTTGCTCTCCAATGCAGAGAGTCCAGGCAGAGCACCTGCAGAGAAAGAGTAGGCTTTCTGAAAGAGAGGATGGTGGCCCAACCCAGGAATGTGCAGTTCTGAAAGAATCCCGCCCTGCTGTGGATGGCCTGACTGCTCAGAGACAAGCAGGACAGACTTGTAGTGAGTGTCAGGGCCTCCAGAGGGGATCTAGGCCACAGCTCAGAGCTCAGATCCAGGCAGAAATGAGTGAAGTGGGCCTAATGTTAGGCAAGAATAAATGGTAGGGACTATGGCAAAATTAAGAAGGACAATCAGAGGCAAGAAGAAGAAATAATGGAAAAGCTCCTCTTTGACAAGCCTTTCACTTAGAAATAAGAAGACAGAAGCTCAAAGAAGGCAAGGTCTTCCTTCAAGTCACTGTTTCGGGGCAGTGTTAAGAATGAGAACTCAAGGCTCCTCTATCCAGTCAGTGTTCTGCTGATGAACAGGGTTGGGATCAAGGGAAGGTTACCGGCACATGGAGAGCAGCCACAGTAGAAGACACAGCCCTGGGTGGGAACTTGGAAAACAGATCCCATTCTGACTCGGCCTTCCACTCCTGAGCTTTTGCAGTACCTTGTACTTCTCTGGGTTACAAAGATGGTTGAGCAGGTGGTCCCAAACAACCCTTCCAACTCTGACATTTGCAGTCCCTTTGCAAGGAGAAATAGAAATTATTATTCAGACATTTCTTTGCTCACCCCCAGCTCTCATCAGACTCTCAGCCCCTTGGAGTTTAACCTCTACATATCCCCTTGAGCTCAGCCTCTTTTTCCCATCCTCTGACAAAGCTTTGGCATAACCCTCATCATCTCTCTCCCAAATGGCTGAAAGGGCCTCCTGGCCAGCCTCCTTCTTTCATTCTCTGCCCACCCTACCCATTCTCAACTGCCAACGTGCTACACCAACAAGAGAGTTGATTATAGCATGTTTTTGCTGACCACCCTCTATGGCTCCCCAGTGCCTTCTGGAATAAAACTCAAATTTAACACAATATCTTAGGCTCTCAAAAAATGAACCCAGCTTCATTTTCAGCTCTTATTCAGCTCACTTTTTCCAAATATCTTATGTCCTGCTGTATCGAACGTCATGCCACTTCATTAACACACTCTGAAGTTTCATCCTTCAAAACTTTTGACAAATGTTGATCCTTGTGTTTTGAATGCCCTTCCACATCCTGTGTGCTTGGTAACAGTGGGAGGAGTCATCTATCCTAGTATAGGCAACAAGAAGATGCATTATTTTTAGGAATTTAAAATCAATAAGACAGCCTAAATTTTAGCCATCTTTTCACTGTCATCTTGCACTGGCAATTGTAAACATCAACAGTGATTTTTAAAAAAAATGCTTCTCCCTACTGGGGTAGACTACTCTAACCATCATCCTCCCTGGAGCACCACGGGCACATGGAAGTCCCCATTATTCTTGAAAACTCAGCATATTACTTCATCAGTGAAGACCTCTCTTGACCCTTCAATCTTCTCCTTCATTCTCCACTGAACTGCTAATTTTCCTGATTTATACTTTTATTTCACTACCCTTGTAAATGCTACATTTTACTTTTGTTTATGGGTCTGTCTCTCTCAATGGGCAGTGAATTCCTTGAAGACAGTGGCTATATCTGCGTCTTCCTAAAGCTTAGCACACTGCCTGGGATGTAACAGGGGCACAGAAGATGTGTAATAAATGAATGAACGAGCGTACTTTGAGCTCTTCTGAACACTGATTTAGGCATGATGGATTTCCAAGTCACAACACAATTAAAAGCTCAATTCATGTTTCAAAAGTTTTTGCAGATCAAGTCATAATGATCTGGCTGGAGGTCCTCTCGCTGGGACACCATAGGAAGGTGTTCAGGTGGTACTGAAATGACTCACTGCCCCAGCAGCTTAACAGGATTACCTAGGAGCTTACGTTGCTCAGTGAAGCATGGTGGGAGCCCCAGCAGTGCCAGCCAAGCCAAGGGCTGAAGCTGCTATCTGTGTAACTGGGGACAGGAAATTAAAAGTCACTATAGTCCACTAGCCGAGAAGAGAAAGTTGCAAAGGAAGCAGAGTGCCTCCCCCGCCCCTCCCCAGTTGGATTGTATCCCTCCTTTTACTCCCAATATCTCAGAAGGCCTACCTAGAAGGAACTTGGGTTAAAATATGGACAATATCCTCAACTTGCAGGTTAGAAAGCTGAGGTCCAGAGAAAGGCATAAGCTCTCAAGGCCACATAGCTGGCAAGTGACAGAATTGAGACCTGAGTCTGCATATATTCATTCCCTGTCCAGGGAGGGAGCATCAGGACCTGGAATCATGCAAGGAGGTAGAACCTGAAGGCAGGGGGAGTGAAGTCACACTGGTTTGTTTGTTGGTTATTGTTGTTGTTTTTTTTTTTAACTTTGAATAAAGTGAAATTCACATAATATAAATTAACATTTTTAAGTGTACAATTTAGTAACATTTAGTACATTCATAAGGTTGTGCAACCACCACCTCTATCTAGTTACAAGACATTTTTTATCACCTCAGAAGCAAACCTTACACTATTAAGCAGTCACTCTATTTCCCCCTCTTCCAAGACAGACAATCACTAGTCTGCTTTCTGTCTGTATGGATTTGCCTATTCTAAACATTTCGTACAAATGGAATCATAGAATCTGTGGCCATTTGTGTCTGGCTTTTTTCACCTAGCATGTTTTCAAGGTCAATCATGTTGTAACATGTATCAGTATTTCTTTCATTCCTTTTCATGGCTGAGTAATATTCCATTGTGTGGGTATAACATATTTTGTCTATCACATCTGGTTTTAACTAACTGTTGGGTGCTGGGGTAATAAGAATTCTCTCAATTTATTCATGCTTTCTTCACTCTACACTCTTGAAAACAGGCACAGAGTGAGGACTTGGTAATGTCTACTAGATGGGCATTTATTGAATGCTTGCCACGGTTAGAGCTTGGTGAGACTCCTAGAACCGACCTGGCAAGATAATGTGGAAAAGAATCATGCACTGAACCCAGTAGAGATCTGGGCTCTGGTTCCAGCTCTTCGATAATCAATTGAGTGGCCCCAGTCAGGTTCTTCCCCTTCTCTGGGCCACAGTCTCCTCACCTCTAAGCCAGGATAATAATGCCCGTTGCTTTAGTCCATTCGGGTTGCTATAACACACTGTCATAGACTGGGTGGCTTATTGACAACATGCATTCATTTCTCACAGATATGGAGGCTGGAAGTCCAGGACCAGGTGCCAGCATGGGCAGCTTCTGGTGAGGGTGATCTTCCAAGTTGCAGACTATCAACTGCTCCTTGTATCCTCATGTGGTGGGAAGGGGTGAGAGAGCTCTCTGGGACCTCTTTTGTAAGGCCAATAATTCCACTCATGAGGACCCAGTTCTCATGACCAAATCATCTCCCTAAGGCCCCATCTCCTAACACCATCCCACTGGGTCTTAGGTTTCAACATATGACTTTGGGGAGAACACAAACATTCAGACTATAGCACCTGTCTAACTAATCACCTGCCAGGGCTACTGGGAGTCCTGAATGGGATAATATCTGCAAAAGTTCCCTGTAAACAACTCCTCTTATATAAAGTTTATCTCATTTAAAACAAAACCAAAAACTCCTCGCTAGCCACCTACCTGTAAAGATATGGTTATTGACAGCAAATGGTGAGATAGAGGAAGATTCTCTACCAGGATTTCCTTCAGGGGGCCATATCTATTTACTTGGGATAAAATACCTGGATGGGCACCGAAGGGACATGAGTGTCCCTTCTAGAGAAGGGAACTCTACTGAAGTAGACTAGGGATCAGGTGCCTGTTGCTCAGAAGAATAAGGTTGAGGACCAGAGAAGGCAGCAGGTGAAAAGACAGCAAGGGCTGCCAAGTCTCTGAGGACTCCCCTCGTGACTCCCAATCTTCAGTGAAGTTACCAAACTCACAAAGGTCTGAAGGCAAAAGGGTTTTTGTGAAGACCAAGCAAAGGAAATGGGCTTTGTTCCTGGAATGGATGCAGGACAGAAACAGACAGCACTCTTAGATAAGAGGCATGAAGGCTGAGTGAGGCATGATGACATATGCTGTGGGCACGCAGAGCGATTGCACTGTGGATTCAAGGCTCTCATAAGGCTTGGCATTGGGGTTCGGGTCAAGTTTAATAGGATCTCCAAGGGCCTCTGCTGACATTTGGGCTGTACACAATTAGACATCTGCCACAAGGGCTGTGCCCATGGGCAGAATCACTGATGAGGCCCATGGTGTCCCCACATGGATAATACAGTGACTTATACCTTTCGACCCTATGCAGCCCTCACCCCTACAGCCACAGTACAAGAACTTGGATCTTGGCACTGGTTTGCTTTTGCTCCCAAACAACTGTTGGTTCAGAGGCCTTTATATGGCAACCACAAATGAACCAACTCTGCAAACAAGGCAGACACTTGGAATGGCCCCTAAGTACATTCTGCTGTCACCAGCAAAGAACTTGTGCAGTAACAGCCTCCCTCAGGACCTAGCAAACCTCTGCTCTTCTGCTCAGTTGCCAGGTGACATACTAGTTACTTGCTTAGAGCAACCTGCCAGTAAGATCAGTATGAGGCTTAGAGCTGTGCCTGACACAGTTAGCTTTGTACCAGAGGGAATGTTGTTCCTCATACCCCTTTACAAATCAGTTCCCTCCTTGATTTTGACCCTAAGAAAATCAACAAAAGCGCAAAGCTGAACATCCTAAGATATTCTTTACAAAATTATTCGTAATGCTAAGCAGTTGGAGACATAAAATTCCAACAATAGGTAAAAGGCAAGAAACTTGTTGTGAATCACCACATGGCATTTCTGCAGCCATAAAAGAAAGATTGGAGCAATATGGCAAATTCATGTAATATTAAGTGAAAACACAGAACCCTAAATAGCATCTGTGACATGATTGCAACTATGTAAAAACGTGCATTGTATATGGACAAGAAGATAGATGGGACTATGGAAAATAAAAAAATATATATTGCAAAAGATAAAAGACCTATAGGTAGCTTTTTCTTTAATATTATCTTGTATATCATCCTCTTTGTATTTCACTAGGTTCAAACCTGCATTCTTATCCAGCTGTTTATCTGCATCTGTTTTCCCCACCCAGTTAGATTTCATACAGCTGTCACTATCAAGATATTTATAACTCTGTTTGTGTTGACTTATTTCTGCCTCCCTTACCTTGTAGAACCTTCTATAAGTGAAACCCACATGATATCGGGCAGGAGGTGGCTAAACAATAATGTGCCAGGCTGCCGTTGCTTGGGAGGTGTTTACGAATGCTGCACTGGAAGTGTCGTGGTGCTTGCCAATGGAGGATCCATTTTCAGTTTGGACTCTAATCAGGAAGAAGAGACTCCTTCCATCTAAGAGGTTTTAAAACCCTTCCCAGCAACCAGGATGTGGGAACTAGAGCAGTCGGGGATGATGAATTCTGATCCTCTCTGAGAAAATGTAGCTTCAGTGTGATTCGTGAGCAACAAGTGCTCATCAATGAGCAAGAGAGTGCTCCAGGATGATGGTGCTCCAGTATGACAGTGAGCAAGAAAGTGCTCCAGCATCATCAGCAAGAAAGAGAGTGCTCTGGTGTGTCTGGTGAGCAGCTGCAGCATTAGTGGGGCTGCCAGTTTCAGAGTAAACAAGCACAGACTAAAGATTCTCTGTGATCAGTAAGTCAGGGTCTAGAATAACTGATGGGCATTTCAGTCCAGATCACACCATGAAAAACCAGAGAAATGGGACCCAGAGGAGAGGATGCTAGAAACTCCAGGACTCTTCCTCTAGCCACCTGGATGCCAGATCCCTGCCCCAGATCCTTTATAACTGGCACCAGAACTCACAGTGCAGTCTCTGTTTCATTCATTTTCTATAAGATTACGCAGGAGATGGTATTTAGGTCTCATTCCAGAGAGTGAGCTCAGACCTCCTCAGCTAATTTTCACTGAGGGTCAGGCTAAGGAATATCAGGGCTTGTGCTATAGAAACCTGGGCCAGGTGAGGTCTATCTGGCATCTAGAATCAGGGTTCAGCTCCCCGTGCAGGCAAACCTGGGAGACCAACTGTCCATGGAGAATTCTGTTTGAACGGGCTTGCTTCTTTTCGCATGAGCTGTCTACTGGATGAGGAAAGTCCTGATCATTACTTCTATAAAAACGTCACAGAGAAGAATACATAAGAAAATGCTATCGTGGTCGACTTTGAAAAGGAGGACATCTAGATAGTTGGGGAAAGGGTGAGAGGAATATTTTTATTGTATCCCCTGTATGCCTTCTGATTATTTTAAACTGCTTATTATCAAATCAAATAAATGGGGTGAATAATGAATGGTTAGGTAAAATTAAAATTAAAAACTGAGGAGATTTGCCAGTGACATTTCTCTGAGTTGGAGACTGAGCTAGCTAGCAGACAATTTGGGTGGTAAATCAAAGGGTTCTGAGAAGACTTTTGCTTCACATAACAGAATGCCAGCCATCATATAAGTCAGTTATTTTGAAATTCAGTCTTTAGAGTTAAGATAATATTTCATTTGGCTGGGCACGGTGGCTCATGCCTGTAATCCCGACACTTTGGGAGGCCGAGACAGGTGGATCACTTGAGGTCAGAAGTTTGAGACCAGCCTGACCAACATAGTGAAACCCCATCTCTACTAAAAATACAAAAATCAGCTGGGTGTGTTGGCACATGACTGTAATCCCAGCTACTTGGGAGGCTGAGGCAGGAGAATCCCTTGAACCTGGAAGGTGAGGTTGCAGTGAGCTGAGATCATGCCACTGCATTCTTGCCTGGGTAGCAGCGTGAGACTCTGTCTCAGTAATAATAATAATAATAATAATAATAATAATAATATCTCATCATAAAATGCTCATATATTCCCTTAAAAGGGAAGAAGTAAATTTATTGTTATCTAATACAAATTCAAAACAATTAGCCATAACCACAACCTATTGGAAGGACAGGGGAACAACCAGTTCCTCCAGGACTAGAGCTGTGTCTCTGTGGCCCCGGGGCTCACCACCTGCATTGTCAAGGAAGAAAAGTTTGGTACGTAGCAGGATTTGCTACCAAGATGCACATCATCATCTCCTCAGCTACAGCCCCCTGTGGCCAGAAGGCAGGGGCCAGGTGTGAAGATCAAGTTCAGGTCCTTCAGAATCCTATTGCTGAACTGGCCATGCTGAGCAGTGGGACAGCCAGACTGGCCCGAACCCAGATCCAGAACACAGAGGGAACTCCACTGCTATCCTCCAGAGCACCTTGGATTTTTCTCTGGGACAAAAAGCTATCCCTGCTCTCTTTCCAACAGACCAAAGCACTCTGCAAAAGCCTCATACTCCCTAGGCATAGTGATGGCATGATGGGGGCAGGCATCCAAAAGGAAGGGAAAGAAGCCATGGAGGGAAAAGCTGAGGAGAAGGTTATTGCTCTATTATCATCAGGTGTGAGACAAGCACAGGTGTCTAAATAGTGAATGCCTTACAAAGGACAGACTCTTTCAGATGAGATGGCATCCAGGTGCTTTTGCCTTTCAAACCTGGGTGCTTTTTGGAACCCTGCCAGGTCTTCGAGTCCTGAAAAAGGATTGAAGTTTAGGTTTCTTAACCATATCTGAACACAATGGCTTGTGCAAGCAAAGCCCCAAAGTGAAAAGAGAACTGAGCTAACGTGGCCAGTCCTAGTCTTTTCTGGGGAAGGGTCACTCATTCAAAAAGCAGCCAGCCTCCAAGATGCAGCAGTGCTTGAAATCCTGAGATCTAGGTGGCTCTCTGGAGAGCCAGGCCTCCAGTGCCCAGGAAAGGGCCACAACACCTCCAAAGCTCTGCTTCAGGGAGTGGTACTCTCCTGGCTTCACCAAAGCAGAGAGAAGGACGCCTCTCCCTCCTGCACCTGACACCAGATCACAGTTGCTGAACCACTATACCGGTCACATCTCTTTCATGCTGAAAAGCTTTCAGTGGTTCCTGGCTGCCAATCACTTGGATTTCCTCCTCCCTCCGGGATTCAATGCCCCCAAATGTGGGACTCAGCCATTCTCCAACCACAGCCCCTCCTCTCCCTGTTGCACTAATCCAGCTGTCCATCTCCCCACAGACACCACGTGAGCCCCAAGCTTTCCTGCCACCACATCTTGCCCAGGCTAGTTCCTTCCCCCGGAAGCCGTTTCCCTACAATCTCTCAAAATGTCACTTTTTGGACTTTTAGCTTTTCTTCACCCCAAATTCCATCTCTTCTGTAAGACCCTTCCTCGTCTACTGCTGTGGACACCTAGTCAAGAGCAATTTCTCCTTACTTTCACCTCAGACGTCATTCCTTTGTTTTTCTTAGAGCCCGTAACTTTCTTTCTTTTTTCTTTCCTTTCCTCCTTCCTTCCTTCCTTCTTTCCTTTCTTTTTCTTTCTTTCTCTCTTTCTTTCTCTTCTTTCTCTTTCTCCTTCCTTCCTTCCTTTCTTTCTCTTTCTTTCTCTTTCTTTCTCTTTCTCTCTCTCTTTCTTTCTTTCTTTCTTTCTTTCTTTCTTTCTTTCTCTCTCTCTCTCTCTCTCTCTCTTTCTTTCTTTCTTTCTTTCTTTCTTTCTTTCTTTCTTTCTTTCTTTCTTTCTTTCTTTCTTTCTTTCTTTCTTTCTTTCTTTCTTTCACAAAGTTTCACTCTGTCCCCCAGCCCGGAGCACAGTGGCACGGTCTCAGCTCACTGCAACCTCCGCCTCCCGGGTTCAAGTGATTCTCCTGCCTCAGCCTCCTGAGTAGCTGGGACTACAGGCAGCACCACCATGCCCAGCTAATTTTTGTGTTTTTAGTAGACGGGATTTCACCATGTTGGCCAGGCTGGTCTCAAACTCCTGACCTCAGGTGATCCACCTGCCTCGGCCTCCCAAAGTGCTGGGATTACAATCTTGAGCCTCCACTCCCAGCCATAACTTTCTTCTTTGTGTTTGGATTATTGTGTGCTCCTCGTAGCTTTGCTCTGGATGGTAAACTCCTCAAAAACAGAAGTTTCCTCTTGATTTCCATGACTTACGTCTCCTTGTTGGGTTGAGCTGTACATTTGGGATGGACTAACTTGACGGACTGAGTCCATGATGACTAGAGGAGTACTGGTTAGCTGAAGGTCTGCCAAGCTTGCTGTAAAAATATTTCAGCTTTAGGGGAGGAGCTGCACTGGCCAACCTGCTTCCTTGTAGCTCCACGGTTTCATGCACAGGGTCTATGAATAGCCAAAGCAAAAGGCCACACTAAGCATCTTTTCTGCTCCTGCCCCCAATCTCGAGTTCAGAAAGATCTGCTAGGGATCAGTGCTTTAAATCATCTCTCCTCACTCCCTGTGGAAAAGCCCTGCTTCCAGGAGCTGACTAATGCTTACTGTCCTTAATGCTTACTGTCCTTTCCCAAGGAGCACTTCCTTTATCTTTTTTTTTTTTTTTTTGAGACAGAGCATTGCTCTGTTGCCCAGGCTGGAGTGCAGTGGCGCGATCTAGGCTCACTGCAACCTCTGCCTCCCGGGTTCAAGCGATTCTCCTGCCTCAGCCTCCTGGGTAGCTGGGATTACAGACGCAGGCCACCACGCCTGGCTAATTTTTGTATTTTTAGTAGAGACGGGGTTTCACCATGTTGGTCAGACTGGTCTCGAACTCCTGACCTTGTGATCCACCTGCCTTGGCCTCCCAAAGTGCTGGGATTACAGGCGTGAGCCACCGTGTCCAGCCCCAAGGAGCACTTTCTATTGCTTTCTGGGCAGGCTCTGTTTTTGCCCTGTGCCCATCTCTCTCTCCCTGACCCTCTGGTCTGCCCGGCACAGGTAGGGAGTCTGAGGAGAGTCATCCTTCTCCTTTGAGTGTTCCGGTGGCTCCTGCTCTACCCCGGGAGGTGGAAAAGGCACCAACGCAAGACTTTCCCTGCCCACTCATCTCAGCTTCTTGCTTTCTGCGCTGGGCTGTGTCGGGTGCTGGGAGTTTCGTGATCACAAGGAAAAGAGATGAGGGTGCTGGGCAGGGAAGGAGGACAAAGAGCAATCCCCTTATTCATGCATTCTTCAGGAAAAAGAGAGAATCTGACCTGAGCCTATTTTCTGAATAATTCGGCATCAAACAGCATTGAGGCTGGGACTTGGCCAAGTCTTTGTTTTGTTTGTTTTGTTTTTTTCCTTTCCTCCAATCAGCCCAAGGCAATGGGGAGTGGGAGGGCATGGAGGGGTGGGGGCTGCACGCACACTGGGGCTGAGAGGGAATGCTGAGCCTGCAGAAGTGGCCCATTGACAGCTCCTGTTCACAGCAGAGGGGCGGGTGGCACCCCCATCCTACCACCACAAGGGCAGCTCTGTCCTGTGGGCACAGGGCTCCATCCCAGCCCCACTGGCTGGGAGAGAACAACATTTCCTTATAAGGCCCCGGCTGCTTTGCCAAGGCTGGATGGCTCCAACAGACTGTAGCTTTCCATTCTCCTCCTCGGCTCCAGTGCAGGCCTTGAATGTAGCCCTTGTTGTCAGGCTCCTCCTCTGCTCCACAGCCCCCACCTCACCTACTTCCACTCCCTGCCAGAGCCAGCCCCACTGGAGCAGGATAAACAGCCCAGAGGCCTCTCCCACGCAGGGCCTGCCTCGGTTCAGGCCTGCTGGAGGCAGCACAGGGTAGCAAAAGGAACACGGGAGTCACAGTTTCGGCTGGCCCTGTGGGAAGGGAAGGCCCTTTCCTCATCTGGAAGATGGGGCTCTAATGGCTATGGGGTCCAAATTCTTTGCATTGTATTCAAAGCCCTTCCCAGTTAAGCTGCAGGTTAACTTCACAATTTAACTGCCTTTCCTTAACTTGAAGGCCAGATTTCCCCTAGCTCTTTCCGCTTCCCCCAAATGCACCTTGCTCACACAGGCCTCCACTGCTTCATGCGTGTGTTGTTTTCCTGCCTAGGTAACTCATCCTCCAGGCCCCACGATAGGCATGCCTTCCTCCTCTCCCCAGGAAAAAGGAATCATTGCTTTCACTTCGCTGCTCAACATTTGTTTGCACCTCTCTTACAGCTTTTCTATTTTGCAATTGCAATGATCTCTTTACCTGTCCGTTTCCTCTATCAGACGATGAGCTCCTCCAGGCTCACATGGTCATCCTGAGCTCTACCACAGTACCGGGCACATAATCCAGCTTCACAAAAGATCGCTGAACAAATGCCTGAGCACACAGTGTTGCATACGTTCAAAAGAGACAACTATAGTGCAAATACTTGTAAACTATAAAGTGCTGTTAACTCATGAAATGTACAACTTTATCTTGCTACCCTCCACTCCAATTCTCCTGTTTGTTACACTGTCACAGGCCTTTTCACTGTCTGACCAGTTCTGTATCCAGAATTCCAGGCTCACTGCAACCCTTCAGGGGGTTAACATCTATCACTAAGCCATTACTCATCTTCAGAATCCCAGTGTTGGGGGTTAAAAGGAATGTATACAATTGTTGCCACACTACAGTCCACAGAGGCCCTACAGTGGCTAAATGGAGAAGCCCTGAGTCCCACTTTTACTATTTATTCATGCCAGGTTTCCACAGCATTCTGGGGGGAGAAAAATCTGGTGGCTTTAAAAGTTTAAAGCACACCGATTAATGCTGTCTCAACATATGACAGTTGAAACAACTGAGCCCCCTAAAAGAAAAGCAGCTCTCCTGACATCTCATGTGTTAGTCGCCAACTCAAGACCATACCCAGGATCCCCTACTCTTGCTCACCAAATCCGTTGCCCAGCACATTGCCCTGCTTAGGGCAGAGTGATGACGGATGCAACTGCATATCTGTTAAGCTGAATTCTTATGGGTCAGGGATACCTCAAGTTCCAAATAAAGAATTTCAGTCTCTGCCAAAACAAATCTTTCTGAGATGGAGATTCTGCAAAACATCAGGTTAGGGATTTGCAAGCACAGCACAGTTAAGTACTCTAGTAAGACTGTCTCTCTATTCTCCAGGATCCCAGCAACGGTTTCAAAGAGAAATCTCCTATCCCAAGATAAATTAGCCCGTTCTCCATCCACATAGGGAAGTTTTTCAGAGATATGTTTGTAAAGCGAAACCCATAGTTGATCATGAACCATGTTCTAACACTATTTGTCACAGAGCCAAATTCAGGATATAAGATGGTTCTGCCTTGGGCTCCATCCAAAAGGCTTAAGTTACGTGAATACCAAAAATACTTTATTATAATGAGATTTCTGTCTTAGATGCCTAAGGGCAGACTGTGCAGGAAGCAAAATGAAGCATAAGTAATACTGGGCAAGGACATAGGAGATGAAGCTCTAGTACCAACTCTGACACTTACAGTGAAACTTAAATCGAGTCTACTGCCTTTATCGGCCTCAGTTTTCTCCACTGCAAAATGGGAACGATGATGTCTTCACATTCATTTCCAAAGACAGTAAGAATTAGATCAATTGAGACCATGAATATGAAGCTACGTTAAGACATCAAGGAGAAAAAACACAGTGCCTAAATAAGAGCTAGCTAATAAAATAGGCAGTGTTCCTCCCTTTGGGCTGTTCTTCTGCGTTCAGAAGAGAAAAAGCTTCCCTCTCCAGGTTTCTGTTACGTTTGCTCCAACCCCTAGCTCCCTCGTGGCCGCTGGCAACCTTACTATTGCTGATCACTTTCCAGGAAATCAAGAGGGGTTAGGGCACTCCTATTAGATTTGCTTCAAGAAGCTGGAGAGCAGACAAAGGAAACCATTCTGTCACCCTGTATTCTCTTCCCCTTCCTTCCCAGGTACAAAGAGAAGGGATTTTCCACTTGCAGGCTCTGGGCAGCCTGAGTGAATTTGGGAAGTTGTTTCTCTTCACTGAGCCTCTGTTCCTCATTATGTAAAATGAAAAGGTGATAAAGAATGGTATTTTAGTTTAGGGGTAGCAATGTAATTTACTGTCAAAACAGGGACACTTTTAAGAATGAAAATATGAGGCCAGGAGCGGTGGCTCACGCCTGTAATCCCAGCACTTTGGGAGGCCAAGGCAGGCAGATCACAAGGTCAAGAGATCGAGACCATCCTAGCCAACATGGTGAAACCGCATGCATCTCTACTAAAAACACAAAAATTAGCTGGGTGTGTTGGCGGGCGCCTGTAATCCGAGCTACTTGAGAGGCTGAGGCAGAAGAATCACTTGAACCTGGGAGGCAGAGGTTGCAGTGAGCCCAGATTGTGCCACTGCATTCCAGCCTAAAGACAGAAGTGAGACTCCGTCTCAAAAAAAAAGAAGAAAAAAAAAAGGATAATTAAAAATTATACTAGGATGGCCATTGCAAATAAGATTGTCCCAGCCAAGCCAGGACATATGAACACCTTAGTAAGTCCCAAAGCCCCATTTCAAGCTGGGCTATTACTAGGAAAACAAAATGACCTGGAGAAAAAGAAAGTTTAGTTTCTTCAGTGTCACCTTGGCCACAGGTGACTTTTGACTGGTTCTACATGTTGTTTTCACATTTTTCTTAGTTGTTAAGGACACACTCAATATTAAGTTACATATGACTTCATATGTCTGCATATTATAAAGTATTCCTATATCCTTTGTCTTCCACAACAGTCCTGTAAGGCAAACATGGGCAGGTGTTAATCTCATTTTAGAGATTAAAAAGAAAAAGGTCTAAGGGAAGTCAAGGACTTGCCCAGGGTCATGGATCAAAGAGAAACAGCCATGTGCAGACTCATAGGCCCATGCTTGTTCCATTGGACCACGTTAATAAGGGAAGCACTTAATTTGCAAATATAGCCTGACTTTATGAAGGCCAACTTCCATCCAGAAAGTTACTTCTCCTGCCATGGCAATGATACTCAAAGTACAGGTGTTTTCTAGACCTCCTGTGAACGTTGTCAGAATCAAAATGGAATCACTTGTGTTAAGAACCCTGAAAATAGAATTAAGGAAGGCTATGAAGAAAGGGTTCTCATGCATGAATGCCTGATAACAAGAACTATCACAAAAGACTGCAAAAACTACAGTCTTGCATAAATGCAATCTTACACACACACACACACACACACACACACACACACACACAATATTTTTGCAAGGAATCTGCCCAGTAACTGCCTGTCTATCTTTAAACTGGCACTACCCTTTTTACTGATCTGGGTAGGCAAGACTACTATGGCATGCATATTCCCATTGAAAGACTCTATTTCTGAATAAACTTTTTTTTTTCTTTTAGAGAGCCTCTCTCTGTTATCTAGGCTGACACTTTGAAACCTAAAGCTGGCCAAGGTCTTAAGAATCAACTAAATTTGCAAATGAGAAAACTAAAACCCGGAAAGAATGTCTTGTCCAAGGTTATTCATCAAGACCAAGATTTAAGTAGGATTTAGATTCCCAAACCCCTCCCTTAGCAATCTTTCAATATTAGCTAACGTAAATATACCTAGGAAAGTAAGCATAATCTATATCCCTATACCCCCTTTCAAAGACAGATTACCTTCTGATTTTCTAATGCTGAGAAACCTCAAGCTATTTCTTCCTTCCCTTAGCTTGGAGAAATGAGAGTGAAGGGTATTTAAATCTAAGGCATTGCAACAACCACTTCTTATTTCTCCTCTCTGAACTTTCAGAGAAGACTAAAATGAAGTTTCCTAATGGTCAAAGCTCCCATAATTCAAATGTTTACTAGAGTCCTGAGGGCAAAACTGAAAATAGCTCGCTATGCAGGAACGGTCACTCAAACAGTGAGCAATGGCGACGTTTCGACGTTTTGGTTTGAATTCTGGTTCAACTACTCATTGGCAGCACAACCTTGACCAAGAAACTTTCCCTGTCTGACCTCAGTTTCCTTATCTATTAAATAAAAGAATTGTATTAGGCAATGTTTTAGAATGCTTCCAGCTCTAGCAATCTATGAGTATCCAAACTGTACATGTAGATTTGAGTAGAGGGTTGATCAAGTCCTTTTCTGTCCCTTAATGTCATAAGAGTCACAGCCCAGGAGAAGCACCATCATTACCTCTTGCTGGAGGATATTTTGTGCCTCTTATTTGCCTTCTGCTCCTTTCCCTGCTAATTAGCACAAGTAACTACCTGTGCCAGCTAAAAAGGCTGGTCACCCTTTCCAGTACAAACCAGGAGTGTTGAGCTAAATCAAAGGCATTAACCAAGATGCCTAATTGTCTGGCTCCTCATAAATTAATACATCTCTGGGAAAATTTACTCAAAGCCTGATAATTTATTACTTAATTTATTACCTGTGCAAAGATTACTGCTGTATATATTTGTCAAAGGAGCTGAAACTATAAGGCAAAATAATGACTCCATGACATTCGTTGATGTCACTGAGTCCAAATGTCCCTGCTGGTGAAGGAAACTTTCCAAGACATACAGTAATAAAGTGATTTTCTGTTTGTTTGCTTGTTTGTTTTGTTTGTTTGTTTTGAGACAGAGTCTCTGTCTGTCTTCCAGGCTAGAATGCAATGGTGTGATCTCGGCTCACTGCAACCTCCACCTCTTGGGTTCAGGCAATTCTCCTGCCTCAGCCTCCTGAGTAGCTGGGATTACAGGCGTGTGCCGCCACACCCAGCTGATTTTTTTTTTTTTTTCTATTTTCAGTAGAGACAGGGTTCCAACATGTTGGCCAGGCTGGTCTCTAACTCCTGATCTCAGGTGATCCGCCCACCTCAGCCTCCCAAAGTGCTGGGATTACAGGCATGAACTACTGCGCCTGACCTAGAGCATCATTCTTTTCAAGAGCCAGAGAAATACCACATTCGTGACACTCCCAAAACTGTTCTGATCACATATTTATGTCATCTTTTTATTTCTGTATAGCACTTTCATTGTTATTATAATTCCAGAGCAGAATGCCTGCATTCAAATCCACTGTTACATGAAGTTGAACAAGTTAGTTACATTATTGTGCATCAATTTCTTTATGTATGACATAGCAGTATAAAAACAGTGCTCAAGCAGCCTGGCCAACATGGTAAAACCCCTTTTCCACTAAAAATACAAAAATTGGCAGGCGTGGTGGTACATGCCTATAGTCCAAGCTACTCGGGAGGCTGAGGCAGGAGAATCACTTGAACGTGGGAGGTGGAGGTTACAGTGAGCTGAGATCGCACCACTGTAATCCAGCCTGGGCAATAGAGTGAGACTCTGTCTCAAAAAATAAATAAATGATAAAATAAAAACAGTGTTCAGCTCATAGAACCATTGTAAGCCTTAATGACAAAATCCATGTAAATCATGTAGAATTTCATAATTTTGACTATTGCTATTAGTTTGTGATTTTTAGAACACCACCAGAGACAAGGTGTTTATAGATAAGAAAGTGAAAGACCTGTAAGGATAAGGGACATACTTACAGCAATATGACAGTTAGTGGGAGAACCAAAATCAGCTCCCAGCTCACGTAATTCTTACTAAAAAATGTATTCCATGAACCAAATGGTCATTTTAGGTTGTATTCACTCGTTCATACATTCACTGATTTTGCTATAGTTCTTTCTTGTACTCATTAATTCAGTGAATATTTCCTGGAAAACATAGGTCCCTTCTATCCCTAGGAGCAATCATTTAGAGATATGGGTTCTAGTGCCAGCTCTGCACTAATTCACTATCGAGGCCAACAACAAGTGACTTCACTTTGGGTGTCATTTCTTCACGAGATTTGAAAAGATGTGTTTACATCTCCTTCCATACCAAGCTCCTATTTGCTGTCTTTTATACTACATACTAGCAGGATACCAAGATGCAATCATGGCCCTTGCCCTAGAGGAGCCTGCAGTCAAATGGGAAAAATAAACACAGCTGTTGTGTACTTGCCCCATTGTGCTAGAGTACATCATAAGTCACCTAACACGTATTTTTTAATAAAATAATTTCATGTGGCTCCCACACGCCAAAGTTGGCAGGGAAGTCCGTTTCTGGCATATTTTGGGGGGCCCTCTCTCCTACCTTAGATGGATAACCATGCACAAGAACTTCAAATAGACTTGCAAACTGGTGACCCTTGGGCCCAGCGAAGCCTATACAAGTGTTTTATTTGGCTCATGGTGCTTTTTAAAATTTTAAGTAAACATTTAACAGCTGGGACGTTTCTCATTAAAACCCAGATTTCTGGCTTTTCTTGAAAATGCATAAGATCTAGCAACACCGAGTTGGAATCTTGACAATGACAACTAACATCTTAGAGCTGTACTATTTTAGAGGGAATGTACCTTTCCTATTTAGATGTGAATGTTTGACTTTATCTTGAAGTGCACTATTTGAATTCAGGGGAAACATCAATGATGGCTTTTCAATCACACAAATTTAAAATTTTCTGTTAGGGATGTTAAGGGGGAAACTGAATGTTTTGTAATAGTGTGTATGTGTGTGTGTGTGTGTACTTGATTGAGAAATTTAAGTTTCTGAACTTAATGCAATGTAGGTATTTATTTTAGTCTAGCTAGGGCCCAGTATGCTTTGGTATTTCAATGGGAGAAATGTCCTAGATGAATCACTAATAAATGTTATCTTCCTTTCCCTTAAGGGCATTTGAGTTGGTGGCTGTGTGTTGCTCTGATATGCTGGTAACCTGGCTCACTAAGAAAAAAAAAAAAACTCCCAATTCCATCCGGAGTTATACCTGATGTAAACGACGAGTTGAAGGGTGCTGATGAGTTGATGGGTGCAGCACACCAACATGGCACATGTATACATGTGTAACAAACCTGCACGTTGTGCACATGTACCCTAGAACTTAAAGTATAATTAAAAAAAAAAAAAGAAAAAAAAAACAAGTCCCAATTTATAGTTTGCCAAATTCTGTGTGTAAGTACTCCATCATGACCAAATTCAAGGATGGTTTTACAATTGGCTTGCAGCATTTCTGGAACCTTAGCAATTAGCTCTTGCAAGCCGATACAGCCGACTCAGCACACCGAGCCTGTTTAATCCAGAATACGGGAATATAAAAATTGTGTTACTTTCCTCTCACCCTGAAGTCAATGAAGAAGACAGAAGACATATAAAACATAAGCTTTGCCTATCTTCAGGAGGATTTTGGTCTAGATCAGGAGACAAAGCTAAAACCTTTGCAACAATCAGAAGGCCTTTGGAGAAGAATCAGTGATCTATCCATCTCTACTCAAGGGTCCAATAAGAATATGAAACTTAGTATATCCAAAACAAGTTTCTTGGATTTTCCCTCAAAGTTGTATTGTATTTCCCCAATCTTTTCATCTTAATAAGCAACCCTTCCTCCAGTTCTCGAGCTTAAAGATAAAGAATTCTCTTTCATTCCTTCCTATTTCTTAACTCCCTATCCAGTCTAGAAACAAGCCTTGTGAGTCCACCCCCAAAATTTATTGTGCACATCTCTGCACCCCACTGTAACAACCCTAGTCTAAAATAGTCCCATTAAATCTCCCCTAGAACATTGTTTTTTTCTGCTTCCTTGCTCATTTCCTTACAATCACTTTTCCAAAAAGCAGCCAAAAGGATCTTTCAAGAATGTAAACAAGATTTTACTCCCCTGCTCTTCGCCATCCAATGGCTTCCCACTAAACTCAGCAGAAAATACCAATTCCACACCATGGCCTCAAAGCCCTCTCTGATATGATCCCTCCCCTCCTTTCTGTCTTTGTCTTGTACCTGCACCTCGCTACCCCTTCTCTACCCCTCTCAGGTTCTCTAGGCTCTCCCAGCTCTTCCCCGTCACTCCGTCTCCACCAGTTACTCTTTCTCTCCACCCTAAGCAGTTGCCCTGGCTGATTCCTTCTCATTCTTCAGACGCCAGCTTAAATGTCACCTCCTCACAGAAACCTCCTCTGCCCACCTATCTAAAGTAGCTCTCCACTCCTGACCAGTAATTCCCCATTCCGTCAGCCTACCAACACATACACTGTTTACCTTTACACAGAGAGAGAAAATGTAAATTCCATGAGGGTAGGAGGCTTCTATGCCTTGATTTTGCTGTATGTGTTATGCCTAACACAATGTTTAACATACAGTAGGCATGAACTAAATATCTGTTAAATAAACAAATAAATGAATAAGCAAATTAGTGGGTGATAAAGTTAAAGGTAGGGTGAAGAGATTGATGTTTCAAAGTTCCCTTCTGGCCTTAACATTTTAGGACCCTGTGGTTTTAAGAGCATAATTTTGTACTTACTGATGTGGCTCAGCTCTTAAAGTAGAGTGGAATTTAGAGGGGAAGGAGATGAATGAAGTTGTCAGGATCCAGCAGCAGTCCAGGGAGACTCCCTGGAAGAAGTGGTGGATACACAGGGCTTTTCAGCCTTCGATATTACTTAACAAAAGGCATTTGTCATCTTACAAAACGTTTTTCCCTAATCTTCATTTCAGTTGCCAACTACTCTTCTACATTTAAAATGTGATCATGTTGATAAAAACTTGATGGGCACACTTTTCAGGAACATCTAGTTTTTAAGCTGCACTGTCCTTAAATGCCCTTGGGCATAGGTGTATGCTGATTCGCAGGTTTAATTTGACACAGATAAAAGAACATGAAGAATTTGCCCAGAGGCCCATTGACCCCCCCTGCTGGCTCCATATCTGAAGGAAGGATCTGTTCCATACCTCAGAGAAGACCCACTTAGGACAGGAAGTGAGTCATCTATGTTCCACACAGGACCTATCACAGGTTGGACTATACTAAATGTGAAACAGATTAAACTGGAACAAAATCATGACATATTTGTTCCCTCCCACACTGTGAGATGTTTCATAACCTCTTGATACCTTACGCTGATAACTTTGAGAGCTGGAGAGGTCTTCAAAAATCACTTGTATGTCTCTCTCTGGTTCTGTAGAGGGGGAAACTGAGGCCCAGAAAGGCGAGTGCCTTACCCAAGTTCACACAGCAGGGGTAACAGCAGATCCCTGTCCTGAATCCCAGACAAATATTCTATAGAAACATACATATACAAGCTGATTTTTAAGAGAAAACCTATTGTGTCCTTTTGTTTAATCGTCATAAATAACTTGATGATCTATTTGTTTACTTTTTTTTTTTTAAGACAGAGTTTTGCTCTTTGTACCCCAGGCTGGAGTGCGATGGAGCGATCTCGGCTCACTGCAACATCCACCTCGTGGGTTCAAGCAATTCTCCTGCCTCAGCCTCCCGAGTAGCTAGGATTACAGGCCTGTGCCACCAGGCAGGGCTAATTTTTGTATTTTTAGTAGAGATGGGGTTTCACCATGTTGGCCAGGCTGGTTTGGAACTCTTGACCTCGTGATCCAACAGCCTAGGCCTCCCAAAGTGCTAGGATCACAGGTGTGAGTCACTGCACCCGGCCTGTTTGTTTACTTTTTAATCATTAAAAAAATAAAGTTTAGCAAGTAATCTCTAGTGATATTGAGGTTTTAGGACACCTCCAAGGAATTGGCTTAAGATGTTAGAAGCTGTCACATAGTAAAATAATAAGACAACCCAGACTAACTTATAAGAAGAGGTAAATGTTATTTTAACTATCAAAAAGAGTTATATCATTTTCAAAACAACCAGAAGAACTATTTTTTCTCATTTTAATATCTACAGTTAGGATTCAGAGATGATCACTTGTGATTTTCAGCAACTTAAAGTTTCTATGAGATGCGAAAGCCACAGAGGGAAGCGTGCCAATCTTTTAAACTGTTACACATGAAGCCTTAGAGACTGGAGTGGAGCTATTAACTTAAAAAAAGAAAGAAAGGAGTTTATGCTAGCTTTTTCAACTGTCAAATGATCAGTTGAAATTTAGAGAGTAACAGTGTTTCAAGACAGAGATACATTTAAACATCATGGTGCTTGACAGGCAAACAGGAATCATTTGCCCAATTCCTTTACAACTAGCCTGAAAAAAAAAAATGCAACAAGGCCTCTCAAATTGCAGGAAAACTAAAAAACGAACCACACTCCCTGGTTCACCCTTCTGGATCTGTATTCTCCAGAGTCACCAGCTCCTGCAGGTCTCTGGGGCCAGAGAGAGAGCGCTGAGCCTTCTGCAAGGTCAACCATGAAGCACCTTTGGAAACTTAGGTCAGTTGTCCTCAAACTTGGGGTGTTTGGGAATCACCTCAGCGGGTACTTGCTACGATACAGATTTCTGGGCCCATTTCCAGAGCATCTAATTTCATACGTTTGGAATAGCTTCCAAGAATCAACACTTTAACAAGTACTCTCCGCTCATCCTGACACAACTAGATAATGGAACAACCACACCAAAACCTTTGCCAGCCTATGTAAATCTTCCTCTTTTCTCTGGATCTCAATTTCTATGTGTGAAATGAGGAATATGAACCAGGATCACCTCTAAAGTCTCTTCCTGATTCGGGCAATGGAGATGATATGACTTGGGAACTGGCAGGATTCCAGTCTTGCCTCAGGTCATGTACTTACAGAAGCATGTAATTCATGTAAACCCTGAAAATTTGAGACAGGTCTCAGTTAATTTACTTTATTTATTTTTTAAGATGGAGTCTCACTCTGCTGCCCAGGCTGGAGGGCAGTGCCACGATCTCGGCTCACTGCAGGCTCTGCCCCCTGGGTTCAAGTGATTCTCCTGCCTCGGCCTCCTGAGTAGCTGGGATTACAGGCACCCGCCACCATGCCTGGCTAATTTTGTGTTTTTAGTAGAGACGGGGTTTCACCATGTTGGCCAGGCTAGCCTGATCTCAAGCTTCCCAAGTTGCTGGGTTTACAGGTATGAGCCGCCACACCCAGCCAGGTCTCAGTTAATTTAGAAAGTTCATTTTGCCAGCGTTGAGGATGAGCACTTATGACACAGCCTCAAAAGGTCCTGACCACCTGCGCCTAAGTTGGTCAGAGACAGTTTGGTTTTACACATTTTAGGGAGACATGAAATTTCAATCAACATAGGTAACATGAACATTGGCTCCGTCAGATAGGTGGGAAAACTCAGAAGCAAAAGCAGGACATTTTGAAGCAGGGAGGGGGCTTCCAGGTCACAAACAGGTGAGAGACAAAAGGTTGCATTCTTTTGAATTTCTGATTAGTCTTTCCAAAGGAGGCAATCAGGTATGCATTTATCGCAGTGAGCAGAGGGATGCCTTTGAACAGAATGGGAGGCAGCTTTGCCTAAGTTCCTAGCTTGAATTTTCTCTTTAGCTTAGTGATTCTGGGGACCCACAGTATTTTCCTTTCACACTCAAATACAGGGACTCATTTACACACAGCTCAGTGTGAAGTGTGGAAGGGCTCCGGAACTTCCTGCTGGTCCCTCCTCACTGTACGCTATCCACTGGGTGCTGTCCATAACATGCGCTCCTCTTCACCAGGCCCTGTTCAAAACTACAGAGCCTCAGATGGTGCTTCCCCAGCCCATCACCTGTTCCCAGCAGGGATGTCCAGGGAGAGCTGGTTCCTTTGACCCTTGTGTGTTCCTCATATCTAGAATCCATCACACCCACTCCCTCAAGCCCACGACAGGATGATGTTTCAGATTATTCAAATTGAACTGCCCAGAAAAACAAAATAAAACAAAACATAACATAAAAAGAGACTGAGCTCCTTAAAGTTTAGAACTCAAGGCAGAGGAAATGTTTTTGGTTTTGGGTTTGTTTTTTTTTTTTTCTCCCTTGCCTAAGATATTCTGATGATTACGTAAAGCAATTATAGAATTTCTCGTTAACGTTTGTAAATGTTAAAATTGGAGACCCAACTATTACAGCTTGGGTGGTAAAGGAGCCCCTTCCTAGCCTCTGGCTCCCCTAGATAGTGGATCTTCTGATTCCTTCCAATCCCCTAAAACTATGACCTGCCCTGGCCAATGCTTCTCCTACATATAATTATCCACCCTTCCTTACTGGGCTCCTATGTGCTCACCAGGCCCTCGCTAAGGTCAAAGACTTTCACGAGTGCCTCATTGCTTCTGCATCTCAACTCTGGACCTGTGCTTTGAAGGCCCCCTGAGCCTTGCATTTTCAGGTCCAGCAAGTTACTCAACTATATTTCTTCATCTTCCTTCAAAACTTATACTTCCATACCCTTTGTCAGGTGTAGAGGGTAAAGCTGCTGACTGGAACACAAAATATATGGCAGAAAGGGAAGGTCCACAAGGGGAAAAACACATATTGCCAAAGACTTGCTATTCTTAAAGTACAATGGAATGCTTCTTGGCCGAAAGCCGCCAACCATGTAGGGAAGTGTCAATAATCTTTGGCTGAGAAAGCACAGTCAAGTTTATTCAGCTGTCATTGGCCAAGAATATACACTAGCCCTCCAATCTCAGATGAAACCATTTACCATATGATATTATGATATGATATATGTTTCAAAGAAAAAAGTGTCCTAGAAGTTAAGATTATAGTGATTCAATGCTGTTAAACGGAGTATGCAAGAAATTAATTTATCTTTCTGTTCTTTATGAGGCAAAGAGTTTCTGGTCAACAAAAGATATCCAGTGTTTCCTAACTGAGCTGACATAATTTCAGACAAAGGCAAAGAAACTTGACATGTTCATTAACTTGTACAGCGTGAACATTAGTAAATAGACTATTTCAGTTAGGCTTTTTGAAACTCTAAAAGGTATTTTTAAGGTACGCCCTGTTGGTTTTGCCACAAGCATTGATTCTCTTTCTTCTGGTGACAGCGTCCTCTTTGTTTTTAGGTAACATCCCTTCTCCCAGTCCCTTGACCTCAACCAGCTTCAGGGATGGACATGTGGCCAGAACCAATCAGAGAATTCTCCTTTGGCTTTAAGGACTGTTAATTAATAATGACCTTGGAGAGATAAGCCTAGCACTCCTAAAAGTGTTAGAGAAGAAACGATTTTTTCTTTTCCCTGGGGTTGTTGCCAGCCATATTGCGAGCAGGAGAGATGGGCCTGAGTAAAGAGCTCACACAGAATGAGGAAAGATGACAGTTGGAGAGCAAAGGCTGACAGGGGCTCCCAGGTTGTCTAACCAGAAGCCAGTTTTGCCTTTAATAATACTCTTCCCATCCTCTTTTTTTTTTCTCTGAAACCAATTTCACTTGGTCTTTCACAACTTACAACCAAAATATTCCTATCAAATCCCCCCTTTACCCCATTACTACCTAAACAGATCCTTGAGCTTAGGATCACTAGCCAATCACCAAGGAGATCATAGGAATGTGTCTGTTAGATCTGGACAACCTACATCCATACCCAGTTCAAGTCTCAAACTTGAATTCCTCAGGTCACGGATTCATATTTTTTGGGCCCCTAACATGTACAAAACCCTGCCCAGGATCTATGGGAAAACAGAATACTCTGCCTGCCCCTACAATCCTCACAGTCCTCTTCCTATGTGGCCTTAGGAGTAACCCTGTCCTCCTTCTAGGAAACTAAGGTCAAAGACTCACAAATGCCTGATTGCTTCGTTATCTCAACTGGATCCTTGCTTTGAAGGCCTCCCGAGACTTGCATTTTAAGGTCCAGTGAGTTACTCAACTAAGTTTCTTCATCTTCTGTCAAAACTAGGAAACTAAAAGGAGGACATGGTTTTAATTATAAGGCCACATAGGAAGAGCTAAGGGCGATTCGAGGACTACAGGGAATGTGCCACGAGAGTCCAGAGGAGAGAGAATCTTCTGGATGAGAACTGGAGAAGGCTTCATGAAAGAGCATTCACTGGAGTTGGGCCTTGACAGCTTAAGTAAGTTGTAGCTGAGCTACACTACAACCACACTCTGCCTCCTGGCCCAGTGTATGGCAGCTTAAAACCAAGAGGGGTCAATGCCAAAACAGCGCCAGGTCCTGGAGGAGTCGGACAGCTGCTGCTGGGTCCCCAGGCCCTGCAAATGGATCTGTAGGGCCTGTGTAGAGGGAGACAGGGTGCAAGACATCCAGAGATATATCAGGGGGATCACAGGACAAGGGCTACCTGCCTGTAGATTCACTCAGAGCATCAAACCCTCATAAAGCATTCGTGCATTATCACAGAGTCACAAAGTCAAAGTAGCAGGGACTTAGGGAATTAATCAGCCTGCGCATTTGACGCAGAAGGGCATAGAAACCTGAGGACATCATTGACTTGTCCAAGATCACTCCTGCAGCGTCATTCCCAGGATCCTAGTCTCCAGGGCCCCGAGCCTGGAGCTGAAATGAGATGCCATGCTTATTTCAATTCTATCCAGCAGGAGTGAGCGGATGCTGGAATTCTATTGTGATTGACTCAGTCTTTTATCTGGATAGCTTCCTGTGACTCACCTTGCTTCTACATACCCCTTGATTTTAAGATGAGGATGAGCTTTCCCGGAGGCTGAGTCATGCAGGCCTAAAGGACTTCTGCTGGCTCTTGAGTGAAGCCGTCACTGGGGATCCACTCTTCCCTGAGCTGCTCATGGGCCCCTGGTGAAATGCGGATGCTGTCATGTGATGGCAGTTTGGGGATCTGGTCCCACTGCTTACCAAGCCTCTCCTCCAGAGCGTCTGTGATGCAAAAAGTAGAGAAATAGTTATTTGACATACCAAGAGGAAGGCAGGGAACACCTGAGTTGAAATCCTTTACCCAAAGCACATGAAGAATCCTAGGGCAGGGTGAAGAGGGAACCACTTCTATTATTATTACTTCCTAATAAACTTCTCTTTCTCTTGTGCAGTTTTTACCATTCACATCAATTTTCATATGACTTTCTTAACAACCTTCCTTAGGAAGCAGGCAAGACAGCGTTTTTTTGTTTGTTTGTTTGTTCGTTTTTTGTTGTTTTTTTTAAATCCCCTTTCCCAGATGAAGTAACTGAGGCTCAGTGATGGGATCTGAGAAGGAACAGAAATCAGGAGAGTCGGGACCCAGCCTGTCTCACTGGTGGCCAGCACTTGCTTCATGTCATCCGACGGGTGTCTCTTGTCCTACAGCCAGTGCTGAACCACCACTTTGGCTGACAAACAATAAGAAACCAGGGGCCTTTGTGTGAGTAATGTGAGAACTGAGGCAGGAACTTCCTTTGTCCTGACACTCAGAGCAAACTTCTCATATTAGTAACAGGCCTGATCAGTGGAAATATGGTGGAAATAAATAAGCAACAGACTGACAAACAAAACACTGAATTTGCTCCCATATTAATTTACTGCACAGACATTGACTATATTTTAGCTGTAGTGCTGAAGATGGACATGAGACCACACATGGTCTCTGCTTCAGAGGAGCATTCATTCTATTAGGAGAAAAAAATACTTGTGCAGACAAATAAATGACCACATACCATGACAAGAGCCAGAGCATGGATAGGTACAATGTGTCCTGGAAGCCCAGAGGAGGAGAAGGATATGACTAAGCCTCCTTCCCATGTGATCAAGCTTTGAGCTTCTCAAGGGTAGCAGGGACTGGCATAACTCATCTTTCCCACTCTATCAAACGTAACAGTAGGAACATCGGAGATCACAGTTAGTGCTTGCTGAGTCAATTCTCCTGGGGAGTCATGAAAGGTTCTGCAGTGCAGGCAACCTGAGCTATGTGATTGAATCTGCAAACTCCCTGAGCTACCTGTCCTGAGACAAGGACCCCAACCATCAAAGCCTTCTCTTGGATCTGTGCTCAAAATCAGCTGGCCCTGGAGGCCTCTCTTACCTGCTACAGTTATCTCAAAAGGCAGAGTTAGTTCAAGGCTCAGGGAACATCATAGTCACGGTAGCCCTGCCCATCCATCAGGGCTTGAACACCTCACCTTGAACAAGGGAGATAACAGAATAAAATAACACCTGACACGGCCTTATCACCTGATCATACAACTTCAGTTTTTCCATTAAAATAACTGAGAGCCATAGTCCTGTACTTTGGCTGATAAAGAGATCACAGGAAACAAAGCTATTAATTTTTATCGCTGCAGTGCCATAGCACATATGAGTGAATACAATATATCCAAGGGGAAAAATACTTTTTCTAACAGCGGAAGTTGGGTATAAATTTTTTTCTCTGCCTAACTTTCATTTCTCACACCTTGTTCATCACTAACCTCAAGGAATTTTTAAGCACATATATATTAAACTTAGTGAACCTAACTATGCTATCACCATTGCAGCATGTTACAAATATGTCTTTCTCTCCTTATCCTAAGCCCATCCTTTGAGGATTTGGTACAGATATTGAGAATACAACTTAAGAGACAAGTTAATTGCCTCTCTAGTCCGCAATATCTTTATTTATTTATATATATATATATTTTTTGAAACAAAGTCTCACTCTGTCCCCCAGGCTGGAGTGCAGTGACAAAATTTTGGCTCACTGCAACCTCTGCCTCCGGGATTCAAGCGATTCTCCTGCCTCAGGCTCCTGAATAGCTGAGACTACAGGTGCGTGCCGCCATGCCTGGCTAATTTTTGTACTTTTAGTAGAGACAGGGTTTCACCATGTTGGTCAGGCTGGTCTCGAACTCCTGACCTCAAGTGATCCACCCACCTTGGTTTCTGAAAGTGCTGGGATTACAGATGTGAGCCCACCACACCTGGTAATATTTCTGTCTTTAAAATGAAGAGTCAGACAGTTGCTCTCCATGATTGCTTCCAGCTTTAATACTTCAGGTTCCCATGACTGAAGGGGACACAGATTTGGTCAGTTTTGATGACACAGGCAGTCTTTCTAAGTATGAGAGTTGTCAGATAACAGTAGAATCCCTGCTCTAGGCTCCATGCCTCAGGGGCCCCAACTCTGGCCTTCCCCATCGGGTAGGAGTCTATGGGGCCACATGAATGTGTGCTCCTGGAACTCACCTCCCCCTTTCCTACCAAAACCTGGGTATTTGGGCCGCTAGAATTGCCTATGCAAATGGCCCAAAGCCTGCTTCGAGGTGCTCGTTCACCTCTCCTCTGGTTCCTCATCCCCAGATCAGATCACAGTCCCAGGGGCCACACCCCTAGGACTAGAGGGTGGTCCAGGGGTAGGAAATGTGATTGGTGTTCTGCTTCCAAATCTTGCCCTTCTTTGCCATCAGAACACTTGGGTGGAAATGTTCGAGAAGAATTTGTCGTTAGGGGGTGCCTACACCCATCAGTGCTAGGCCACCAATGGTGTATAGCAGAACCAGGAATGGGCAAGGGCATGTCCAGTAGCCTACATTTGTACTTGTACCTGGCCTGCAAATGCTGGAGTGGGGGCTGACTGATATAAGACAAGAGACTAGGAAAGATCTTTACTAGTGGTGGTAGAGGGAGGAACAGGAAGCTGGTAATTGGCTATGGGCTTCCTAAGAAGGAACTGTCTAACTGGGAAGTTTGATGGCCCCACAGGCAAACCCAGGCTCTCTCACAAGCTGGCCTCAGGTCTCATCTCTGAAGGAATTTAATTTTACATTTGAATTTGAGTCTTAGTACCTCTTAGGCTTGCTTCAGAATGAATGGTTTCCTTGTAATTGGTACCTTATCTATTTCTTAAAATAAACAAAAAAACCTGGCAAAGACATAGAATAAAAGCATCAGATAGCTAAATATATACATCTGCCAGTGTATGCAAGAAAGGAAGTGATCATGTCAGGAACCTCAGATATGTCTGTTACTAAATGTAAGAATAAAATAGCACCAAGCCCCCTGACTGCCATGGCAAAAACAGAAAAGTGTTGAATTACCTGGCTTTGATTATACGATCAAAAGTATCATTATCTATTCTTCAGAGGAGACAACCTTCCACTGGGCAGAAGATCTGAGGAAGAGTTTTATCACCTGAATCCTTATATGAGGGATACAAAGTCACATAAAGGACCAGATCTTCAACATTGATCTTTCAGGCAATGGGGAAACATTCTACATATAATGAATTATTATACTGACACTTAAATAAAAGCTGAGAACATGATATTTTTTTAAAAGTTGGCTGGGCATGGTGGTTCACATGTGTAATCCCAACACTTTTGGAGGCCGAGGTGAATGGATCACCTGAGGTCAGGAGTTTGAGACCAGCCTAGCCAACATGATGAAACCCTGTCTCTACTGAAAATACAAAAATTAGCCGGGCATGGTGGTGGGTGCCTATAATCCCAGCTATAGGAGACTGAGGCAGGAGAATCGCTTGAACCCGGGAGGCACAGGCTGTAGTGAGCCAAAATCGCACCACTGCACTCCAGCCTGGGTGACAAAGCGAGACTCCGTCTCAAAAACAAAAACAAAAACAAAACAAAACAAACAAAAAAAAAGTTGTGCAGTCATTGCACAAGAACCTGAGCTAATATCATCTAAATAACCAAAACTGATGTCAGAACATAATTTAGAAACATCAAAGGAATGGACGATTTAGTCAAGCACTTCTCACATGTCTCTACCCAGTCATCTTAATGACACCCCATGGAAGAGGGAAGTGAAATTGTACCCTGTAGAATTTGGAGGCAGAAAATCAATCACTCTTCCTCTACCCTTCAAGCAAGGTGAAACTTAAAAATTTCCTTTTAAAAAGGTGTTCACTTTTAGCATTCTACTTGATAAAAATATATATTGATCTTATTATAAAGTTAATTTCCTTAAAATCTTTCCTGAAGTTGATATCCCAGAGATGCTATAGCTTTGGGTGTGCCTGGCACTATCAAGTAACCCAAATATTTGTAAAACTATGGCTTAGTCTCTTACTTATTCTTTAAAAACAAACTGATGGGACAGGTACTGGCCATTTTTATGAATAGAGAATTGGAAGAATAGACAGATCAAGTAATTTTCCTAACAGCACATGGGACTAAAGTACGTGATGCTTGAATGAAGCCCAGATTTCCTAACTGCAAGGCCAGTCCTTCTTTTTTTTTCTTCTATAGTATTACTTTTATCATTTATAAAACAATCAAGGAGTGAGTTGGATGGTCCAATGAAAATCTCTGTAGTAGCATTACTGAGGCACAATACCCACTGAGCCTATGATGCACCAGGTTAATTAAGACCACTGCACCAGGCTTCCAATGTCCCAATGTCCCCACATTCTTGACCCTGACAACCATAAATGTCTAATGTACTGGCAGATTCCTCCATAGGATGAGCCACCCATACTTACATTTTTCTCTATAATCAGTTTATGTACATCATCAACTGCATGTGTCTGGAGAAGGAAAGACGATTCTCGTTCTCCAGGGCTCCCCAGCAAATGTCTCAAAGTGTTATGACAGTGATGGTGGACTTCCCTTCTCCTTGGCAAATAATGGGTCCTGAAAGCTGCATGAGGCAATGAGCAGTCTGGAAAGCTAAAAGTCTGGTGACAGGGGTCCTAGTCCTGACTCTCACTGGAAGGTTGTGGGAAAACCATTTAACCCGTTGGTGCAGGGTGTGCCAGGGTATGATAACAAGAGCTGCCTTCAGCCACTTTCCAAAGAAGATGGTGAGAAATAGTGAGATAATGTCTGGGAAGTGCTTGAACTACTGAGAAGCAGGAGGCTGCATAAGCACAAGGTGTTATTACTTCCAAGCCCACACCAGCCAAGGACATCACAGTTAAGGTTCCTACAGAAACTTCCTCATTCCCTCCACGTGAAAGAACTGGCCAATCCTTCAGTTTCTCATCCAGTTGAATTTCCCAAGCTTTGGAAGATTTGTAGGAAGTCGATCTTCTGATTAGAGATAATGAGTATGTTGAAGTGAAGACTCAGATCTTAAAATCACAGACCCTCAGAGCTAAAAAGGATATCAGCAATCTAGCTTATATTTCTTATTTAGAGAAGAGAAAGCTGAGTCCAGAAAGTTTCATATATAACACACATTCCCTGAAGACCTTCTAGGCGCTAGATAGGTGCTAGGATAAGAAGATGACTAGTATCTGGCCTCTGACTTCACAGAACTCTGCCTAGCAGGGGAAACAGGCACATCCACAATTTGTGCACAAAGTGCCACCAGGACGACCACAAAAACAGAGCTTAAGCTGTCCTGTAGCTGCGTGTCCTTGTGCAAAGCACTTCAACACTTTGAGGTTCAGACAAATGGAAGCAGGAGAAATTACATCAACTTCTATCATTTGTATCATGTTTGACAGCTCCCTAGCAATTTCATAATCACTGGCTGACTTGATTTTTAAAAGAAAATGAGGAAGGAAACATTAAGACTCTCTCCACACTACAGAGGCAAAATGTAAGGCTTTGAGAGATGGAGTTCCAGGCACACGGCGCTGGTCTCACTCCCGAATGAGACATCTGGAAAAAAATCAGGAAGGTAAGTGGACTCTGGTCCTCAATAGCCTGTCTCTCTATAGGTGAACATCAGTGATACCTAATTTACTGCTAGCATTCATGTTCTACGAATCTGTGAATTCCTCAAAGGGTTGAAGGCTACCTGGTATTGAGTCAGCTCTTGATAAGTATTTGTTATAATCAGAAAACTCTGAAAGAAGAAAGCCTTTTTTCCTCTAAACTCAGATACTAATAAAACATTTATTAATTGAAATGACTTAATATGTTTTAGCAAGATCTTGCGTTATTTTACATTTTAATGCTTAAAATTATACAAATAGAATATGAATACATTCTTACTGTGAAAATTGTAAATACCTAAAAGCAAGCATCCTCTTGTCTGCTCCACTCTTGACCTCAATCTCTGCCTTATTCCCCACTAACTCCAAATTCTCTCATCCTTCTTCCCCTCCCCACCTCCACTGTTACTACTTTGGCATATCATTTTAGACTATGCAATTAATTTATGTGCATATGGAAATATTGCAGTTTGTTTTTTATGTAAATGGTCCATTGCTCTATATATTGTTCTACAATTTAAAAATTTAACAAACAGTAGAGACCTACCAAGGTGTCCCTGAGTGGGGCCTCCTGTTCCACGGTGTCACTAGATCACAGTTAAGCCACCCACCTATGAACGGAAATTTAGGTGCTCTCCATTTTTTTTTTATTTGTTACAAACAAAGCTGAAATGAACATTTTTTATGCCTTTCCTTAGAAACAACCCCCAAAATGCCTTTTTTTTTTTTTTTTTTTTGAGACGCAGTTTCGTTCTTGTCCCCCAGGTTAGATTGCAACGGCACAATCTCAGCTCACCACAACCTCCATCTCCTGGGTGCAAGCAATTCTCCTGCCTCAGCCTTCCGAGGAGCTGGGACTGCAGGGATCCACCACTACGCCCAGCTAATTTTGTATTTTTAGTAGAGATGGAGTTTCACCATGTTGGTCAGGCTTGTCTCGAACTCCTGACCTCAGGTGATCCGCACACCTCGGCCTCCCAAAGTGCTGGGATTAGAGGCATGAGCCACCCTGACCTACCAAAATGCCATATTTTTTATTCTAAAAGACAATTGCCCAAATTTGACTCCAAAGATATTGTATCAATTTTCAGACCCACCAACATATAAGAGTATCTTTTCTTATGATCTAGTTAAAACTTGATATCATTGATCCTTTTAAATATTTTACCAGTCTGATAGTAAAAAGAATTTGGATTGTTAGTGTTAATTTGCCTTTTGAATATGATGTTTCCTTTTAAAATGGAAAATAATAAAAAGTATTGACATGTCTCCAAGGAGACCACAATATGTTGGAAAGATTAAGGTCTCTGAGGTCGAAGGGCCTGGGATGGCTTTTCAGATCTTCTACTGACAACATGGCCTCTGGTAAGTTGCTCACCTCTCCTAGCCTCACTCTCCTGTCTGTAGAATGGAGACAGGCAGCACTCTGCCTTCATACAGATTGTGCAGCAGTTGTCATGAAAGTGCTTCTTAAATGGTGCAAGTAGCTCTTGTCTGACTTTTAGAAGATGATATACTGAGGCCAGATGTGGTGGCTCATGCCTGAAATCCCAGCACTTTGAGAGGCGGAGGCAGGCAGATCACTTCAAGTTGGGAGTTCGAGACTAGCCTGGCCAACATGGCGAAACCCCATCCCTATTTAAAATACAAGAATTATCCTGGTGTGGTGGTGGGCACCTGTAATCCCAGCTACTCGGGAGGCTGAGGCAGGAGAGTCACTTGAACCTGGGAGGCAGAGATTGCAGTGAGCTGAGATTGTGCCACCACACTCCAGCCTGGGCAATGGCAGGGTGTGGCAGGGGGAGGTGCAGTGGCGGAGTGGGGAGACTCCGTCTCAAAAAAAAATTATAGAAATAAAAATAATAAGATGATATATTGATGCTCAATGAGGGAGTTACATATTCTCAAGCACCAAGTAATGTCCTTATATGGCTACAATGGCCTATGTCTTACGTTGGAATATGTTTAATCAGAATTTCTTAGCAATCTGAAAGATTAGGCCTTTGAGTTTTTTTAGTTTGCTGGATTTTGTCTTTGTTTATTTGCTTGTCTCAGTTTTTATTTAGTAGAAGCACGTGCAGAACAAGACCTGGATTAGCTGATCAACAGTGGGATGGTGCGTTTCCTAAAACCCAGGACCTCCACCTCAGCCAGGGAAATGCCCCAGTCTTTTCTGAGTTTATTTCTACTGTAAGAATTGCACTATCATATTTGCTAGAGGTCAAAGCGTTCCCTACTTTGGGAAGATGGAAAATTTGATAAACCCAATGCACAATGAAACTAATTATCAAACGTAGAAGCCCAGCGAGATGCAGAGAACATTTTTCACATTTTGGCCCTAGAGTCCCATTTCCCCTTTCTAGTAGCATCTCACTCTCAGTCCACAAGGTCTGAGTGGAACCTGTCCCCAGCCCTGGGGTGGAACGCATGGCTCAGGCCTATATCAATTAGTGCACTGTAGTCACCAGCCCCAGTGATTGGCTCCCAAGAGGGCATGTGATAGAAGAAGCCTCATCAGAGTAAACCTGAGGGTTTTTGCAGAGAACACTGGGACAGAGAACTTTCCTACTTCCCCTGCTGCACATTATCCTAAAGAACTTCACCCTGGAAACTTCTGGAGGTCTTCTTGAGAGAAAAGAGAATGTTAGAATGGAGGTAACATAAAGGAAGAAGAGCTAAAAGATGGAGAGAGCAAAACCAGATCCCAAGAACACAGCCAAAGCCAGATGTCCTCCTGGCGTCTCAGTTGTACAAGCTAATCTATTGTCTCCCACCTTCCAAACCATGTGCACTTTTTTTTTTTTTTTTTTTTTTTTGGCTGAGTCTGATCTATCGCTTGTGACAACTGGCACTAGTGGGGCCCCACGCACATGCACACATCCACACTCAATATTTCTTTCCACATGCGGAAGGCAGGATGGTGTCACAGCAGAAGCCCAGGCCTGGGAGGCAAGAGATCTAGGTCTCTCTGTGGTTTTGTCTCTTTGACACTCCACTTCTTCAGCTATAAGGTGACTGGGTCACGGGGGGTGGGTGGGACAAATAAGCTCAGAATGCCTTCCTGCTCTGATACTCTGAATCTGTTAACCTGAAAGTCTTGGTGCTCCTAGGGCCATTGAGATTGTTGGATCCTGATTCTTTGAAGCATTTCATTCATTATGGTAAAGAAGAGTTTAAGTGGCCACCAACAGAGAGATGTGAAGTACATGAAACAATTAGGTTCTCTGTATCTCCAGCAGAATTGGCCCCAGAAGAGGGTCAGGCTTTGCAAAGACACAGAACATTTTTCCCGCTGGGATCCTTGGGAAAAGGTCTCAGCATTATGGAGGGCGTCTCTAGCTATTCACAGCTTGCCAGTGGGAACAGCCAAGAAGGAGAAGAGGTCACATGGCCAGGCCTGCTGCCGGCACAGAATGTTCTGTGCAGCTGATGGCTGGGCAGGGATGAGGTTTGCCCGATCCCCTACTGAGGCTTCCTATAAAAGGTAGGCCTGAGAGCTGCCAAAACATATTCTGCAACAGGGTCTATGAAGGTCACCATAAAGCAGGATTCAGACTCCATATTAATTGGTTACCTCTTCTATGCAGAATATTATGCCAAGCATTTCCATACACATTTTTTTGTTTGTTTGTTTGTTTTTGTTTTTTTTGTTTTTTTGTTTTTCGAGATGGAGTCTTGCTCTGTCGCCCAGGCTGGAGTGCAGTGGCACAATCTCTGCTCACTGCAAGCTCCACCTCCCAGGTTCATGCCATTCTCCCACCTTAGCCTCCTGAGTAGCTGGGACTACAGGCGCCGGCCACCATGCCCGGCTAATTTTGTTTTTGTATTTTTAGTAGAGACGGGGTTTCACCGTGTTAGCCAGGATGGTCTCGATGTCCTGACCTTGTAATCCACCTGCCTCAGCCTCCCAAAGTGCTGGAATTACAGGCGTGAGCCACCGCGCCCGGCCTGCATTGTTTTATAAAACCTCACAACAACCCGATTGTCCCCTAATATCACTTCCAGCTTATAGTTGTAGAAACCACAGCTCAGTGAGCTGAAGTTGCAATAATTTACCCATGGTAGCACAGCAACAAAACCACAGTTAATTTCCCTAAATGAAGACAAGCTAAGGGCTTGCATGGCGATCTTGCCACATGTTCTCCCATCCCTCTGCCATACCTTGAACAGGAGCTGCAAACACAGGGATCAAAGCATGTGCTCTAGTCACTTCTCACATCTGCTTTGATAAACACTCTGAGACAGCGTTCTGGCCATTTATGTGTGTGTCACTTTCTTGACTGGACTGTGAGTTCTTAGACATCAGGGCCCTGCATGATCCAATTGTATGTGTCTGCCACAGTTCCTTGCACAAAATAGGAATGTGAAAAGCAGTTTCTCTCTGGCCAGTCACTGACCCCAGAGAAGGATTGGCCCCAATCAAAAGTCAGCAACTGGTTGCACTTCGGGGCCAAGTAGGCAGTCGAAACACAAGAAATACCCAGTGAAGTATGAGAGAGAAGTGGTGGAAGACTAAAGGAACAAAATGTACAGGACTGGCCAAAGTCATTCAGGTCAAAAAGTTTCAGAAAGACTGTACAGCCAAAGAAACAAAAACAAAAACAAAAACAAAATCAGGAAGACCGAATTGAGCCCCAGAGCATCAGCTTACAGCCCTCACTATGACTCCACCTCTGATCATTTAGTCTGATGTGGAATTGACAGGTATCCCTCCCACACTGTAACTCCAGTCTTCCAAGATGGAGACCATGGCTGAGACACTTTATGTGTGGTTCCCATTTAATGCAGCATGTGGCACACAGTAGATATTTAATAAATGTTTGCCAAATAAGCTCTTAAAATTAATTTTTTCCAAACTGGTATAAGCCTCGCGATGACAAAGATCTGTGAAGAAAGCTACTGACTTAGTTTCTATTGACTTAGTTTTTCTGGTTCTCACTGGATTATATTGTTTGGATGGAGAACCACCCATAACAAGTGTCTATATGTATCATAATACCTAGAAGAATCTTTTGGACAACTGGTTGTCCTCCATACTCTAAAATAAGAAATATATACAGCTCATAATTCTGTAAGATATCTAATCAATCACTGATTCATTCAACAGGGATGACACTGAGACGATAATGGTGAGAAAAAAACAGACATACTGCCTTTCCTTGTGGAACTGACAGTCTAGTAATCAGCTAATTGCATAAATAAATGCAAAATCACAAGACAACAAGTGCTCAGAAGCATATAGTGCTTTAAGAGGCCTGGTTTGGGAGGATCAAGGAAGTAATGCATGTGTTGGCTGAAGAGGGGAAAAACCAGCAGATTCAAGTCCCTTGTGGAAAAAGTGTGGCAAAGAAGATTATGTGTAAGGCCAACGTGGCCAAGCCCAGGAGGAAGCGAGCGTATGGTTTAAGAGGCTGATAGAGGTCAGACCATTCCCAGTAGGCTTTGGTAAGAATTCTTGTCTTTATCCTAATAGCAATATGTTTTATCTACTGTGCTAGAGAAAAAGAATAGTTGAATAATGCTGTAGTTCTCCCTTCCTCTAACCTGCAGTCTTTACACAGGCTTTTATGTTGTTGCCCACCTTCTCCCTATGGGGGATGTGGCAAGGGAGACATGTTTTAAACTCTTGAAGATGTAAAAGTTATTTCCTTCTTAGAGTCTGAGCTGCAGATGACATTTCTCTCTTAGTGTACTATGGCATTGGCACAGAAACACCATTAGATACCCCTCTAGCAGAAGAAACTTGGAGTCCTACCATTAGTTACTTCATGTCCAACGTCACATCAGCCAGCAGTTTCTCATCTTTTGGATTAAGCAGACCACATTTTAACCTAAAAAATATAGATGTCCCAAATAATACTACTTATCCTTTAGAAATTCTGATACAAAACCTTTTACATTAGCACTAAAATAAGAGGAATACTTAGGTATAAACCTAACAAAATATGAACATGATCTATATGCGGAAAACTGTAAAACTCTGATGAAAGAAATAAAAGAGCTGAATAAATGTACATGGATAGAAAAACTCAGTATTGTCAACATGTCAGTTCTTCTCAAATTAATCTATAAATTCAACCCAATCTCAGTTAAAATTGTAGCAAGTTACTTTGTGGATATCAACAAACCAATTTTAAAGTTTTCATGGAAAGGCAAAAGGCTTCAGAGCAGCCAATACAAGCTTAAAGAAGAACAAATTTGGAGGATTGACACTATCTTAACTGAAAGACAAGGTTATAGTAATCAAGACAGAGTAGGACTGGCAAAATAATAGGAAAAAAATCAACAGAACAGAATATAGACCCCAGAAATAGACCCACACATGAAAAATCAACTGATCTTTGACAGAACAGCAAAGGCAATTCAACGCAGAAAGGATAATCATTTCAACAAATGGTGCTGGAACAACTGGACATCTACATGCAAAAAAGCGAATCTAGACATAGACATTACACGTGTCACAAAATATTAATTCAAAATGGGTCATAGACCTAAGTGCTGCTCAGTAAATATTAACCAAATCTGAATCTGGTGCTGTAAAGGAGATCAATTATCAGGTGCTGGATTGGACTGACTGACAGCCAGTGTCTCCCCCTGGGATCCGTGACTCATGCCCCACCCCATTTTAATGCTTTGGAACCTCATTTTTGTTATGAGCTCAAAGCTTTGTCAACATAAGACTGAGTATGGGAAATAGCTGCAAATAGCAGGAGAAATTTTAGGTGACACCCTATCTCACCCACTGTCCTGTTCTCCCTCATATCTCATTTTGTCATGTGCACCTAAAATCTGAGACTCAAAGGAAAAACTTCAGTGGAATTCAGTACATCTCAATGTTTAAGAAGAAACTAAAATTTGTCCTCCATAGTGATATAGTAGCTGAAAAATTATTGAAAGATACTCCAAAATTACAGTGTTCTGGAAGAATAAAATATATTCCTCTTATAGATAACAAAGCTATCATTGCATTTATTCAGTGGCAGTATGTATTCATTTAGCTCCAACTGTGTGCAAGGCACTGACAATGCTGGGTATGGGGTGGCTGGCACTATTTGATAAAAATGTCCTTTCCATCCTGATCCTTGTAACCTTGAGTATATAACGATCCAACCATTCCCATCTGCTCTACTGTGGTCTGGGAGCCTCTGCTTCCCCCATTTGTTGGGCAAATCACCGATCCTACTTTTGGAATGGTGAAAGGCCTAGAAACAAAGCTCCACGAGAAAAAAATTTAAAACTGGGGAGTTTTAGTCAGTCGTAAGAAAACCCAGGAATGACATAATCCTTTATTTTGCAAATCTGAAGGACTGTTATAGGGAAGAGGGTTTTCATAACTTTTTGGTATAGAATCAAGAACAAGAATTACAAATCAGTTCTGGAAGCTGCTGGGAGACTGATGTCATCTCAGCCAAAGGAAGGATTTTTTTAACAGTGGGATGCTTCCAGATATGAAACAGACTGTGTCAGTAGCTAGTGAGTTCCCCATTACTGCAGATGTTCAGAGGTCAGATGGTCAACAGACAAGAGTTTGAAGATGAGAATATTTCAGCAAACTTGGAAACAGGGACACCGATCTTTATAACTTTACTCTCACTCCAAATCTGTGTCTATGAGCATTGGCTGTATTCATTGACTTCTGCATTACGGATCAGACCTCACAGCTGTGTCTATACATCATTTAGAGTTTGCAAAGTGCTTTTCTTTACATGTTCTCATTAATTCCTCAGGACAACCTTTTGAGAAAAATAGTCCAATGATCATTACCCCATTTTATAGTTGAAAAATCTAAGAATAGAAAAGAAGGAAAATCAACGATAAAGCCGAAGGAAATGACCAATCTATGATGGGGCTTCACTCTTCCCACCAGGGAGTCAGAGACCAAGTGTATTCATCATATTTTTAGAATGAAGAGATAAAAAGTATCATATTCCAGAAAGGGGAGATAAGTTTTTCAAGGGAGTAAAAAGTTGTCACTGACATCCAAGATGAGCATGATGTTTTCTTTGTAGCTCAAAGAGCAGGAACTGGTGAGTATTTGAAGTCAACATACTTACTACTAACGGGTCAGCGTCTTCTCACTCACAGAAGGCTCCTGAGTGAGATCAGGCTGAGCATTGACCAGGTGTGAGGAAGACAAGCCATTGTTTCCAAAATGGAAAAAAAAAAGACCCAAAAATCAGGGAGAGAGAGTGTGTCAGTCGAGGGATAAAGTTGAACAGAGAACATCCCAGAGGGTGACCAAAAAATCAAGGACCACTTGTCTGTTTCTGTAAGAATGTTTTGCCTCTGGAAATGAGGTACAGTGATCCCTCAAAGAAGGTACAGATTGAGCAAATAGAGAACTTCTAAAGGCTGATGAAGGGATTAAGTCTTCTGTAATGATCATGTTGTGTTTGTCTCTCAGGTCTTTCATCTGTAGATCTCAGAAGGTTTTGCAAACATCAATTAAACGTTACTACATTCCTTTGGAGTAAATATTATTACATCCATTTGGCAGATAAGAAAACAGAATCTAAGAGGCTTGCCTAGGGGCTACCCCACAAGATTCTAGGAGGCCAGTCATCTCAAACATGAGCTGTGCAGAGCTCTGGGCCTCACAAGGAAGGAAAGACTGAGCATCTGAGAGTGTTATTTCCAGGCTCTGAGAAAGAAAGATTGCTGAAGGAACATTCTCTACACTGGTCCACAAGTTTCTGGAGAACTTGGGAGGGCTTTTGCCTTATCAAAAACATTGAGTCCCAAAATCACAGGACCCAGAGATTAGACTTCATGAATCACTCCTCAGTCCCCTAGTGAGATGTCATCTCTCCTCTTCCAAGCTGTCAAAAGCCATTGTTGTACTTTCTCTTATATTCTACCTTGGGTTATAATTATTTGTGTTGGTGTCTGGTTTTTCTCATGAGCCTTCAGACAAGATTTACACTGTCCATTATGTTTGGTATAGAATAAAACATCATAAGAAAATATGTTTTGAATTTGAAGTAGAGTTTGTGGGGGGGGGGGGGGAAGCAGTAGACAACTTCTGTAAGGTGTAAGGATCAAAGTTGATAACTTTGTCCTACCCAGAGACAACAATAGGCCATCCTAGAACTCATATTTGCAGGTCAATAAAGGCACTTCTGGGTTTTCCTAGCTGCCCAAATCTCAATTTTTACACTAAATAGTAAAGTTCCATTGGGATGTCTAAGCCTGGTTAAAATTTAGGAAAGGAGTCTCATAGAAAGCCACATGTATAAGTATATTTTGTAATAACAGATCTTTATATGAGCATAATATCTTGAAACTTTACAAAGCATTTTTACAAGCACTTTCAAATTTGATCCTATTAAGACACCATGAGATGGGTAATAGAGACGTTATTATCTCACTTTATTCATGAGTTTCATCAAGGTTAAGTGGCCTGCCCTGGGTCATATAACTATCAAATAACAGAAATGAAGCAGAAATCAAGAAATCTGGAGGAAGAGAAGAATGACCACTTTCTATATTCCATAACCACCTTTCCGTTTCCAGCCTTCCATAACTGGACTGTTCCTTGTGCTTTCTTCTTTGCCCGGTTCTGTTGCTTGCAACTGATGCACCAGTGGTGACCCCAGCAGAGTTCACACTAAACCTCCTTTGGTCTTGCTGAGCCCTCATCACTCTGTGGCGGTACCTGTTCAGCTAGAAATGCAGAGCTCACCTGAACCCAATTTGACTTTCAAGGAAGAACTGAGTGACAGGTGCAATTTTGCTAGTTTAGAAATCCACTTAGAGGGAGACAGAAAAGAAGAAGATCCCCATAAAAGTTGTCATTTGAAAACCCATTTTCAAATGCAGTTATCCAAGCCCAATGTGGAGAGATGGGAGAATTTTTTATTCCAGCCCCAGTGCCACCAACTAATTGCGGGCCTCTGTTGTCATTCCACAGATATTTAATGAGCACCTAGTACATGATGAATATTGTGCTAGGTGCCAAGGACACAGAAATGAATAAGATTTGTTTCCTGTTCTGAAATAGACAAGATAGACCAGCAAGCTGATAAAAACATTACAATGTAATGTGTGCTTTATGGAGTTGTAACACTGCAGTGGGAACCAGCAGAGGAGGTATCTGGTCTGAGACATCTTCCCAAAGCTAAAGAGTATTTCAAGAGCTGGGCCTTCTGAGCACAGGGCTCTGATCAGTTGCATGGTTTGCTCACTCATGAAACCACTCTTGCCTACAGACACTTTCTGTGTTGCCTTGTTTCTCTCTTGAGGGGAGCACCAACACAAGTGGGTACAACAGGGTGGTGCAGAAATTGAGGCACTCAGAGACTTAGCAGTGACCTGCAGCTACCAGCCAGGAAAACCCATGAGACAGGAGAACAGCTGAGTGAGGCGGTGACCAGCCACTGCAGCAAGAGGTAAGAGGGGCAGGGACAAGCTGAAGCTCCAGAGTGCCAGTGACCGCAAGAGCTGCAGTGGGCCTCCGCGTGAGGGGAGGGAGCGACTGTTTTCAGAATGGCAGCAAACTTTTCCCAAAGGCCCAACACCCAGCTTCAGTAAAGCTGTAAAGAGGCTTTACTCACTCCTAATTTCTCCATTCTATTCAATTCCCATAACCCAAGGTAAATAGCATTTCTTGCAAAGTGGGTACAACTAATCCAAATATATAAAGATGCTTTTCATACTTATAAAACATCATGCTTTATGCAAAGGAAATGTTTAGCTGAAAGACTCCACTGGCAGCAAAAACAAAGACAAAATTAGTCCTGCAGGTGGGTGAGGATGTGGGCATGGGCTACATCTCAACAGTGCCATCTGCACCTTTCAGTGACTCCCCCAAAAGCACCATCGTTGCACCCTCAAGCCTCTACCTGCTTCTCAGACACTGTCTCTACTAAAACAGGAAGTACTGGCTACTTGACAATTGCATGGCAATAATTCAGGGACTGGCCAATTCACTCTCTGTTATTCCACAGTGAGCTTGCCAAGCTAAGCCTTTGGACCAATCAGCTTTATATTTTTCAATTCGTTAGCATGCCATTAAGAACTACAGATTAAACATCAACAATCTTCCCCCCACCTTAATAACCCTAATATTCTAGCTATCTATGAAGATAATTAACCTTCTAAAGAAAAGTGCCCTAGGAAGCTTTCCTTGATACAACAGACAATTATCTTTGTTTAATCACTTTCTTTTTAAAAAATTCTAATATTAGTGTTTAGCTTAGTCCTCCTGTACAGGACAGTGATGACTGCTCCCTATGACACTCTCCCCAACCTCAAATCTCATATGACAGTCATTATCGTCCCCAGCATGCTTTCAGGAAGTTGCTTTATTCCTGCTACTTGGCAATCAGACTTGAGCCGGAGACCTGCCAGGCAGCAAACTGCTAACAAGCCTCTAAGGCAGATCAGATTTGCCTGTCCAGTGTTGTGATGAGGGAAGAAGACAAATGACCTGGCCAAGGTCTTGGAGCAAGGTGAACACCCTCTCTTTACTCTAGTATCTGACCCATCCAGCCGCACTCCCAAATATATTGAATTGCTCATGAATTGCCTCCTCGTTATTTGCTGAGTGTCCACTATGTGTTGCTCCTCTCTGCTAAACCCCAGACATTCAGACATGAAGATGAAGGAAGAAGACAGCAGCCAGTTCACTGATCAGGGTCTGATGCAGCTAACCGTGATGCTGAAAGTGATTCTTTTCTTTATTGAATCAGGACATATGTAGCAGATATTTGTGTCAGGTCCTTTAGAGACTTGCTTGAATCTCAGCTTTTCTGAGAGCACCCACAGACTCACCCCATGGGAATTAAGCTCTCTTCAACAGAGAGTCCGTGTCACCCGATTAGACTTCTACCTTTGTTTTTATTTTTATTTATTTATTCAGAGACAGAGTCTTTCACCCAGGTTGGAGTGCAGTGGCGCGATCTCAGCTCACTGCAACCTCCACCTCCCTGGTTCAAGCAATTCTCGTGCCTCAGCCTCCCAAGTAGCTGGAATTACAGGTGCACATCAGCAAGCTCAGCTAATTATTGCATTTTTAGTACAGACAGAGTTTCACCATGTTGGTCAGGCTGGTCTCAAACTCCAGCCTCAAGTGATCCACCTGCCTCAGCCTCCCAAAGTGTTGGGATTACAGGCATGAGCCATAACGCCCAGCCCAATGTCTGCCTTTCATTAGATGTACTTGTATGCTATGAGAACATTTATTTGACTTTGTGCATGGTACTTTGTACATGGTACAAAGTAGGTGCTTAATCAGTGCTTGTCAAATTAAATATCTACAAGACGATGAGGCACCTAAGACAGGAGGAGTGAGATGACTATTAACTATGGCTGTGGCTGTTATAAAGATGAGAATTACTGCAACAACAACAATGAAGAAAGTCATTTTTTCCTTTTTCCTAAGAGCTCATTATATCTGTGCACCTGCTAGGACAAAGGTAATGTGTCCCTGTTCTCCTGGGCTCTTCTAAACACAGTCATGTTCATTCTTTCATGTTTGGATAATCTCACAAAGAGCTACTACATCTATTCTGTTATCTAAACTCCTCAATAAGCCAGTAAGACAGGTACGAAAAGGATGCTCATCCCAATTTTACCAAGGCCAACGGGGGAGGTGACTGCTCCAGATTCAAGAGTTCAGGGGAGGTGACTGCTCCAGATTCAAGTGGTAGCTGGGGTGCGGTGGCTCATGCCTGTAATCCCAGCGCTTTGGGAGGCAGAGGTGAGCAGATCACTTGAGCCCAGGAGTTTGAGAGCAGCCTGGGCAATATGGCAAAACTTTGTCTGTACCAAAAATACAAAAACTTAGCCAGGCGTAGTGGTGCACACCTGTAATCCCAGCTACTCGGTGGGGGAGCTGAAGCGGGAGGATCACTTGAGCCCAGGATGTGGAGGTTGCAGTGAACTGAGATCGTGTTACTGCACTCCAACATGGGTGACAAAGTGAGACCCTGTCTCAAAATAATACTACTACTAATAATAAAACAAGAGGTAGAGCGTGAACTCAAACTGTCCATTCTTAGTGTGAAGTTCTTAGCATCGAACATCCCGACAATCATAATAATTACAGAAAACTAAAATCAACAGAGTTGCAATTAAAGATGGTTTTGTTTCTACCTTCAGTTTTTTTTTTCTCTTGGCAACTCCCCTAATGTAGTTGATTTGTATAATTCTAAACTGAGCTATGTATTTGTTAATAGTCCTTAATAAACAGACTCGGTTGTACCAGCATGCAAAGAACACAGGTGAGAAGGGTTCCCTGAGGCTCATTTGCATTCAGTTATCAAAATAAAATATGAAAAGTACCTCTCAGGAGAAATCAGAAATTTTGAAACACTGATATTTCACAGTCCAGTGATTCTTAATAATTCTAGAGAAACGAGTGCCTGTCCATGTCTGTAACTCTTCTTTGCCCACACTTATATTTAGTTGAACGGGATGCTGATGAATAAATAAAACCAAATTGCTACTGACACACAATATTGGTTCAGGTTTATGCTCTAACTGCTTGAGGACACTCTGTGGCTAAGTTTATCTTATTGATCATGTCACGGCTGCAATCTATTTCGGTTTAGAGGAACTTTGTTGCTCAGTTTTATACATGCAGAAAAAAAAAAACTGGCCATGCAAACAGAGATAATCTATTACATTTTAAATGAAATTAGCAAACAACATTTATATCTTTTTAGAACAAACGGAAACTGGGCATCAACTGGAGCAAACTTTCAATCAGCATTTAGTTATTTCTTTCTCATTAGAACATGCTGAGGGCTGGGTGCAGTGGTTCATACCTATAATCCCAGAACTTTGGGAAGCCGAGGCGGGCAGATCTCTTGAGGCTAAGAGTTCGAGACCAGCCTGGCCAACATGGTAAAACCCTATCTCTACTAAAAAATACAAAAATTAGCCAGGCATGGTCGTGTGTGCCTGTAATTCGGCTACTCAGAAAGCTGAGGTAGGATAATCACTTGAACCCAGGAGGCAGAGGTGGCAGTGAACCGAGATTGCGCCACTGTACTCCAGCTTGGGCAACAGAGAGAGACTCTGTCTTGGCGGGGGGGTGGGTGGGAAAAAAGAACATGCTGAGATTAAGGTGCCCGCATCACTGTATATGTGTTTTGGTTCCATTTCCCTCTCCTATCCAGTTTAGAGAAATATTATCCCAGTATGAAAATTGATAAGGCAATTATAGAGTAGAAAATATGTCCCTACTATATATCCGTTACTTGGGGAATTTTTTCTCTACCTAAAATGTCTCTATTCTGATTATTCCTTCAGTGTAAGCAGCTAAAAAAGTGGTATTTTCCTGCTACTCTGCACCCCTTCCTGGGGGCAGGGACCTGGGGTGGCTTCGCCAGTGGACCCCTTAGAAGTGGGGCCATGGCCCGTGAACCTTCCTGCTTCCCTCTTCTTGCCTGAGCCAGGCTGCCCCCATAGAATATGTGTTCTCCATCGTCCTTGATCCAGTGTAAACTAAGCAAATTGAAGTCCTGGATGTGTGGGAGGCCTTTACGGGTCCAGTCCTGCTGGTGACAGTGTGGGGAAGCCCATGGAATCCCAGGGTCAGTATTAGGAAGCTCACTTACCTGGAGACATAGACCACCCTCTCCAGAGGGGGTAAGTGACAAGTGACGCAAGCACAGGACACAGGAGGTGGGGGAAGCTGGTTCCTCATTGGACCGAAGGATTCACCAGATACATTGAGTGAATTAAAGCGGAAGTCAAGTCGGGATAAGACCTGGGGACGTCTCCATTTCTGACTGCTTACACCGTGCTGTGGCTATGGCTAGCAAGAGCCTGTGGAGTACAAATACTGTGCACGGACCTTCAGCACGGACCTTCAGCACGCTCCCACACAAAAGGCTTCCCCAGTGAAAGCCAGCATGGCTGGCACTGGGAGCTGGTTTCCACATGACGGTTTCTTTCCCCATCAGGGGATCTTGCAGAAAAAAAAAAAAAAAAAAAACTGGCCATGCAAACAGAGATAACCTATAACATTTTAAATGAAATTAGTAAATAACATTTATATCTTTTTAGAACAACCGGAAACTGGGCATAAACCCTCCCTTTCTCCTTTCTTACGCTACATACCACTGAGGTAATGCCCCTCAAACAATGTCTCTTTTACATGTACAAACACATCCTCTCCAGTCCTCTTCCTCCTTGTCTGTTCTCCAGATCATCTCCGTTCACCACAGGAAAATCTCTCTTCTTCCTTCTTTCCTGCTCATGAATTCTGACATGAGCCCCAAACCACTCTTAGACTGACAACGGTAAGAGGTGTGCAAATGACACCTCAAGTGAAAGGCAAAGGAAGACACACTTTGTAGCAAAATTAGACACTACAAGTAACCAGTGTCATCAGCCTCTTAAAGTCCTTGAAAATAAGTTACTTTAAGCAATTCTGCAAAAGTCTCATTCAATACCCTTATCTTCTGTTTTTCTCAACTATTAATATGCCAGCTAGAAACTCAAACAAAAATATCACCCTATGTATTAAATTACTAGAGCATGTTTGACTATTTTTAATACAAACATACCATGCTTCAGTTGTGGTATGGGGATAAGAGACATGAGAGAGCAGGGTTGGGTCTTCGGTTGTCATTGAAGCATTATCCAGCAAGCATGCCCTGAAATCCAAAGAACCAATTGAAAAACGCCTGCAAACAATTCACTGCCAAGTTGTACGTGTTTTGGGATCCTTTGAGAATTCCTCAAGATGCTCAATGGCTGGAGTTGAAAAGTGGAGATGTGCAAACTGATCATTTGGAAGAATGTTGAATCTCTTCTCAAAAAATGCTGATTTATTGAATTTTATCAAATAATTTCTGTAAGGTTGAGTACCCATCCTGGAGGAGTCTTCCTTTTTTTTTTTTTTTTTTTTTTTTTTTTTTTTGAGACAGAGTCTTGCTCTGTCTCCCAGGTTGGAGTGCAGTGGCGCAATCTTAGCTCACTGCAACTTCTGCCTCCCAGGTTCAAGCGATTCTCCAGCCTCAGCCTCCCAAGTAGCTGGGACTACAGGTGCATGCCACCATGCCCAGCTAATTTTTTTTTGTATTTTTAGTAGAGACAGAGTTTTGCCATGTTGGCCAGGCTGGTCTCGAACTCCTGACCTCAGGTGATCCACCCGCCTCAGCCTCCTGAAGTGCTGGGACTACAGGCATGAACCACTGCACCCAGACCTCGGCTTTCCTTTTTGAGTTACGGGCCAGGCCACATCCTTCAGGCCCTCTGCAGGCCTGTTCTTCCATATGCACAGTCAGAGGAGTGGAACGGTAAATCCACATCCATGGTTACTGCACACAGTGAGTCCTTTTGTTGTCACACCTGTCATGCCACATACAACAGGGCTCAAGACACAGCATGGAGTACAAAACAGAATTTTAAAGGAAAACTTACAACGTGAAAGTCAGCGGTGGAAAGCCTAAGGATCAATCTCATACTTTTCCTGGGAGAGGCATATGAAAGCCGGGACATCCTGCTAAATTTGTCATGGGGGGCATGTTTCCTTTTCAAAGGTCACCCATTGAAGCATACTTGTGTAGGGAAACAGTGGACTGTATGGGTGCCAGGCTGTCTGGCTTTCATAAGCCAGCGGGTTTAGATGTTTACAGGAGTTATGTGAAAGAGCCAAGTATCTGGCACCTGCAACCCTCGGAATCACAGAAGGCTGAGTTCGGAAAGAGACCCCCTTATGTAGAAAAGGCCTCCTGCCAGGCCCCATCAGAAGCTGAATTTGGGTGCAGCCCCTCCTGCTGGGAAAAGCAGAGCTCTTTGATCCCAAAGAGGCAACTGTCCAGGCCACCAAGAATGAGTTCCCAGGGACATTTTTAGGTAATCATGCCTTTTGCACCAGAGTGGGACTCTGAAAGTTGTCAACAATGGGTCTGCATATCAAACTAATGGTTTGCCAGGCCCCATGACTCGTCCTTTTGCAAAGTCACCTTTGAAAACCACTGTATCTGTCCTCCATATTCCTGGCCACTGCCCTCCCTCATGTGCTCATTATCTCTTGCTTGGTCTACTGCACCCTCTCCTAACGGTTCTTCCTGCCTCTATTCTCTGCTAAGGAAGCCTATTTTGCACACCACAGTAAGCGTGACACTCCTGAAGTACAAGCCTGGCCTTGCTCCTGGTATCAGTCAGAATAGGTTAGGCTATGCTGCAGGAACAGGCAAATCCAACATTACAGTGGCTTAAAACAACAAAGGTTAATTTCTCACTCTCACTACTTGTCCATTGTCTGGCAGCAGGGGATTCAGCTCCACATCATCATTGTCCTTCCTCTGAGACCCAGGCTGATGGACTAGCCACTCTCTGAAACATTGCTGAGGATGTAGAAGAGAGAAAAGAGAGCCCTAGAGGGTCTCACATTGATAAATAATGTTTGCCTGGAAGTGGAAGACGTCACTGCTGCTCACAGTTCATTGGTCAGAACTTGTTCACAGCCCTCCTCACAGGTGTCCAGGAAATAGAATTGTATCATGTTTCCAGAAGATATGGACCCAGAAATCTTCAGCAAACAGCATTTATGACTATTGTATTACTTCTTTGCTTAAAAAAGCAAGCAAGCAAACCGACTGATAGCTTCCCATGTTTTCCAAAATAAAGTCAAAATTCAAGTGCCATCCCTTCCATGAAGCCACCTATAATTTCCCATTGGAACCAACCTCTTCCTTACTCCATACTTTTGTCATGGCCCAATCTGTGCTGTTTATGGTACTTAACACAATTTATCTGCCTTTAAAATGAATAATATTTATAATTTAGCCATGGGCTAAGCAGGACTTAAAAGATCATCCAGCTCTTAAATCTTCCATATCTTGCCAAGCCTTCCGCAATCTCTTTAGAAATCCACAATTGGTAGGGAACGCCCTGCCTCTCAGGTAGCTCATTCTACTCTTCCAAACCTGAACAGCTCTGGTGATTTAAAAAGCAAAAATGATAACACATTTTAAACCCTTCATCACATGAAGCTAGCACCTACATGCCTCATTTCCAAACAAGGAAACTGAGACACTATCAGCAGAATAAGAAATTTTATCTTAAGTAGCAAAGAAATTAGCAAAGTTCCGTTTTCGTTTATCTTGCTGTGTTGCTCAGAAGCTTCTCTGCTTCTGGACTGTGATGTAGATAATCACCTAAGAGACTGCGAGGGATGGAAAGACACCAAGGCAACCACCCTGCCTTGTTTACCAAAAAATGCAAGGGTGCCTTTTGCACAGCTGTGCTGAGTGGAAGTGTTTAGACATAAGGCTGTGTGGTCCTGAACAGATGTGATGGTGCCGTGACTCACAGTTGGACTGTCAACCTGAACTGCTAGGAACACCATACGTCATGATCTGGGTGGCCCCTGAGCAGAGCAGTAGAGGCAACCTGCGAAGGACTCTTCCTCATTATCAAACAAACCCAAGAACAAAAGCCTACAATCATTAGGGAAAGAACTTATGCTATGTGGCATTACTGACTTCTGACGGCAAATAACACCACCTCTGTCCAGAAGTGTCCTTAGAATTTTCTGATGCCTTCTTTAGTCATCCTGCGAACCGCTCTTAAAAGGAACACAGAGTTTTTTGGTTTTTTTGGTTTTTTTTTTTTGAGGCAGAATCTTGCTCTGTTGCCCAGGCTGGAGTGCAGTGGCACCATCTGGACTTCTAGAGTGCAGTGGCGCCATCACTGCAACTTCTACCTCCTGGGTTCAAGAGATTCTCCCACCTCAGCTTCCCAAGTAGCTGGGACTATAGCTGTGAGTCACCACACCCAGCTAAGTTTTTGTATTTTTGGTAGAGACAAGGTTTCTCCATGTTGCCCAGGCTGGTCTTGAACTTCCTAAGTTCAAGTGATCCTCCCACCTCTGCCTCTCAAAGTTCTGGGATTACAGGCATGAGCCCCCACACTCGGCCAGAACACAGACTTTAGAATCATTGACACTCACTCACTGTGTGACTCTGGAGAATTCATTTCAATGTCATGACAAGTGTAAAATGGAGCAAATGACACTTTCCCAGATTGAATAAGGATCAAGTAGTAGACAAAAAGTGTCCTGCCATGGCCTGGCTCAATAAATCATAGTTCCTTCTAGTCTTTCTTTTAACCTAGAGCAACTCTTGACCTGGAACTTGCACATTAAAGGCCCCAGACCATCTCTCCCCGAGTTTTCCTCTTCTCTACTGGGTGAGGAGTCCACAGGGCCCAGGCAACACATTCACCCAGAGTCATGTTCAGCTTCTAGACCATCCTCTACAAACCCAGGATTCCAGAATTCCCTGACCACATGGCCCTGAATCCACTCTTAGGGCCTTGCTTCTCCAGGTCTGTCTTGAAGAGGACAAAACATGATTTTAGTGTGTGCACACTTGGGTCAAGGGGCAGCTGTGTGCAGGGTGTAGGGATGGGCAAGGGTGGGGACTGGGTTGTGGATGGATCTCGGGAGTTAGGCTGGAGCTCACATGCATGTCTGTGAGGTCATTACAATGCAGAAGCAATTAGGAGGGAGGAAAAGGGGGCAAGCTATAGACCAGGGACCTCATTTTATATACTCGCCTTGGACTTCACAATCATTAGGGAAAGAACTTACTCCCTCTCCCTTATTTGTAATCCTAGTCTAATCTAATACATGATTCTGAAGATACAGTACTCCTTTCCTTCTTTTGACTAAATAATATTACATTGTAGATGTATATCACAATTTGTTTATTTATTCATTTGTTGATGGGCATTTGGTTTTCTCCATCTTTTTTCCCCCCTGCCCGCCCGAGATGGAGTCTTGCTCTGTCGCCCAGGCTGGAGTGCAGTGGCCCGATCTCGGCTCACTGCAAGCTCTGCCTCCCGGGTTCCCGCCATTCTCCTGCCTCAGCCTCCCGAGTAGCTGGGACTACAGGCGCCCGCCACTATGCCCGGCTCATTTTTTGTATTTTTTAGTAGAGGTGGGGTTTCACCGTGTTAGCCAGGATGGGCTCGATCTCCTGACCTCGTGATCCGCCCGTCTGGGCCTCCCAAAGTGCTGGGATTACAGGCGTGAGCCACCGCGCCCGGCCTCTGTCTTTTGACTATTGCGAATAATCCTGCCATTAACATTGATGACCAATTAACTGTTGGAGTCCCTATTTTCAGCTCTTTGGACTATACACCTAGGAGTGGAATTGCTGGGTCATGTGGTTATTCTGTTTAACTGTTTTTAAGGAGCCACCTGTTTTCTGCGTGGCTGAAAATTTTACATTCCCACTGGCTATGTATATATTATATATGTATAAAATATATAATATGTATTATATACGTATAAATATATAATATATATATTATATACATATTTTATATATATATATATTTTTGAGACAGAGTCTCTCTCTGTCACTCATGCTGGAGTGCAGTGGTGCAATCTCAGCTCACTGTAACCTGTGTCTCTCAGGTTCAAGTGATTCTCATGCCTCAGCCTCCCAAATAGCTGGGATTATAGGCATGCCCCCACCATGCCCAGCTAATTTTTATATTTTTTAGTAGAGATGGGGTTTCACCATGTTGGCCTGGCTGGTCTTGAACTCTGGACCTCAGGTGATCTGCCAGCGTCACTCTCCCAAAGTTCTGGGATTACAGGCATGAGCCAAAGTGCCTGGCCTCCACCAGAAATATATGAGGTTTTATTTTCTCTATATCTTTGCCAACACTTGCTATTTTCTGGGTTGTTTGTTTTATTTTTTTTTTTTATTATAGTCATTCTAGTGAGTGGGAAGTGGTACCACCTTACGGTTTTGATTTGCATTTCTCTAGTGACTAATGATGTTCAGCATCTTTTCATGTGTTTGTTGCCCATTTGTGTATTGTCCATGGAGTAATTTCAGGGATAACTTTTAATGAGGTAACTGGCATTCTAGTGAAAATGAGGAGGAAGGCCAAGAATAGCTTAAAACTACTGCTAGTTCCCAGAGTACCACATGTGTCCCTAACAGAGCACCCATCTCGCTTCTAGCCTGTCTTCTTGAGACCCGGGTGGCAAGTTCCACACCAAGAGAATCACTCCTGGCGTCTCCATGACTTAGAGCTTGGGCCCACAATATACCACTCACTACTCACAAGCTCCTGCACACTCCTTCCTCCCCATGCACCCACATCCACACCCACATAAACACACCCCATCCACATTTTCAGTCTCAGGATTACATAGCAGCTGGGACTTGGATTTCCTTTATGGAGCTGTCCCAACTCTTGGTATGTAGTCTGGCCCAGGACCCCAACAAAACTACTACATGGGGGTGTACATTGCACACTCCCCAAAGTTTGGAATACTCTGGCTTAAGGAAGTGAGGGCAGATACACCTCATTCAGGTGGGCTGCTCCAGGCTCAGCTCTGCTCCTTTCAATCCTCCAAATATCACTTCCAGTGCAGAGAAAGGAGCCAAAAAAAAAAAAAAAAAAAAAATGATCAATGCCACCCTCTATTCCTTTACCATATGGAGAAATTGAAGCTCAGGGAATGAAACACCTGCTCACGGGTGCAGCCTGACACAGCGCTAGAGCTCAGGTCCTCAACTTCCCAGACTTTGCTCCTGGAGCACAGTAGGATACAACAAGTGCTTAGCTTAGACACCCCTGCACCAACATCACCAATCCAGGCCATAATTTGAGTCAAGATCAATTTATTATCTGCCTTGATTGTCTCATGCAAAATGAGGCAGACAATAACTGCTTTTCCTTTCCCCCAGAAGAACTAATGACATTGTATATATATATATGCTTTGAGCTCACTGGAAGGCAATAGCTATATAAATATATGTGTATGTTTGTACTTACACTTTTTTTCTTCATGACCTAGTTAAGGTGGAGAACCATTTTGGGGCTAGGTGAAAATGGCACATACTAATTCTACTCTTTCTTTCTGCATGGTCTAGTCAAATGTTCCCAGGTAAAATGAGTACCTTTAACTCTAAAAAGGGAGGAAGATTCCGTGGCCAGGTGCATTTAAGCCCCCCAAGGCATGAGTCCATGGTTACTAGCCTACATTTGGGACTTTTGTTGTGAAAGTGACTTCTGGGGACAACCAACCTGGTGGCCTGCCAAGACCCCCCGGGACTGGCACCCAGGGATCAGTGTTCAAGGACAGGCAGGTCTCTCAGGAATTGGGATGAGACCTTAAACAGGTGACTCCCTTGTTCTGGGCCGTAGTTTTCCTATCAGTAAAATAAGGGAGCTGGGCTGAATGACAAGGTTGCAATTTTTTAGACATCAAAATCCTTCTTAAAAATAAAATCTTATGCTGATCCCCAATGTATAAAAGCAGTTAAAAATGAAACTGCTGTAACTGAAGAGCCACTCCCCCTTCCCACCTCGAGCCAGTTGTTCAGCCTCCAGCTCATTGGTGTGAAACTCTCCTAATTAAAATAATCTATAGTTCTATATAATGAGATTAACCTGTTAGATCTAGACAAAAGTAAGAGGCTAAGTAGGGTAGCCGGACTGCAGGGACAGAGGCCTTGGAGATGGGAGAGAGCTAGGTGAAAAGGTGTTTGTACTGATGGAGCTCTTAGAAATCTGGTCTTTCTCCTCAAATTCCCAAAAAAGAAACTGAGGCCAGACTGTTAAGATATAAACTTTGTAACTTTTTCACCCAGGAAGTTTTGAGAATCATCATAAGGAAATGATTATAGAGTGCTTTGAGCTCTTCAAAGACAAGCAGTATTTAAAATACAAGGTATTATTACCTCCATGGAGCTCTCTTTTGATTACCACTGTGCTTGAAAATGTGGGCAGGCCACTTTTATTTTTCAAAACTCAGGTGTTTAAAAAAATATTCACATGTAAAATCCCTATACTCAACTCTTATAAGCGAATTGTCAGGTTCCTTGTCACTGGATAATTTTAATGTTCAAAGAGATATTATACTCACTTTATCAGCTAAATTGGCCGTGCCCCTGATAAAGACATTGATCCCTCCAGCTCACACTCTCTTGCCATCATTTGAAGGACAGTTAAATTTGAAATATTATATTTGAAATTTTAAATGAAAGTACCAAATATCATTCAATAGAGGTGCTAGGCAGGAACTGATCTCTAAAAGACCCTAAATAAATCAGGGTAGCCCCGGGTTAGTTGGTTTCTTGATATAGGGTTGGGTGTTGAAACTCAGAAGTCAACCAAAAACCATTTCAGGGTGTTTTTTTCATAACTGAGCTGCTCCAGCACACAGCCTGCCCTGGGAGAGCAACGTCAGGACTCAAAGTCAGAAGATGGGATTCAAGTCCCAGTTCTATTGCACGTGGACTGGTCGACCTTAAAGAATTCTTTCACTTCTCTGGTCCTAGGTTTTCTCCTAGTCAATTGGGATTATTTCCTTGCCCTGCCTATTTCACAGGTCTCCTCTGAGGATCAAAATCAAGTGACACAGAAAGCCATGTGTGACTTTGCATGAATGGAGACTAAGACGACAGGCTCTGAATGAAATCAGGCAGACCTGGGTTCAAATTTCCATACTGCTACTTAATAGCAGTGTACGTTGCTTATTTGCTCTGAATCATAGGTTCCTCACCAGGGATATGAGGTTAATAGTGTTTTTCTCACCAGGTTGTTTTGAGGATTTAAAGCACAGAGCCTGGCCCCTCGTAAAGGCTCAGTGGGTGTTGCCATTTATTAAAAAGCTGCAACAGTCCATGTGCCCAACAAGTTACTGTTGTTTTTTTCATAGTTCTGCTTTCTGTGCACAACAGAACTAAAGATAACCCTGCATCCATTGTCTCTGAACTGCCTGAGTACTCTTACTAGAACGAAAGGAAAAAGGAAATACACTGTGGCCCAGAATGGGGCTCCAGAGAAATCCAAAATGAGCTGTGGTCTAAAAGCGATTTCTCTCCAAGCCTATTTTTAACTGGCTGTGAACTTCTCTAATACGCAAAGAGTGATGCTGGGCTCTCTGAATAGCCTTGCTGACGAGCTGCTGCCCGCTTCTGCTACTATGTGAATTTATGGAGTCCTGGTCTCACACTTCATTAAGGAAATATACGATGGTGCTGAGACAGGGGGCCAGACACCACTAACTGGCATACCGATCTCCCAGTTATAAATCTCAGTGCCTCACTCACTGAGGGAAAATGAGTCACTGAAAAGGTATTATCACCTGCTCCTTTGTCATGGGCTCTCCTTTTTAAGTTATTTGCAATAAAGACAACTTTATTAAGAGACCACCCAACAAAAGTCCCAGCCAAAAGCAGACTCCCAAATGTGTTAGGAATATTTTCAGTTGCAGGTAACAGAAAAAGTGAACCACAGCAGCTTGAACAAACGGAAGTTTATTTTTTTCACACAAGATATTCAGAGACAGATGATTGCTGGTGCTAGTTCAGAGGCACAATACACTTGCTCCAACTCTATTCAGTGGAAACCCTCTGTACTTTTTCCTCATGATTGTATTCTGGCTGCAGAAGCTCCGGTCATCATACATGCAATCCAGTGAACAGAAAAAAAGAAAGAAAAACGGTCATATCCATGTCAGGGATTAAAATGTGACTGAGGATCCGTCCCTGCAGCGGTTTTACCTTTTTACCTTATTGGCCAGAATTGGGTCAAATGGCCACCCTTGTTTTGAAGGTGATTAGGAATAAGAAGACTGGAAATGAGCATTAGATCCACCAAGAGTGTCTGTTACGGGTTCCAACTGAATAAAGGAACAATAGTGAATGATCACGTAATGACTAAAGAAACAGATGAATGAATGTTTGACACAGAGATCTACTGTTTGACTCAGCTCACATGCCATTTTTCTCTAATCCCCTATCCATCATACATCCCTATCCCCTTGCTAGCCCACTAATATAGTCCCATAGTGCCATTAATCCTCCTATAATTGACTTCCTACTCACTCATCTATCTTCTTGATTAGCGTTTAAGTCCCTTGGTGGTAAAGCATGTGTCTCATTCATAACTGTATTCTCTGCACCTAGCACAGTGCCTACAATATGCTTGTTATAACACAGTGCCTGTTAACCTGTAAATAGCTGTTGCTATATTTGTTTAATAAGCTCTCATGAAAAATTCTAAAACATGTGACTTATTGCCCGGTACACATATGTAAAGTTTTTCAAGTCCCTCTTTTGAGTTGATCCATCTAAAAAATTAGAGCTAAAGTTGTTTAGGTGACGTACCCAATTAAATATGAAAGCATATTATTGTGATTTCCCTAATGTAACCAAAAGAATTCACAAAAGCCATTTTTATTTTGTTCAGTCTAACATATTACAGATTAATTTTCAACAAGTTAAACCTGTTACTGATTCTGAAGTCTTTGACCTAAAACAATGAGTACGATAGTAAAACAAGGATTGATGTTAAATAAAAAAATCATAGGAAAAACATTATGGGTTGGGTGTTGGAGAAAATAGGATACTCAGAGATAGGATAAGGGGGTCTTTAAACTGGCTATTGACTTGCCTCCCTGTTTACCTTGCAATGGTTCTGATTGCCTGTCTTCAATTTCCTACTGACTCCATCCCCAAGTCCCAGGTTGGTGCCTTTTTGTGTTGGCTTTGGAAGATAAGTAGGGTTTGGATATGCATGCATATGATAGAAAGGGCGTCGGAAAAGTCATGACAACAGGTTAGTGCCTTTTGTGTTGGCTTTGGAAGATAAGTAGGGTTTGGACATGCATGCATACGATAGAAAGGGCATCTGAAAAGTCATGACAACAGGAAAGCCTAGAACCAGAGTGGTTATCTGGGATTAGAGTACATGAGATTAGAGGGAGTGTGAAGGATGCGCTGGTGCTGGGCAATCAGTTAAATAATGAACAAGGGCCTTAAATTGGGGCTTTTGCTCATAACATGAGCAATAGGAAGCCATTTTTGTGTGGAGTATCACATGAACCAAGCTGTCGTTTTATAAATTTCCATCTGGTGAAAATCATGAGTGTGGAATGCAGAGATGAAAATATGAAAGATGGGGATCTGTTAAAAGGCTATTGCCATTGGCTGGGCTCACTCCTATAGTCCCAGCACTTTGGGAGGCAGAGGTAGGTGGATCACATGAGGCCAGGAGTTGGAGACCAGCCTGGGAAATATGGCAAAACCCTGTCTCTACTAAAAATACAGAAACTAGCTGGAGATGGTGGCATGTGCCTGCAATCCCAGCTACTCTAGAGGCTGAGGCACAAGAATCACTTGAACCCAGGAGGCAGAGGTTGCAGTGAGCCAAGATCTCACCACTGCACTCCAACCTGGACAACATAGCTAGACTCAGTCAAAAAACAAACAAACAAACAAAAAAGCCAGTCAAGAAATGAAGCAGACCTGAACTAATGAACTAATGAACTAAGGTAGCGGTAGCTTGAGTGTGGCTAAGGAGTCTAATGAAGGGCACACTGTGATGCTAAAATCAGATACGCAGATGGTCACTCCACCAGGTAAGTGAACCAGAACAGCTGATGTGCTGGCCTAGGGAGGAATGTCTATAAAAAATGATTAAGAGCATAATTAATCTCGTTCTTGGCCTCAAGATCATCTTGAAGCAGACTCTAAGTGAACTTTTGTTTCCCTTCATAAAAAAGAAGTGAGGGCATCTTCTCACAGAGATGATTCCCTGTTGTAGTAATAGAACCAGTTATAAGAAGAATGAACTGATCTGCAGGGAAGAATGATAGATATTTGATATAGTCCACCCCTTGTACCAGGGCAGCTCCCCTTGACATCATGCAACTCTGTGGATTCTGATGAGCTTTGTAGGTACAGACTAGCAGTCTCTTGTTCACACGGCACACCACTCACCTCCAACCCCAGGCCTTCCTTATTAACATTGATGCAAGGCTGGGTCAGTATTCCCGAACATGAATGCACAAACTAGAAGGGATTTAACACCCTGTGGAGTCGACCTCTAATGATTGGGAGACAGAAGTCAGGAGATAAGCTCCTTCTCTTTTCTCTCCCCTATCTCTGTTAATGGGTGATCATTAGATGTGGTTTTAAGGCTGCTTAGAGATATAGTTCCATTGATTGAGTAATCAGTATTATTTAACAATCATCAGCTTGATAAATATTTTTATGTTGACTCTCCCTCCATTCCTGTTTTGCTCACTCCTGTTACCTGGGATGGGATTCCCTAAGAATATAAAATGACATAATTCCTCTACCTTAGCTTTGACTTCTGGGAAACCCAGGCTTAAATAAAGGACAACAGAAAAGGTACCATTCACAAAGTACGTTAGAGGGATGGTGAAGGATATTCACTGCAGGATTGACTGTAGTGCGGAGAAAAAAAAGAGGGGAGAAGATCAGCTAAACATCAAACAACTCAATGACTGCAAATGCATACAATGAAATACCATTCAACTGTTAAAAACAAATAAGTACGGCTGTGTGTGCAAGGTAGATTGAGCAAGAATGCAAAGAGTGTAGCAAGGTGATTCCACATGTTTAAATAAAATAAAGATATGTACTTTATTTGTGTATTTATTTATGTGAGACAGAGTTTCACTCTTATTGCCCAGGCTGGAGTGCAATAGTGTGATCTCAGCTTACCGCAACCACCATCTCCCCGGTTCAAGCGATTCTCCTGCCTCAGCCTCCCGAGTAGCTGGGATTACAGGCATCCACCACCACGCCCAGCTAATTTTTGTATTTTTAGTAGAGACAGTGTTTCAACATGTTGGTCAGGCTGGTCTTGAGCTCCTGACCTCAGGTGATCCTCCTGCCTCTCCCTCCCAAAGTGCTGGAATTACAGGCATGAGCCACCACGCCCAGCCAGGATACGTACTTTAAACAAATAGGACACCCATATATATCTCTTCCTACTATGAGTGACCATGTGATAAAATTTGACCACTAGAATGTAAACAGAAGGTTGTGTAGCATCTCCTGATAACCTTGCTTAAAAGATAATGTGTGTACTCCTTTGTCAGTTTTGTTATCCTGATATCTGGAATGCTACACATTAGCATTGGAACTATAGTCACCATATTAGATCACGAGTGTAAGGTCCACACTTTAGGGAAGACAGAGAGACAAGACTCACAGGAGACTGGTTTCGTTTGTTTGTTTGTTTTTTGAGATGGAGTTTCGCCCTCGTTGCCTAGGCTAGAGTGCAATGGCGCAATCTTGCCTCCTGGGCTCAAGCGATTCTCCTGCCTCAGCCTCCCGAGTAGCTGGGACACAGGTATGTGTCACCACTCCTGGCTAATTTTGTGTTTTTAGTGGAGATTAAAATGTTGGCCAGGCTGGTCTTGAACTCCCAACCTCAGGTCATCCACCCGCCTTGGCCTCCCAAAGTGCTGGGATTACAGGCTGAGCCACCGTGCCCAGCCAGGAGACTGGTTCTTGAGCAATTTGTAGGATAGGATACCGCATCAACTTTGGACTATTTTCCCTGGATATTTTTAAGTAGAAAAATGTTTCTATCCTGTTCAAGCATCTTTTATTTGTAGTCTCTGTGATTTGTAGCCAATTTCATAGTAACTGTTACAAATGTACCTTTGAGAAAAAGAACTAGGGGAAAAGAGAAACTCTTTTCTCTTTTCTCCATCAGTTTTATACTATTTTTAAAATATTTAAATATTAAAATCTTTCACAATTGTTATTTTATTGATTGATTGATTAATAGGGCTTTGAACTTGATTGAAAATTAAATACAGACTGGGAAGGCAGAGGGAATGAATTTGAAGGTGACACTAAGGTCTCTGGTATGAGTGGCTAAGACTATACAGTGACCATCACAGAAGCTGTGCTCTGAGGATGAACAGCCTTGGAAGAAAATACATGGTCACCTTTATGATTACAGTTTCCAAAACTTCACTTTCTGTGATAGGCAGAATAACAGTGCCCGTAGAGTCTCACGTTCTCAAGCCCCAACCCTGTGGGTACATTACTTTAAGTAGCAAAAGAGGCTTTGCAGATGTGACTCAGTGGAGGATCTTGAGGTGGGGAGACTCTCCTGGATTGGGTCCAGTGTAATCATAAGGGTTCTTATAAGACGAAGGGAGGCAAAAGGTCAGCATCGGAAACGAAGATGTGACAATAGAAGCCAAGGTCTGAGTGATGTGGGGCCAGAAGCCAAGAAATGGGGGCAGTCCCCAGAAGCTCAAGGCAAGTAGATTCTCCCTTAGAGCCTCCAGAAGGAACACAGTCTTACCTACCCAATTTAGACTCCTGGTCTCCTGGACTATATGACGATACGTGTTTGTTTGTTTTTTTGTTTGTTTGTTTGTTTGAGATGGAGTTTTGCTTTTTTTGCCCAGGCTGGAGTGCAATGGCACAATCTCAGCTCACTGCAACCTCCACCTCCCGGGTTCAAGTGATTCTCCTGCCTCAACCTCCCAAGTAGCTGGGATTACAGATACATGCCACCACACCTGGCTAATTTTGTATTTTGGATTTTTGGTAGAGACGGGGTTTCCCCATGTTGGCCAGGCTGGTCTCGAACTCCTAAATTCGGGTGATCCACCTGCCTTGGCCTCCCAAAGTGTGGGGATTACAGGCATGAACCACTGCACCCAGCTGCATTTGTTGTTTTAAGTCACAAAATTTGTAGTAGTTTGTCAGAGCAGCAACAGGATACTAACACACCTTAAAACAAGGGTTTCAAATAATCCTAAAACAAGAATTTCCCTTCAGCTTGGTGGGTTCTGTCAAAAAGAATTTCCTGTAAGGACTACTTAGTTCTTTCTTGCAGCAGGATCTGAATATTCCTTGTCTTTTTTTTCCTAAATTCTGGGCACTTTCTTGGTGATCAGACTGGGTTGTGATTACACACATTCCATGGATCCTTCTTCAAACTCCAGAATAACACCTCCAGGGCTCCCTAGCCAGCATCAGCTGTCCACACAAATACATCTTAAGAACAATTCCACTTGCTTCACGTTACCAAGCCACCGCTTTGGCAATTAAAAAACAACAACAACAACAAAAAAGGCCGGCTGTGGTGGCCCACGCCTGTAATCCCAGCACTTTGGGAGGCTGAGGAGGGTGGATCACTTGAGGTCAGGAGTTCAAGACTGGCCTGGTCAACATGGTGAAGTTCTGTTTCAGCTAAAAAATACAAAAATTAGCCAGACGTGGTCACGGGTGCCTGTGGTCCCAGCTATTGGGAGACTGAGGCATGCGACTCGCTTGAACCTGGGAGAGGGAGGTTGTGGTGAGCTGAGATCACATCACTGCACTCCAGCCTGGGCAACAGAGTGAGACTCTGTCTCAAAAACAAAACAAAACAAAACAAAACAACTCCAGTTCATTAGAGATTTGTATTTTTAAATCAAGATAAGAATTAATGGGGAAAAAATCATGCCATTCTTGACAATAAAATTATATGTTGTGATAACACAAGCTTCCCTTAAAACTGACACCCAAGTGAAAGGTGCAGTGTGTACATTGTTTATTTATATATATGGGTGTGCGTATATCTCCCTCCCAAGGGTTTTATAAAGACTAAATGAGATCGCAGATGTGAAACTCATATAACATAAAATAAACTGTATTAATGCAAACAACTTTAGTTACATTTAGTACATTCACAGTGTTGTGCAACCAACACCTCTGTCTAGTTCCAAACATTTTCAAGATCCCAAAAGAAAACCCCAGATCCATTAAGATTTATACCCCGTCTCTCCTCCCCACAGCCCCCGGTAACTACCAATCTGCTTTCTATTTCCGTGGGCTTACTTGTCTAGTCTAGGTATATCATATACATGGAACCACACAATGCATGACCTTTTATGTCAGGCTTATTTTATTTAGCATAATTTGTTCATGGTTAATCCATGTTGTATTGTGTATCAACACTCTATTGCTTTTTATGGCTGAATAGTACTCAGTTGCATGCATATGCCACAGTTTGTTTATTCATTCAGCCATCGATAGACATTTCAGTTGTTTCGACTTTGTTGTTGTTGTTGTTGTTGTTTGTTTTGTTTTTTGAGACGGAGTTTCACTTTGCTGCCCAGACTGGAGTGCAGTGCCGTGGTCTTGGCTCACTACAACCTCTGCCTCCCAGGTTCAAGTGATTCTCCTGTCTCAGTCTCCCAACTAGCTACGATTACAGGCGCCCACCACCATGCCCAGCTAATTTTTGTATTTTTAGTAGAGACAGGGTTTCACCATATTGACCAGGGTGGTCTTGAACTTCTGAGCTCAGGTGATCGGCCCGCCTCGGTCTCCCAAAGTGCTGGGATTACAGGCATGAGCCACTGTGCCCAGCCTGCTTCTACTTTTTTACTATTGTGAATAGTGTGAGTGCTAGCATATTCTTAAGGTGCATTAGAGAAGAAAAAAAGAGTAGATCAGTGATTCCCATATCAGACTAATGATCAGGAGTATCTAGAAACCTTTAAAGGTAAATAGATTCTGGAAACCAACCGCAGATATACTGACTAAAACCCAGACAGTGAGACCCTAGCATTCAAGCTCCCTGGGAGGTGGTGATACACACCAAAGTCTGAGGACAACAATTATTAAAATGCATGAACAAAAAGGATCATTATTTTATGTGATACCTACATAGGCAACTACCTCATATTGTGTAATTTCCAAGTTAACACAAGTAGCCCTCGTTCTTAATGATGAATGCCCAGAATCCCTTTAATAGGAATCTTTCACCCCAAAAGAATGACAAATCATAGAGGGTAAATCCTTTGGGAGACAGTCAATAATAAAAATTAATGTAGAGGTATAGATAACTAATCTCAAATGAAAGCAGTCTCAGAGAGGAGGCTTAGACAAGGTGAGATGAGGTGCGAAGGACATTTGGTTTCTGACAAACACTGAGAAGAGATAATTGGTGAGTTCAATAATGCTCACTTCCTCAGGCCTGGCGTTTCGCAGGAATATGTACATATTGCACCAGGTGAAGGGCACACCTGGTCAGAGAGCAAGGGTCTTGTCTAGGGAAAGCAGCCTGCATTCCAAATTATGAATTCATTTGCCTCTGCAGGCACTGACTCCAGGGTTCACATATATGTGAAAGATGACTGAACACCAGGAATGGCTACTGTAGGCTCACCAGTTAGTCTTTTCCAAATATGTGTCTTCTCTCTGCATCTTGAATGGGATAGTCTTTCTTTTACATGACCAACATTTTTTTAAAAAAAGCTCATATCAGAGCTTTTACTCTTTACTCATCTACAGATGAGAAGTCATTCCAGACTTGGTACATGTCCATAGATGGGATAAAGAATCCTCCTAGGTTCTTCTGATAGTCTCTTGTTTCTGTTAGAGCTCTTCTGTGATGTCCTTTGCTAGAGGGGTGCTATGTCTGTGTGCTGTGTATCTGTGGAGTGCATATGCCTTTCCCTGGTCCAATATCTGCTGGTAGGAGTCATTTCTCTAGGGAGGGCACCGTGGTATGTTGAGGTAGAAACTCCTGCTCCCATCCCCCTGTCATTTCTTCATGAAGAAGGGGAAATATTTGTTGTTCAACTAACATGGTCTACACTTTTTCACGGACCAGCGTTTAAGTCCCAGTTTTAAACTAGATGTCTTTTCTTTTTGCCAATGTTTTAACAGAGAAAGGTCGAGAGTGGCCAGTAATTCTTAGTATGACCAGGGCCCCTGGATCAGATAATCACAATTCTTCTTGGCAGGACTTGAATTGCCTTTTAATTCAGTGTTATTCTCTGAGACAGAGAGAGAGAGAGAGAAAGAGAGAGAGAGAGAGAAATGACGTTGAGATCAATGTGCCAATACCCAAGCGACTCTGAACTCAGTGTTATTTCAACAAAAGGAAGCACAAAGATTACAGCTATGCTTTGTCCAAGTGAATGGATAAATTCCCAACTCATCCTCTTAGAGGAAAATCAGTAACAAATGCTCCTTTCCAAGCCAGTTTTTTAAGACCCCAAGCCAGCTCTGGACCATGGCTTCAGTAGATGTCTATGTGTGTCGATTTAGGGTGATCCACTCTTAGCTCTCACTCGCTACAGTGTGGCCCTCCTCCCTCTGTCTTCGCTCAGTGTGTAGAATGGTAACTTAACTACAATACTACTTCCACCTCTGTCCTGCATCCCCACAGCCTCAGCTTTAGACTGCCGCTGCTCACCAGACTGACGCCAGAATCTGGTGGTAAGGAAAGCCTCGGAACTCTCTCTGTGATACTAATTTGGGCAAAGCACTCCCCCACTCCTGCTGTAAGGTAGGTCACCTGCCCATCACCTACTCCACTTTCCGCTCCTCCTCAGAGCGGCAGGAAAGAAAGAGGTCGTGGCCCTCCTCAGCTAGTTCTAGCTAAAGAGATCAGAAACGCCTTTGGAAGCTGAGGGGTGGTGAAAAAAAATACAACAACAAAAAAAGGGCAAGCTCTTTTCTTTGGAAGGATCCTCAGAGGAAATGCAGCTTGACGCTTGACATGGGAGTGTGGAGCAGTAATAAAGAGATGAAAGGTGAAATGATCAGTCCGGTCTTCAACTACATGTTTCATCTCTAGATCCAGTTCCCTCCAGTGGGAACCCTGCACTGTCTTTTTTTCTCTCCCTCATTTCTCTTTTTTTCCCTGAAACACATCTTAGAAAGAGAAGGACTTTCTAATAAGGCAAGACAAGCAGGACATTAGCCCCTAGCACCAATTTTAGCACAGGCAGTTGAAAGCATCCTAGTTACTCAGTGAGTGCTACCTGCAGGGCCCATCTGCTTGCTTTTTGAAATGTTTGGACCTTGCTTTGAAACTTTTTAAAAATATAACCAAGTATTCTCTTTATCAAAAGGACTCTCTCTGGCAGAGGTAAGGGATTGAACTGTCTAAATATTCCAAAGCCAAGCTTGCTCTAGGCAAAGGAAGGCAACATTTCTTTCTTCCTTCCTTTCTTTTTTTTTTTGTTATACTTTAAGTTCTAGGGTACATGTGCACAATGTGCAGGTTTGTTATATAGGTACACATGTGCCATGTTGGTTTGCTGCACCCATTAACTCGTCATTTACATTAGGTATTTCTCCTAATGTTAACCCTCTCCCATTCCCCCACCCCACAACAGGCCCCGGTGTGTGATGTTCCCCTTCCTGTGTCCAATTGTTCTCATTGTTCAATTCCCACCTATCAGTGAGAACATGCAGTGTTTGATTTTCTACCCTTGTGATAGTTTGCTCAGAATGATGGTTTCCAGCTTCATCCATGTCCCTGCAAAGGGCATGAATTCATACATTTTATGGCTGTATAGCATTCCATGGTATATATTTGCCACATTTTTTAATTCAGTCTATCATTGATGGACATTTGGGTTGGTTACAAATTTTTGCTATTGTTAATAGTGCCGCAATAAACATACATGTGCATGTGTCTTTATAGTAGCATGATTTATAATCCTTTGGGTATATGCCCAGTAATGGGATCACTGGGTCAAATGGCATTTCTATTTCTAGATCCTTGAGGAATAGCCACACTGCCTTCCACAATGTTTGAACTAGTTTACAGTCCCACCAACAGTATAAAAGCGTTCCTATTTCTCCACATACTCTCCAGCACCTGTTGTTGCCTGACTTTAATGATGGCCATTCTAACTGGTGTAAGATGGTATCTCATTGTGGTTTTGATTTGCATTTCTCTGATGACCAGTGATGATGAGCATTTTTTCATGTGTCTGTTGGCTGCATAAATGTCTTCTTTTGAGAAGTGTCTGCTCTTATCCTTTGGCCACTGTTTGATGAGGATGTTTGATTTTTTCTTGTAAATTTGTTTAAGTTCTTTGTAGATTCTGGATATTAGCCCTTTGTCAGATGGGTAAATTATTGCAAAAATTTTCTCCCATTCTGTAAGTTGCCTGTTCATTCAGGACATAGGCATGGGCAAGGACTTCATGACTAAAACACCAAAAGGAAGGCCACGTTTCTTACATTTACAAAATGTCATCCTCCATAGCATTCACTTCATTCATTGTTTACTTCCTGAATTCATGATGTGGTCAAAGTTGGGGGCGTGCGTGAGTAGTGTGGCAGGATGGGTAGAGAAACAGATAAATTAGGTAAGGTCCGGTCCTTTAAGAGTTTAGTCTAGACTGCAGAAAGGTGCCCACATTCAAATAACTTTAATGAAAGATAGAAAGTGAATACTGTAGCCCTCACCGGGGTCATGCTGAAGAGGTGGGGGTGAAAAAGCATTACTATTGGAATCATTTTAGCAGGTTTTCAACATATTCTGAATTCCCCTTATGAACTCTGATTGGACACAAAACTTATGATTATACTGGGTCACAGACACTCTGTCCTAGTCATACAACTGTGACCAAAAAAGACATGGTAAATGTTGTTATGGAACTTGCACAGGACTTGATGGAAGTAGACCATAGCCAAATAATTAGGCAGCTAAATATACAGTTACAAGTAGAAAAATAAAATTTTGGGCCGGGAGCGGTGGCCCATGCCTGTAATCCCAGCACTTTGGGAGGCTGAAGAGGGCGGATCACCTGAGGTCAGGAGCTCAAGACCAACCTGGCTAACATGGCGAAACTCTGTCTGTACTAAAAATACAAAAATTAGCCGGGCGTGGTGGCATGCACCTGTAGTCTCAACTACTGGGGAGGCTGAGGCAGGAGAATTGCTTGAACCTAGAAAGCAGAGGTTGCAGTGAGCTGAGATCACCCCACTCCACTCCAGACTGGATGAAAGAGCGAGACTCTGTCTCAAAAAAAAAAAAAAAAAAAAGATTTTGGAGAGTCTAAAAGGAAGAGGAGGAATTGTTTCCAGCCTAGGTGTGGTGGGAAGATATCAAAGAAGATTTTATAGATAAAGAACCATTTGTGCTCAATGTCGAAAGTTGCATATGATTTGGATATTGAATAGCAGTAGGGGAAGGGGATTCCATTTGAAGGGCACTACGTGAACAAGGGCAACAAAGCAGGAAAGGGCAGGGGATGCCCTCTGTTGTGAAGTCACGGGAGAGCCACTGAACTTTTCTGGGCAGTGGAATTATTAACTACGTATTTAAAAAAGATTTGTTTAGCAGCGTTGCAGGAAAGAAGGAGGGAGGAACAGACAGAAGGAAGGTGGACCTTTGGGCAGCTACCAAAATATAAAACAGAAGAAGAGCAGTCAGTGGCAGTGGGGATGGCAAGAAGGAAGTGGATAGAAGAGGCATTGCTGATTTATAGTCCTGAGAATTTGGCAATAACTAGATGGCAGGGGGCAGAGTAAAGGGATGGGTGAGAGAGGGGAGAATAAAAGATAATTCCAACTTGTCTACCCTGGGAATAAAGAAATAGAGACCTTGGTGCTAGTGGGGATGGGACAGGGGCTGGACTTACAGAGAAATTTCATTTGAAAATCCCAATGTATTTACCCAGATACTAAGAATGAGGATATTCACCTTATAGTCACCCCTCCTCCTGTTTCCTATCTCTTCTTCTCCCACCTCTACCCTCTATGCTTAGCACTCTATAGTAGTAGATTATAAATCACCACAATTTGGCCGGGCGCAGTGGCTCACGCCTGTAATCCAAGCACTTTGGGAGGCTGAAGCTGGTGGATCATGAGGTCAGGAGATCGAGACTATCCTGGCCAACATGGTGAAACCCCATCTATGCTAAAATACAAAACATTAACTGGATGTGGTGGTGGGCGCCTATAATCCCAGCTACTCTGGAGGCTGAGGCAGGGGCATCACTTGAACCTGGCAGGCAGAGGTTGCAGTGAGTTGAGATCATGCCACTGTACTCCAACCTGCTGACAGAGCAAGACTCCGTCTCAAAAAAAAAAAAAATTACCACAATCTTTGAGAAGTTAGAAAACTTCTCCCAGACTATCATCAGCAAATTCATTTCCCATCAAGAAGTCTGGTTAGCAGTGGAAAAGGACTCTGGTAACATTAGACAGCCAACACACAGCCAAGCGCCTTTCAACATTGCTACCCTACTATTTATCAGCTATGACCTTGGGCAAGTCATTATGCCTCCCTAAGCTTCACATTCCTCATTTGGAAGAAATTAGGGATAGTGAAACCTACTCCATCTACATCAACAGAGTGCCAAAGGCTTCAGAAAGAATCCAGATGAGAGGTCATGAGCTTCTGCCAGAACAAAGAGAGTGGTGATCAAGGGGGAGAGTGGTAAGCTCTCAAAGGCAGCCAAGTGGAGAGGAATGCCGACAATGTGGATTAGGCCAAGGAAAAAGGGTTGGAAGATAAGTAAAAGACACACAAATGAGTAAACGAGCATCTACATGCTTTCTCATTGTGCATCAAAAGCAGATTTTGAGATTAGAACTCAGATCTTTAAAAATATTTGTTTGGGCCGGGTGTAGTGGCTCACGTCTGTAATCCCAGCACTTTGGGAGGCCAAGGCAGGTGAATCATCTGAGGTCAGGAGTTTGAGACCAGCCTGGTCAACATGGCGAAATCCCATCTCTACTAAAAATACAAAATTTAGCTGGGTGTGGTGGTGGGTGCCTGTAATCCCAGCTACTCAGAAGGTTGAGTCAGGAGAATCGCTTGAATCCGGGAGGCAGAGGTTGCAGTGAGCTGAGATTGCACTCCAGCCTGGGAGACAAGAGTGAAACTCTGTCTCAAAACAACAACAACAACAACAAAATAAATAGATAAAAAACAAAACAAAACAAAACACAAAAAAACGGTTGTTTGAGAGGGAGAGAGAAAGGGAGGGAGAAAAACTGTCATTATTTGCCAGAGTTGGTTCTTTGCCTCCCAACATCCACTCTCTACTTCGGTTAACCATACTGGATTTGGCTGGGCACAAACCATGTCAGCTAAAAGACTGGATTTCCTAACTTCTTTTGCAGTTTGGCTGGTGTGTGTGACCAAGGCATGTCTAGTGAGAAATCAGCAGATATATGCGTGACTTTCAGAAACTGTTCTTAGGGAGCACCTTCTCTTTTCTTCATCCTTTCGTCTACTCAGACTGCAGACCGAATGGTTGACGCTCCAGGAGCCATTTTTGTCCTCAAGGTGGCCTTGCAAATAGAAATCACACAGTCGAGCAACAAGAAAGAAGGAGCATGGGTCTCCAATTGATGGAACTCAAGCTACCTTCCTCAAGTTGCTTATCTCAGATGTCTTTTCGGCCATTGTATTACATGTTTATTGTTGCTCTGAGAAATTACCACAAACTTAGTGGCTTAAAACAATAAAATTCTTTTTTGTCTTGTAGTTCTATAGTACAGAAGCCTGACAGGGATCCTACCGGGCTAAGATTAGTGTATCCGCATGGTGCATTCCTTTCTGGAGGCTGTAGGGGAAAATATGTTTCCTTACTTTTTCCAGCTTCTAAAAACTGCCCACGTTTCTCAAATCATGGCCTCCTTCTTCCATTTTCAAAGCTAACAACATAGACCCGATCTTTCTCATACTAACATCATGGTCTCTCTTCTGATTCTCTCTTTCACTTTTAAGGACACTTGGGTTTACACTGGTCCAACCTAGAAAATTCAGGATAACCTCCCTAGGTTAAAGTCAGTTTATTAACAACCTTATTTCCATCTTCATCCTTAATTCCCCTTTGCCATGGAATGTAACATTTTCACAGGTTCTGGGGATTAGGGCTTATCTGTGAGGTTACAGTGATGGAGAACTCTACCTCTATCTTTGTCCAAGCCATTACTTTTCAGGTCTTTGTTGCTCACAGCTGAACCTAATTCTAGCTAGTTCAATAAGGCATTCCTATAGTAGGCATTTGCTGCATATCTGCTGTTGTATCATGGTGATGCTGCGTTGTGATCTGATAACACTGGACTATTCTGACACCCACGATTTTCCCTAGGCTGTGAGACCCCACTTTGCACAGCACCTGCCACATGTCCACTATCTACAGTGAACTAATCCATTCACTGCCATAGGAGCAGAAAGAGACTGTCTACCTATAAACTAACCACATCTCCTGCTCCCGAATCCCGTCCAGACTTGCCTCAGCACAGAGAAGGCCCAGAGCTGGAAAGGACTTAACCAAATCCCATAGCAAGTTCATGGCATTGTCAGGACAGGAACGCAGGCCTCTGAATACCACTCCTGCATATCTTTCTTCCTTAAGCCATTATGGGCTTTTCAAGGAAGAAAGTATTAAACATACTCACAGCTGCACAGCCCCAGGAACCCCAGTCACAAACTTTGGTACAGGCCAAAAACCATTTTCACCTTTGTCACAATGATTCTAATAATACCAAATGTTTAAAGCATCAGCTGGATTTTCTATATTCTCTTTCCAGCTCTGAAATCTGCATAGCAAAGTTATCTGGTGTGTAGACTACTGGTTTTCCTGCGTCTTTCACCTTCATACTCTATTTCTCATATTTCTTAAATGAGGAACTTTTAAGGCTTCATAGTACTTACAGTAATATAGATACAAGAGGACCAAATTAAGGCCTTAGGGTGGGGAGTCTATGCATTCTAGTGCCATCTCTGGCTTTGGCCTCATCTCTCTCAGTGTTGCATTTCCATCTTAAAAATGGGGCAACAGCAAGTGTACCTCAAAATAATTGCAAGGAACAGCTAATAAAACTCATTTAAAGCATATTACCACTATGCAAATTGTCAGCTAACTACTAGTAATAAAACATTGAGCAACTAGGAATTTCACTTGTCCCAATCTTGCTTTGGCTGTGAGTCAGAGTGAAAGTAAGGGGAACTAGAACCAGCCCAGGCCACAAAGCCAGGAGGAAGATGCCTGATGGGACAGCCAACCTAGTACAGAAGTGTGGTGGAGAGCTAATGGGCTGGGAAGACCTTGGCAAAGCCCTCTGCTGAAACCTCTCCTCTGATTTTTCTTCAAGATCTGATTTCCCAAGCTCTCTTTGACAACTGTTTCTGAGTTACACACCTTAGATTGTTGGAAAGGCCTCCTTACGCAACCTTTTTTTTTTTTTTTTTTTTTTTTTTTTTTTGAGACAGAGTTTCGCTCTTGTTGCCCAGGCTGGAGTGCAATGGCGTAATCTCGGCTCACTGCAACCTCTGCCTCTTGGGTTCAAGTGATTCTCCTGCCTCAGTCCCCCAAGTAGCTAGGGTTACAGGCATGCACCACCACGCCCAGCTAATTTTTTTGTATTTTTAGTAAAGACGGGGTTTCACCATGTTGGTCAGGCTGGTATCAAACTCCCGACCTCAGGTGATCCACCTGCCTCGGCCTCCCAAAGTGCTGGAATTACAGGTGTGAGCCACTGGCCTCAATTAAAGTCAGTTTGCTTTGGCTCTGTCTTCAGTGGAAATGGAAATATTCTATTCATACACATGTCAGCCTACCCCAACACCTCCACACTCCCACCTACACAGGAATCTCCTTTCTTATGTCTGATTTCCAGTATTAGATTTTCCGTAGCATTTCCCAATGATCAGTGCATTTCTTCATGAATGTAGTGTTTGTCATTGTTGTTGTTTTCATCTAAGAGTTTTATGGTGAGTTAAAGTGCTAGAGTCAGAATTTTAAAGCTGAATAGAATCTTTGAGATCATTCTCCAAACATCTAGATCTTGTACCTGAGAAGACTGAGGCTGCAATATATCTGGTCTTGTTAGGTTACGGTGCTATGCTGTGGAGACAAAGAGCAGTAAACAAGACCTAAGGAATTTTGATAATAATGTATTACTGAATAATACTGAACTTACACTAATTTCTAATTTTTGCATTCTCCACATAATATCGCCTGATATTTGTATGGTACACTGATATTTATTCTTAGCATAAGCAGTCATCCTGCTTCTTGTATAATAGCTGTTTACTATTCTTCTGTCAGATACATCATTTTTCCTCAATTAAGCATAAGCCTGCACATTCACATCAACCTCCCTAACTTAAGGGGTCATACTGAAATCTAATTCTACCTCATTTCATCTAACATTTACAGAGCAGCTCCTCTAAACCAGGCATCATCACATAAATACCTCAATTGAACCTCAAAATAGCTTTATGTTGAGGATATTATTACCTTCATCTTAGAGATGAAATAAAATGAGGCACAAGGCAGCTAAGCAGCCAACCCAAGATTGTCCACCTGCTGAGATCTAAGTCTGCTGTGCTCAAGACGGCATATCACCTCTTATGTAGTATCAGCTATCCACTAATTTTCTTACAGCAGTAAGTCCAGGAATGATTCTCCTTTTCCAATATCTCTACCATGGATGTAAATACTAAGTGGACTAATTAGCCCCACCAGGATGTAAATACTAAGTAGGACGATTAGCCCCACTGTGGGTGTAAATATTAGGTAGAAAAATTAGCCCTAACATGAATGTAAATATTAAGTAGAATAATCGATCAAGGCTGATATATAGAGAATGCTATATATATATATATAGATAGATAGATAGATAGATAGATAGATATATAGATTTTTTTTTTTTTTTTTTTGAGACAGAGTCGCACTGTGTCCCCCAGACTGGAGTGCAGTGGTGCAAATTCGGTTCACTGCAACCTCTGCTTCCCGAGTTCAAACAATTCTCCCTGCCTCAGCCTCCCAAGTAGCTGGGATTACAGGCACCTGCCACTATGCCCAGCTAATTTTGTATTTTTTTAGTAGAGACAGGATTTTGCCATGTTGGCCGGACTGGTCTTAAACTCCTGACCTCAGGTGATCTGCCCGCCTTGGCCTCCCAAAGTACTGGGATTACAGGCGTGAGCCACCGCGCTCAGCCCGAATGTAATATACTCTTCAAGTTGAAAGTGCATGATAACTTCAGTGCTCCCCAAAATGTAGGTTAATGAGAAGAAAGTATGAAATTTCCTTTCTATATATGGCCACAGATACGTAAGCAAAGCAGAAAATGGTGAGGGTAAATGGTAGGGCACGCCCAGAGTCTGAATAAAGAGGTCGTCATTTCTAACGGGGATCAGGAAGCGTGTCTTGGAAAAGTGACATGCCACTCAGGTTTCTATGGGTGGTAGGATTCAAAAAGGAAGATGTTGGGGGAGAGACATTTGAGGCAGAGGTTGAAAGCAGAGACCCAGAAGGCGGAAGTGTTTGGGGAAAGGGGTAAAATGAGAAATACCTGCAGGAACTGGGAACAATTAACTGGAAAAAATAATCCTGGGTTTCCATGTGTCTGAAGGGTGGTTAGAAAGTTGGATGAGTCTTGCTCTGTGAAGTTAAGATTCCAGAAGGTCAGTTCATTGGGCCTATAGCCATAGAGCCAATTAGTGGCAAAGAACCAGGACCTTGACAAAGAACTAGGGACATCTTTTCTAGCAACTAGACCTGCTCAATAATAGCAAAGGCTTTCCCTTGGAGAGCTGAGGAACTCATCAGGGAAAATATCAAGGTAGAGGCCAGGAGACCCTAAGCCCCATGATCAGGTTATAGAACGTATTTCTGCACTCTGTGGGGTGGGCTTAGATAAACTTTAAGGGCTCTACCATTTCTGATTTACTTATTTATTTATTTATTTATTTATTTATTTAATACAGGGTCTTTCTCTGTCACCCAGGCTGGAGTGCAGTGGTGCGATCTCTGCTCACTGCAACTCCACTTACTAGGCTCAAGCAATCAATCCTCCTGCCATAGCCTCCTGAGTGGCTGGAACTGCAGGCACAAGCCACCACACCCAGCTAATTTTTGTATTTTTTTTGTAGAGTCAGGGTTTCACCATGTGGCCCAGGCTGGTCTTGAATTCCTGAGCTCAGGTGATCCGCCTGCCTTGGCCTCCCAAAGTGCTGGGATTACAGGTGTGAGTCACCACACCTGGCCCCATTTCTGAATGTATTCATTTATTTTTTTTAATTTGAGACGGAGTCCCATTGTGTTGCCAGGCTGGAGTGCAGTGGTGTGATCTCGGCTCACAGCAACCTCTGCCTCCTAGGTTCAAGCGAATCTCCTGCCTCAGCCTCCCGAGTAGCTGGTACTACAGGTGCATGCCACCACGCCCAGTTAATTTTTTGTATTTTTAGTAGAGATGGGGTCTCGATCTCCTGAACTTGTGATCCACCCACCTCAGCCTCCCAAAGTGCTGGGATTACAGGTGTGAGCCACCGCGCCTGGCCCCATTTCTGAATTTCTAAGATTCCGAAAGTTGAGGGAGGCAGATTGTGGCTCCACCCAAAAAGGAACCTTTCAAATCTGTGAGGGGGACTGGAGCTCTTGGAGGACCGGGGCTCTGTGCCAAGGATGCTCAACCTCTGCATGGAGAGGACAATTTTCAAGGCATCTTCCAACCCTGAGATTTCAGTGATTTGTGTTAAACTAGACTTGGGAAGGGTGTTTTTGTAACTTACATTTTTTTACCCCCTAAAATGTTCTTCAGAAAAAGCCTTATCTTCCTTCCAACATTTCATTAGCGTTCACTTTCCTGTTTCTCTTATTGTTGCCCTACAGGTAAATTTTGTGCTAAATATGTGTGAGCTGGCTAGTGCCTTGGTTGTATTTTTTTATTTGTTTGTTTGTTTTGAGACGAAGTCTTGCTTGTCACCCAGACTGGAGTGCAGTGGCGTGATCTTGGCTCACTGCAACCTCCGCCTCCTAGGTTCAAGCAATTCTCCTGCCTCAGCCTCTGTAATAGCTGGGATTGCAGGTGCATACTACCATGCCCAGCTAATTTTGTATTTTTAGTAGAGATGGAGTTTCGCCATTTTGGCCAGGCTGGTCTTGACCTCCTGACCTCAGGTGATCTGCCCGCCTCGACTTCCCAAAGAGCTGGGATCATGGGCGTGAGCCACCTCACCCAGCTGCCTTGGTTGTATTTGGATTGAATGTACTTTGTGCATATGTCTATTCAGTGCTCCAAACAAGGCTAAGTGTTTAAATAACCATACATAATCACTAACATTCTTGTAGTCTTATTATCCATGTTTAATAATTTAGTAATTATTTAATAATTGTGTAAGCCTATGATATAGATAGCAGCATCACTACTCGGAGAATGAGGAGGGCAGGGATACAGTGAGCCCAAGGCCAGCTCTGGTGTGCCTCACACCCCACCATCAGCCTCCCACGGTGACTCAGCACTATAGCATTGCCACAGTTTTCTGAGGAAGAAGCTAAGACATCCAACAGTCAGAGGATTGGGGCTAAGGTTATAGAGTCCATTTGGAACAAGACCATATTAACTTTGAATATGTGTCTACAGAATTTTCATTTTTAAAAACCACCTTTAGCCACCCCAAGTCACTCCTCTAGAAAGGTCTGGAAGACACAAAATGACTTGCCTATGTTCCTCACGATGCTCACCGAGTCCCCAGTAGGTCACTCTGAGAACTACAATAGATTTCTTACTATTAATAAAAAGTCAAAATAAGAAAACCAAAATTCATTTCTCAAGAATATTATTACTTCTATACGACTGTATGCTCCCCATCTGCAGATCATACTTTGCTGAATTATTAAATATGGACATCATCTTCCCAAGCACCTACTTTATAACCCTTTGTCCTTCAAATGAATACTGGGTAAGATTCTCCAGTAAAAATGATAAGGAAGGTCCATTACCATTAAAGTAACTAAAAACCAAAACAAACTAATTCTACCCTTCTAGTTGCTTCTCTGAGATTTCCCAGGCTTCTGTGTTTCTGTGACATGGCTTACCTCCGCGCCCTAAAAATACCCCAAATTTCCCACTTACAAGCCTTTATTCACATCACTCTCTCAGCCTGGAATGTCCCCTTTCCCCATTCCCTGTTTGGCAAAGCCTGACTCATATTTTAAGGACCAGCTCACATGTCACCCTGCATGAAGTCTTTCCTAATCCCCCCAGTTGGGATTAATCTCTTCTTTCCCCAGCCCTCATTTCATTACATCTTGTTAAATGGATTTTTAAAAATTACTTGCCTTTCTCCTACACTAGACTGTGACTTCTTGAAGACCCAAATCAGGTGGAATTCACATGAACCAGGTGCAGAGGCTCACAGTATGCACTTGACATATGTTTATTGAATGAATAAAATTAACGTCAAATGTCATGCCCTATTTTTCCTTTTCTTATCAGACATTCAAAGATATTCAACATCTCAAGTGTCTTCCTGCTTACAATCTGTACCTCCTTTTCTACAAATATACCATAAACGGTGAGCAAGCTGCTACTGTTATGAAACATTTGCTAGGGATTGCTAGAAATGGTGCACAGTTCACCAGTTCAATTAAATCATAAGGATTTTCTTTCTTTCTTTTTTTAAATTATAATCCAGAATACTCTTTCTTCTTTTTGTTAAGCACTGAAACAAATGTTCACAAATCAGGAATCACTGAATATCAGAGTCAGAAGAAAAAATCTATCAATCCAACCCCACCCCTTTTATTAAGCAACAGGGAAATTGAGTCTTAGAAAGAGGAGATTACCTGTTCACAGTCAAATACCAAGTCCCTACCATGCTGAGACAAGGTTGTGATCTATCTTTCAGGCTGAAACTCTTTCCAATCCTGGTAATTTGTTAGAGGGTTTAACTTCCAAAGCAATGTTTGACCCAACCCTCCACTTTCCACTGTGAATTCTGCTTCTTCATTTAAGAATTGCAAATCCCAGCTTTCTGATGCACCCTCAGTCACTTGTTGTTCCCAGCCCTCCTTTAGCAGGTCTGGCCAGTCCCAACATTCTGCTGCCCCTTGCTCTTTGCAAGTGTCTGATGTGGACATGGCCCGAATCCAGCCTCCAGTACCATGTTTCTGCTCTTCTGTTACCAGGGAAGACACAGTAAATTTCAGCTCTTCTTTCACTATGCTTTGGATCCAGTAAATTATTTATTCATTAAAACAAACTTATGAGGTATGCAGTAGTATTGTTCCCATGTCCCAGAGGTGCAAACAGGCTAAGTCACTTGCTCAAAGCCACATGGCTTAAAAGTGGCTGACCTGGCAGAGTATGTTGGAAGGACTGGAAAAGGAAGATGAGCCCAGGTCTTCTGTCCCAAGGTGGTCCCTGCTCTTTACATTCATTCCAATCTCTAAGCAGGTGACATCACTAGTTTCCAAACTTTTTTTTTTTTCTCAAGTACATTTGGAGAAATTAGTTTTTGTCCCAGAGAGACACTTCCTGGGGGCAATTAAATATTAGTGGATTGGGTCTTCTGGTTTGATAAAATTTTGCCTTCTAAAAATGGCAAACAGAGTCATGATTTTTTTAAGATCACATTTCCTCACTAGAAAAATTCACCTTTGGGGTAGAGTACTCAATGGAGAATTCCAGCGGAGAAAGGAAAATTTCTCAAAGAGCGGTGAGCAATCACGAAGAAGAACTTTGAAATAGACAGGACAAGTTATTTGGTAACCTCTGGTGTTTGTTACTACAAATGCTAGGCCTTGCAGAGATAAGAATTTCCTAACACATGAGGGTGTTAGTCAGACTTAGGAGGGATTTTGCCCTGGCTTTGGGTATAGACTTTCACAAAGAAAATTGTGTTCTGAGATGAGCAAAAAAGCTGAAAGGCAGCGTAAGGCATCCTTGCATTGCAGCTGTATGTACAAGCTCTTAGAGTGTGGACATTCGTTCTTCAACTGATGAGTACTTGCAGCCCTGAGTTGGAAAATTCAGGAGGAAAGGAAGGAAGACGAGAAAAAAGGAAAGGAGAGAGCAAAAGTGGGAGGGAGGAAAGAAGGAGAAGAAAATTGCTAAACACTGTTTATCCCCTCACCTCATTAGAAAATTCACTACTATAAAGTTAAATTCTATTTTCCACCCATAATACTAACTCTGGGCTCAAGCGCACAAATACACACATGAAAATAATTCGGGGAGGAATTAGCATGTATAATTACCTGGAATAATGTTTAGTGTGTTCATTTAGCAGTGTGAGTTGCAGCTTATAAAACAACTATGTTATTCTGTGTGCTTGGAAGATTCTTTGCATCCCGAGTTACAGCAGTGTTGCACACCCTCCTGAGGCCAGGCTCACAGAGAAGGTGGCACTGTGGCATAGAGGGACAGATTTGGCCCCCTGTGAGCTCAGCTCCAGCATCCTTGCATCCCAAAGCAGAGGATATTTTCCCTAGTGGAAGAGACAGAAAGAACAGGTCCTCAGTGGAAAAGAGGAGATGAAACGTGTCAGCAGCAGGAACACCACACTGAGAGACAAGGGGCTGGGCTACAGTCTTGGCCATGCCACCTCTCACTTAGTGAACTTAGTTAATCACTTCTTTTCTCAGGAAAATAAAGGGGTGTGGCCAGATGGGGCATGGCCTGAGGTTCTCTTCTAACTCTATTTGTTTTGTTTTGTTTTGTTTTGTTTTGTTTTTGAGACAGTCTCACTCTATGGCCCAGGCTGGAGTGCAGTGACACGATCTCGGTTCACTGCAACCTCCGTCTCCTGGGTTCAAGCAATTCTCATGCCTCAGCCTCCTTCAAGTAGCTGGGATTACAGGCATTTTCCACCACATCAGACTATGCTTTTTATTTTTAGTAGAGATGGGGTTTCACCATGCTGGCCAGGCTGGTCACAAACTCCTGGCCTCAAGTGATCCGCCCACCTTGGGCCTCCCAAAGTGCTGGGATTACAGGTGTGAGCCACTGCACCTGGCCTCTAACTCTAATTTTTAATGGTGTTTATGATTTAAGTCACAGATTTCACTGTCTGTTTCCCTGTCTATAATGTGGCCAGGTTGGGCCAAATTATCTCTAAGTGATCTTTAAGTTGGCTCTAAGCTCTAGAAATCTGTGATTGTATGACTAAATCAAGGCTCACTACACACACGTAAAAGGAGAGAGGCTGCGGTTCCCCAAAGCATACAGGAGATCAGGTTGCTCCCAATATGCTAGCTCAGGCTAAGGTATGAGGTTCTCCAGTGCAGGTCACAGGGCAAAGGGGTGAGGCTCTCAGTCACTTGGGTGCACAGTGGCAGCTTCCCACACCTGAGGCCATTCTATCCCACATCTCCTGCCTTCAACCCTGCTGTTTCAGCAGCCCTAATCACCAGAAGGTTGCATGGGCCCAGGTTGCAGAACTCAGGGTCCCTTCTAAGACCTCTGCAGTCAGCCACCCCAAATTCTTCCCCATCCATTCCTAGTAAATAGTTCTCCGGAATCTGCCTATACACAGCCTGTTTCATCTTTAGGGGACTTTGATGATTAAGAAATATTTTGGGTCGAGGTGTGGGCCAACGTCTGTCTCCCTGTAACTTTTACCATTGGTCAAGCTCTGTCCTCTGAGGCCTCCTGTGACAAGTCTGTCCTCTCTTCCCTGTGGAAACCCACCAGGTCTTTGGTGACAACAGGCAAGGCCTTATGAGTCTTCTGGGTAAGGAACTCTGTTTTCTCTGATAGCATGGTTTTCAGCTATCTTACTGTCCTGGCCTGTAAATTCTCCACATTGCCAAACATGACATGGGACTTGGGGGATAAAAGATGTACATTTGAGTAGTGTGTTCACCAATGGGCTCTATTGCATCAACACAGCTAAATTGAAGTTGTTATTTAGGGTGGATAAAATGTTGAATATAAACTTTTTTTATATATATACTTTTTTTAAATGATGAAGTGCTGCATAAAAGATTATTATTACTGCTACTGCTGCTCTATATTGCTACTAAAAATAACAATTACCGACTAAATCAAGAACACAGTCCAGCTGTCTTCTGAGAGTACAGAATAGGAAAGAGAGCTGTCTTTTGCTTCGGCATTGTATTCCTATGCCTTCAGCCTGACACCACGGCAGCTGTTTTGGTAAGCTGTATCTCAGGGTTGGTTCAGTCTGAGCTTACAGGCAACCAAATATTGATGCTGCAGTTGTATTACACATGCTGTTGCCAGCCTAGGATTTCCCAGTTCTTGTTATTGTAAAGTTAAGGGATTTACATTTGTCTCTGACATTTCATCTTGTTTGTTTCACCCTGTTCAGATACTTTTGGACTATGATTCAGCCATGAAAAACAGTGCTTTCCAATTTTGGCTTCATGTCAGAATCATCTTGGAAAATTTTCTTAGCATAAATATTCCTCCTGAACCCTACTCTCAAGATTTTGATTCATTTATTTTAGGGTGGGACTCAGGAAGCCATACCTGAAACAAGCATTTTAGGTGGTTCTTATCAGTCAAAGCATGAGGTTCCATCAGACTTCATTTGGAAATCCAGGGTATACCACAGCCTACTCTGCTCAGTGTCACCTGAACACTGGATAAACATGGCTTTTCTTTTAGGAAATCGTCTAAAGGGTAAGAAAATACCCACATGAAAGGTCAGGCGAAGGCTGTCACAATGTTTGCATTCTGTTAATGTTGTTCTTTCACAAGTCATTTCCTTCCTCATTCTCTAAGATGATGTAGATACAACAACCTACAGATGAGCAGGACATAGACACAAGGCTTCCAAATGCCTGTTTCTTTTCCACCAGGCAGGGTCATGCCTCCTCATATCAGAAGTGTGCAATCCAGCCAAAAAGAGCCTCCAGACTTAGAGTCCAGAGAAATTGACTGAGTAGGCATGTAAGTTGAAACTAACTTACCATTCCCTATTTTACCAACGTTTCATCATTTCATTTTATTGGGAAGCCCCAAAGAGGTACATTTACTTGCCAAGTTCACACGGTTTCGTCTAAAGTGATATGGGAAGATTATTTCTGGACTCGAAGGAGCCCTATGTCTTCCTTACTGACTTTGATGATTCATTCAGCACACACATACAGAGAATTCTCTGTGTACTAGGGAAGCATTATGTGTGGGATGGAGTAGAAAGAAATGAGACATAGTCCTTTTTCTCATTCTTGAAGTCCAGTAAGTCAAGACCTACACAAAAATAACTACCCAAGGTGGGCAAGAATGAATGCCATTAAAGGTCAAGAAAAGGAAGAATCACGTTTCCTTCCTTCTAAGGAATAGAGTTCTTTTGATCTTTCAGTTAAAAAACAAAACAAAAACAAAAAAACACTAATTAGTCATTAAAAAAATATGCTGCATTAAATCCATAATTGTGTCCATGTGATCCCTTCAAATGTCATCTCCTACAGGGTAGAGAACCTGCCATTTTTTAAAATTATTTCAATAACACTTAGCATAATACAATGCACACCAAGGAACTCACCTCTACCCTCAGTCTAAATCTTTTTATTCTTAAGTCCTGGGCATTAGCACAATTTTGTTACTAAAGACCTTTGAAAATGTCTTAGCTCCATGACTACTGAATTTCTTCATATGGATCTATGTTAAAAGGCTTTCCCCACATTACTAAGACTGTGGTCTAGTTCTTATACACCACTTGAACAAGAGCCTTCTTGTTACATAAATCCAGAGATCATTCCTCTAAGCCCCTGACTCATTGTTCTCACAGCTAGGCATTTCTGAAAACAAGATGCCATTTTGTTTCTAGGGTCAGAGCTCAAATCTTTATTGCCTCTGGTGAGATGATATTCTGTTCGCTTTCCTGCATTTAAGTATATAACATACCCTAAAGTATGTGCTAATTAATACATCTGTTTATCTTACAAAGCAGTTGAAAAGCATGTATTTAAACTGTGATTCACATTTTCCCTTTCAGCCTGTCTGCAGATTTCTGTGCATGAGGAGCCTGATTACATTACTATTTTAAAAGCCAATTAAAAAGTTCACTAAGTGACACTGGTGTGTTTTAGTGCAGGTAATAGAAGCATAAAGCCCTATGTGGCATTAACAAGCTGAAAGATACCACTAGATTTGATGGCAGAATTCATTTCTTCATTTTTCCAAAACAGTCTTCTGGAAAATAACTATGTGTCTGTCCCAGAGGCAGGCAGTGGGCACCTAGTCTGCACAGGCACTATTAGGTTACAAAACAGTGAGCCATCTATGGATGCACTCAGAGTTCACTGGCAAAGTCTTTATGGCTACTCCTTTAGAAAAAGAAGGGTTGGGTTGGGTGTGGTGGCTCATGCCTGTAATTCCAGCACTTTGGGAGGCCAAAGTGGGCAGATCACGAGGTCAGGAGATTGAGACCATCCTGGCCAACATGGTGAAACTCCGTCACTACTAAAATACAAAAAAACTATCTGGGTGTGGCGGCGTGCGCCTGTAGTCCCAGCTACTCGGGAGGCTGAGGCAGGGGAATCACTTGAACCCGGGAGGTGGAGATTGCTGTGAGCTGAGATTGTGCCATTGCACTCCAGCCTGGTGACAGAGTGAGACTCCTGACCTGTACGTTTGCCAAGTCTGAACCACATGACCTGAGGTTGGCCAATTCTGTACTTCCTCCCAGGACTTTGGTTCTTTAGAAAAGGAGGTGCAGATGAAGGAAACATTTGCAGTTAAAGGAGATCAGAGCACTTACACATGGGCCAGACTGTTCCTGAGATATGACTTTGACTATAGATCCTGTCTCCTGCCCCAGCTCATGCTTTTAGTCTCCTAAGTCAGTTCTAATATCATCACTTCAATATACAGACTCTCCTTGAGTTACAATGGGTTTACGTCCTGATAAACCCATCATAAATTGAAAATGTCATATGTCAAAAATACATTTAATACATCAAACCCACCAAACATCTTAGGATAGTCTAGCCTACCTCAAGCACACCGATTACACTGACATCAGCCCACAGTTTGGCAAAATCATCTGGCTTTACACCATAAAGTATGAGTTTTTTTTAGCTTCGTGATTGGGTGGCTGACTGGGAGCTGGGGCTGGTTGCCTCTGCTCAACATCACAAGTGTATCCTAACACTTTCTACTGAATGTATATCACTTTTGTATCATTTTAAGTCAAAAAATTGTAAATCAAGCCATAATTAAGTCCCTTTTCACATGAGATAACCACAGTCTGTTCCTGTTGCTGTGGCCAACAATCCTGACTGGTTCTAAAAAAAAAAAAAAGATGATTCCTCTATTACAAAGCTTGGCTCATGACTGTAATCCCAGCACTTTGGGAGGCCAAGGTGGGCAGATCACTTGAGCTCAGGAGTTTGGGACCAGCCTGACCAACATGGTAAAACCTTGTCTCTACTCAAAACACAAAAAATAGCCAGGTGTGGTGGTGCAGGCCTGTAGTCCCAGCTACTAGGAAGGCTGAGGCAGGAGAATAGCTTGAACCTGGGAGGTGGAGGTTGCAGTCAGCCGAGATTGCATGACTCCACTCCAGCCTGAGCGACAGAGTGAGACTCCGTCTTGGAAAGAAAAAAAAAAAAAAAAAAAAAAGACATCCTTTACTCAGTTATGGAGAGACAACTATCTTGATATAACTTTCTAACTACTTGCTGCCCGAAAATGAAACAGGTTGCTGCACACAAGCAGTAAACTCCCGGTTGCTTGAAAAGTTGAAATAAAGAAGGAGCAACCATTTGACAGGAACGCTCTGGAAGGGATTCCTGGACTTGGCAGGAGAATAAACCAGAATCTAATCAAAAGGTTTAGTAAAAATGCTTTCCGAGTGCTAGAGACCAATGGTTTTTGTCCAGCGACCCCCTCAGATGGCTGTGAATCACTGAAGACTCAGACTAAGCACCAGTGGGATGGGTTGAGATCAGCCTCTGTCTCTGGCCTCCTTGAGACTCAGCTCTTAAATCTAAACGAACTGCCTGATTGTGAGAGGCAGCAAGTCCCATTCTCAGTGGTGAGTGACCCATCTCCCCATAGGCATTTTTGTCCAATGTTAGATATTTTCCAGTAGGTTCTTTGCACATTGTCAAGCAATACCTTTCTGCATAAAGAGCAAGATATATTCCACTCCTGGAGTTGGAATCTTGAATCAGTTAATCCACGAAGTAGCTAATTTACAGACACATAGTCCCCAAGATAGACTAGACTAGTCCAAGATGATGTATGAGGCAGAAAGAGAGTCCAAAAGACACATTTTCTTATCCAGCTCTAAAGGACTGAAGTCTGTTAATCAATGAATGAAGTTATATTGCCATGCAAGGGCCACCTTATTCGTTTCTTTAGCCTTCTGTAAGCCCAACTGTTTTATTTTAGAGCTGAGAAACCAGAGGCCTGGAAAGACTATGTGTTGTCCGACCTCACACTCTGAGTTGGGGTCTGCACAAGAATGACATCTTGTCTTGCTAACTGAGCTCTTCCCAGCTGTCTCCTATCACATTCCCTGTCACCTCCAGCCCCACCTGGCAGGCTGCTATCTTTTCAGCAAAGGCTGAACGAGGCTGTGCTCACACCCCCTGTGAGAGGTGTCTGTGATGCTTATGTGTCGGGGAAGCTCTCACAGAAGTTCCTGCTTATGCCAAAAACACCTTGGGAATAAAGAAAGGTCCCCGTTCCAACACCTTCCTCTCATACGAAGTATGCACGTGAGAAAAAGAAAAGAAAGAGATTAAAAATAAAACTCACAGACATAGGAATTCTCTGCTATTGAGAGAAATTCCTTAACACACATTACTCAGGTAATAATTTCTTTGACTCCATGGAAAATTTTTAGCGCTAGAAATAGGGCCTAAGAAAGCAAGTAGTCCAAATCCTGTTATTTACAAGTGGGCAAACTGGAGATCAGAGTGAAGTGAGTTTGGTCAACCCGGTGAATTTTTTGCTGAATCAGAACACTGTTTCTTTCACAGGGGCTTTCTTGAGGTGGTGAGGGTTTGCATGGATGACATAGATTAAGTGACTAAAGAAGACTAATGCATCATTCTTTTGAATTCCAGCAAAGAAATTGAGCTGCTTTCATTAAAGCCTTTCTTTGAGGCCACTGGGTGAAAGGTTGGGGCTTGGACCAGGTATGATGGCTCACGGCTGTAATCCCAACACTTTGGGAGGCTGAGGCAGGCAGATCACTTGGGGTCAGGAGTTCAAGACCAGCCTGGCCAACATGGCAAAAACCTGTCTCTAACAAAAATACAAAAATTAGCCAGGCATGGTGGTATGCGCCTATAGTCCCAGCTACTAGGGAGGCTGAGGCAGGAGAATCACTTGAACCTGGGAGGCAGAGGTTGCAGTAAGCTGAGACTGTACCACTGCACTCCAGGCTGGGCAATAGAGTGAGACTCCAACTCAAAAAAAAAAAAAGAAAAGAAAAAGATAAAGAAACGTGGGGGCTTTAGGGTCGGCTAACTCTTTTTAGCAATGTGACTTTGGACAAGTTAACCTGTCAGAACTTTGGTTTACCTGTCTGCAAAACAGAGAGAATAAAACTAGCTGTCTCTCCAGTTGTTCTGAGGGTTAAAGAAGTAACTTCTGCAAAGTACCTAGCCCAGTGTCTAGTATACCCTCCAGGATCAATAAAAGTACATTTCCTTTTCTCTCCCCTCCCTACCTCAGTTCTCCCTACCTTGGTATGTGTGAAAGAATGCAAACAGGCAAAACCAAGAGAATTTTATTCCTCTTGTCAAGCCTGCCTCCACAATATGAAAGGCACTTAGCCAAGGATATTCAAGACTTCTGAAGACCATAAATAGTTTTTGTAAAATATTTTCACATATAAAGGACGGATGAATTTCAAAGGCCAGGCTAACTGAGCAGATCAAATGTTTTTTAAAGTTCTACAAGAGTCTCCAATAAAGGGTTCTTCAATGTTAGGGGAAACAATTGCAACAGACCTCCTTTTTTTTGAGAGTCAATAAAAGCAGTAATACTCACTTGAGAACAAGGATGTGAACTTTTATGGACTTCCTTATAAGACTCTTACATTTCAGATTATCCAGTCTCTTAATCAGCCCAGGAGTTCCATTTTTACCATTCTGTCTGGACACTTTTAGAGACAGGAATTGCCGAGTTTGTTCTTTGGTTTTATTTTGTTTTAAAAAACCAAGTTTTTTAAAAAGGTATTTTTAAACTTAAGCTACAATATATCTCCTGCTACTTCCAACTTTTGATTCTACCTCTATACCTCTTGGGTCACAAGGATAAATTTGTTTCTTTTTTTGTGGGTTGCTGATGGAGGAAGGCCATTACTTTTCTAATATTAGGGCATTAAGTGTTTATACAAGAATATCAAAACACAGGTCATTTCACTCTTTAAAAATTAACCATGAATCTTGGTTTATGGTGATTACAGCAACAAGTAGGCAATTATATATAGTATATAATTTACCTGTGGTTGAGTTTTGACTCAACAGAGTTACAAGTTCCCAAACACCATTGGCAAGGCTGAAAGGTCTGAGTTTAGAATCAGTAGCCCTGTGTTAGAGTTTCGCCCAGGCTGAGTGATTTGAAGCAAGTATCTGAGCCTGGGTTTCTCATATGTGGAAAATGGAGAGTCAATGGAGCTGTAGAGATGGTGGTACAGAAATGTTTTCTTTTTCTTTTTTTTTTTTTGAGACAGTCTTGCTCTGTCGCCCAGGCTGGAGTGCAATGGCGCAATCTTGGTTCACTGCAACCTCCGCCTCCTGGGTTCAAGTGCTTCTCATGCCTCAGCTTCCCGAGTAGCTGGGATTACAGGTGCCCGCTGCCATGCCTGGCTAATTGTTTGTATTTTTTTTAGTAGAGACAGCGTTTCACCATGTTGGCCAGGCTAGCCTCGAACTCCTGACCTCAGGCGATCCATTCGCCTCAATCTCCCAAAGTGCTGGGATTACAGGTGTGAGCCACTGTGCCCAGCCAATAAATTTTTTCTTACCACCATTCTTCCCACCATGAAATCTGGGAACCTGAATTCGTGTGTGTGTGTATAGTGGGGAGAATGGGTTCATTAACTGATTTCAGTTTCTGTTTGTGAATGAATAGTTTGAGCCATGTATGTGTCATTTCCCACTGAATGATTTATTCAGCTGGAATCTTAATTGGATCTTCAATATTTAAAAATAGATGACATGGAAGGTTGTGTTGACAGCACCAAAATCATTTCTAATTCTGTGATGCCAAGTTTGAAAACCCCTGAATTTATGCCCGTGGGTGGCTCTAACAACTTTTTATTCCAAATCATAAGAAGTATTGTACAGTTGACCCTTGAACCATGCAGGTGTTAGGGGAATCAACCCACCAGGTGGTCAAAAATCCATGCATAGCTCTTTTTTTTTTTTTTGAAACGGAGTCTCGCTCTGTCACCCAGGCTGGAGTGCAGTGGCATGATCTTAGCTCACTGCAAGCTCTGCCTCCCGGGTTCACGCCATTCTCCTGCCTCAGCCTCCCGAGCAGCTGGGACTACAGGCGCCCCCCACCACACCCGGCTAATTTTTTGTATGTTTAGTAGAGACGGGGTTTCACCATGTTAGCCAGGATGGTCTCGACCTCCTGACCTCATGATCCACCTGCCTCAGCCTCCCAAAGTGTTAGGATTACAGGCATGAGCCACTGCACCCGGATTTTTTTTTTTTTAAAGAGATGAAAGTCTTGCTATGTTGCCCAGGCTGGTCTCGAACTCTTGGCCTCAAATGATCCTCCACCTCAGCCTCCCAAAGAGCTGGGATTATAGGCATGAGCCACCATACATGGCTCACATATAACTTTTGACACTCCCAAAAATTAAGTATTAATAGTCTGCTATTGACTAGAACCATTACCAATAACACAAACAGTCAATCAACACATATTTTATGTGTTACATATATTATATACTATATTCTTACAAAACAGCTAAAAGAAAATATTATTAAGAAAATCATAAGGAAGAGAAAATATATTTACTATGTATTAAGTGGAAGTAGATCTTAAGGTCTTTTTCTTTGTTGACTTCATTTTGGAGTAGACCAAGAAGCAGGAGAAGGAGAATGGTCAGTCTTCCTGTCTAAGGGGTGACAGAGGTAGCAGAGGTGAAAGAGGTGGAAGGGGAAGTAGTAGAGGCAGGCACACTTCGTACAATTTTTATTTTTAAAAATCCATGTATGAGGCTGGGTATGGTGGCTCACGCCTGTAATCCCAGCACTTTGGGAGGCTGAGATGAGTGAATCACTTGAGGTTGGGAGTTCGAGACCAGACTGACCAATACGGAGAAACCCCATCTCTACCAAAAATACAAAATTAGCCGAGTGTGGTGGTGCATGCCTGTAATCCCAGCTACTGGAGAGGCTGAGGCAGGAGAATCGCTTGAACCTGGGAGGCGGAGGTTGCAGTGAGCTGAGATCGTGCCACTGCACTCCAGCCTCGGCAACAAGAGTGAAACTTCTTCTCAAACAAACAAACAAAAAATTCATGTGTGAGCTGACTCATGAAGTTCAAATATGTTGTTCTAGAGTCAATTGTGGTTGAAAGTATTTGGTAAACTATAAAATGGACTTTATATGTAATGACTATTATGAACAATTTTACAAACTAGATTCATTACTGTGTTTGTTTATTTTGTACTGCTTTAAGAGAATACCTGAAACTGGGTAATTTAGAAAGAAAAGACATTTATTTAGCTCACAGTTCTGCAGCCTAAAAAGTTTAAAAGCACTGTGCTGGGCCAGGTGTGGTCATTCATGCCTATAATCCCAACACTTTGGGAGGCCAAGGCGGGAGGATTGCCCAGGAGTTCAAGCAACATAGGAAGACCCCATCTTGACCAAGAAAAAAAAAAAAAATTAAAAATTAGTCTGGCATGGCAGCACATGCCTGTAGTCCCAGCTACTTAAGTGGCTGAGGTAGGAAGATTACTCGAGCCTGGGAAGTCAAGGCTGCAGTGAGCTGTGATCACACCACTGCACTCCAGTCTGGGTGACAGAGCAAGACCTTGTCTCAAAAAAAAAAAAAAGAAAAAAAAAAAAGCATTGTGCTGGCATTTGCTTGGCTCCTGGTGAGGGCTTTTGTGCTGGGCCCAAACGTGATGAATGATCAAAGAGGAGGCAGACACATGCAAAGAGGCAAGACCCAAGTGGCTCCTGGTTATGTAACAACCCACTCTCATGGGAACTAATCCATTCCTGCAAGAATTAATCCAGTGTTGCCAGAATAAGAACTCACTCACTATGACACAAGAACAGCACTAAGCCATTTGTGAGGGATTTTCCCCCTATAACCCAAACACCTCCTGCTAAGCCCATCTCCCAAGACCACTATGCTGGGGATCAAATTTCAACATGAGTTTTGGTGGAAGCAAACCAACAGTATCTAAACCATAGCAATTTTTACAAATTCTGAGTATGTAGTTACCTCATCTCGACAAAAAGCCTGTATTTCTGCCGTGACAACTCTGTCTCTTGGAACCACCCATTATGTATTTTTTCTCTATGGTGAGCTTGTGCCCACACTCTCATAATGGCCACTTCGTTTTCAGACCACTTTGTGAAGGCCAGGAGGCTTGCTAACTGCCCAAATACCTTCACTAAATTAAACCTTCACCTTTTCTTTCCACAGCATGCACTGTGTATTAGTCAGTCTTTGTGATGTAATAAACCAGTCCCAAATTTGGTGGTCTAAAATAGTCATTTATAGTGCACAGTTCTCTTGGTCAATAATTTGGATTGGATTCAGCTGAGTAGTCATTCTGACGAACTCACCCTGGGACACCCATGCAGGTATAGTCAATTGGCAGGCTAGCTTGAAGCCAATTGCTACTGACTGTCAACAATGCCATGTGTCTCCAGCATCCACCAGGCTAGCCTAGGCTTTTTCACATGGAAGTTAAGATGTATACACAGCAAGAGGAGTTAAGAGCAGTAGCTGCAAGGCTTCTTAAGCCCTATGCTCAGAAGTTGCAAAACATCATTTCTGCCATAGTCTTCCATTGGTGAAAGCAAGTCACAAGGTTGGCCCAAATTCAGAGGGTAGGTGAGTAGACTCCACCTTTTTATGAGGGGAGTAGCAAAGTTACATTACAAAGGTGTGTGCATGAGAATCGGTGAGATTATTGTGACCATCTTTGAAAATATGCTACTGCCCTGACCAATGACAGTTTTGGCTTAAAGATATTACATTTGATTTTCTTATTCTTTGATATTTAAGGAAGACGAAACATTTGAAAAATATAGTTTGGACTGGGCATGGTGGCTCATGCCTGTAATCCCAACACTTTGGGAGGTTGAGGTGGGTGGATCACCTGAGGTCCGGAGTTTGAGACCAGCCTGGCCAACACGTTGAAACACCATCTCTACTAAAAATATAAAAACTAGTTGGACGTGATGGTGGGTGCCTGTGATCCCAGCTATTCGGGAGGCTGAGGCAGGAGAATCACTTGAACTCAGGAGGTAGAGTTTGCAGTGAGCTGAGATCATGCCACTTCACTCCAGCCTGGGCAACAGAGCGAAACTCTGTCTCAAAAAAAAAAAAAAAAAGAAAGAAAAGAAAAATATAGTTTGGGAATCAAAATATCAAAATATATACAAGTTGTAGAGAAAGGGAAAATAAATCTGAGTTCTTCATTGATCTTTGCTAGTGTTAAGCTTAATCTCCTGCCCACAGCTTACTCATATGTACCCTATGCACTGACTTGGCCTCACTCAACTGAGACTTCTTTTAGGATTCCAGTCTGTCATGTGTCACTGGGAAATGACCCATAAAAGTTCAGACCGTGACACGGTCAGGCAGTGAAGTCATCAGAGATCCACGGGTCTTGCTGCTTCCTGGCAATTACACGCTGCCTGAATGAAGTTTATCACAGAGAGAAAGTGGCCAGTTTTTATAAAAACATAAAAAAATGAGACAATGCATATACGAATACGGATGTTTTGTAAAGACTGTAGATAGCTCTGACTTCTTCACCTAAATCAATTTGTTTCCCTAAATCCTCTGAGCAGTTTGTGACACAAGTATATTATTCACATGGTTGTGCTTCATAGCAGTAGAAGTCTGTGTAGATCGTTTTCTGTATTCAGTCAAGCAGCTTCTGGATGCAGCTCTCCATAGGGGACAATAACAGCTGACATACAGCACACACTAAGTGCCAGGCACTCCTAGTGCTTATACATGTTGACTCATTTAAGCCCATGATAAGCCTATGAGGCAGGCACTATTATCCTATGTACACATTTGAAATTCACAGTGGTTAAGTGACTTGCCAAAAGCCTAAATTGTAAGTGGCAGAGCTGGGACATGACCCAGGTAGTCAGTTATGTCAGTCCCCGGGTTCTTAACCGCTACATTCCACAATCACTCGAGGGACGTGGGACTTATGTATATGGTGCCTTCCCTGTCTGTGGAGCACAGATATTCCTGGCTCCACATGTGAATAATGAGGCTTTTTATAATTACATATAATCCTTGGAGTCTGATTCAGTCGGTCTAGGGCAGACAGTCATAGACTAGTGAAGGATACAGAACATGGAATCAGCCTAAATGCTTATCGATGGCAGATTGGATAAAGAAAATGTGGTACATATGTACCGTGGAATACTATTCAGCCATGAAAAAAGAAGGAGATCATGCCCTTTGCAGAAACATGCATGGAGTTGGAGGCCATTATCCTTAGAAAACTAAGACAGAAACAGAAAATCACATACCACATGTTCTCACTTATAAGTAGGGGCTAAATAATAAAAACACATGAACACATAGAGGGAAACAGCAGACACTGAGGCCTACTGGACGATGGAGGATGAGAGTAGGGAGAGGATCAGGAAAAATAATGGGTGCTAGGCTTAGTACCTGGGTGATGAAATAATCTGTACAACAAATTCCTATGACATGAATTGACCTAAATAACAAACCTGCACATGTACCCCCTGAATTTAAAATAAAAGTTTAAAAAAATTAAATAAACAGAAGAAAAAATGTAATAAACAATTGGGGTTTTTTTGAGACAGAGTTTTGCTTTCGTTGCCTAGGCTGCAATGCAATGGCGCGATCTCAGCTCCCTGCAACCTCAGCCTCCCAAAGTGCTGGGATTACAGACATGGCCCACCATGCCCAGCTAAAAAATTTAAAAACATAAAAATGAAAAGTCTAATAAATGAGTTATAGGAAAAGTGCTATCGGCATTCAGAGGAGAAAAGATATTTCTGTCTGCAGAGGTGGGGATCTACAAAGGCTTCATGGAGAAAGAAAAACCTGATTTGTATTTGGGCAGTTGAGACAATATATAAATATACAGAGTGATCACTTGTGGTTGAATGAGCAACTTAGAATGGCCTCTACCCATATCCGTGCAGCAGGATTCACTACAGGACTCTGCACTGTGTTGACCACAACAAAGCTGAAAGGAGCAAGCCTCTGTTGATGCTTCCTAAGTATAACACATTGGAAACTCAACTCGACAATCATTGATATGAATTCCACAGGTATGTGGAAATTATTCATACACAGTAAAATTGAAAATAAATGCTAGTTGTTTGTGTTATGGCTCATTGTATCTTCTATAACAGCCATAGTTTACAAGGTATAACTATGTACCTAATAGATTATCAATAAAATTCCCACCAAATGTATTAAAAGTTGGTCATTTAATTGGAACTGGAGATATACATTGAGAATAAAGTGGGACTTGCCTAACTTAGAACTAGCGTGCAAGAAAATTTAATTGTTAACTGTTTGTTGTGACAATGGGCGCCTTCAGAAGCTGGGATTGCTGAGTCTTGTGGGCCCGTGCACTGGGGGCTAGGAGAAAGGTTAACCGGGGCCAGCTGTGGCTGCAGAAGGCATGCGTTCACTTCAGAAGGCAAACAGCTCAGAGAGAAAGTCTTTGGCGTTAAGTTGTTCTAGAAAGAAAAAATGATACTCTAAGAGATTGGATGATGTAAGAACCAAGAAAGAATCAGAATTAGCTCTCTGTAAATAAGCATTAATAATTGTTATGGTACTTCGACATTATAATATCTGAAACACAACAACTGAAGTCCCTGAAAACTAAATTTGGTTTTATCTTCATTTAAGAATTATAGAAGGCTAGCTTTGGAAGGGGCCTCAGAGCGCTCTTAATCTAAACTCATTTTGCTCTAATTTTAGAGCAAACAGTTCCTCTGGATCTGAGGAGGCCAGTTGCCCAATGTAGGATGGTAAGTTGGTTTAAATAGAGATACAACATGTTCTTTTGGTGTTTTATGTTTTTGAAAAACCACTTTAGTATTTTCTTGAGATTTCTACTTGTCAAGTTTACAAAGCTACTGATATTGAAACTTACTTGCTATATTAACCAAATGCAAAGAAATGCCACACAGCTGGTAGAAGAAGACAGAAGAAATGGCATGATGTTTCCATTCTTTTGCTCTTTTGGACCTGCCTCAAACCCTAGGACAAATGACTATTCACTTAGCAATTGCCTATTGATGCTTACTCTAACCAAGGTGATTTCAAAACACTAAATGGCCTTGAAGAACTCACAATACAGCAAACACATTACAGCATTACTGCCACTACTTTATGATTACTACTACCACTCCTTCTAATATGAGATATGAAGTATTAGATACCTGAAGAGACATATAGGAAATTGGAGGAGAGTTACAATAACAATGGTTCAGCCGGGCACGATGGCTCCATGCCTGTAATCCCAGCACTTTGGGAGGCCAAGGTGGGTGGATAACCTGAGGTCAGGAGTTCGAGAGCAGCCTGGTCAACATGGCGGAACCCCATCTCTACTAAAAATACAAAAATTAGCTGGGCGTGGTGGTGGTGCTTGTAATCCCAGCTACTTGGGAGGCTGAGGCAGGAAGAGTGCTTGAACTCGGGAGGTTGAGGTTGCAGTGAGCCGAGATCGCACCACTGCACTCCAGACTGGGTGACCGAGCTCTCAAAAACAAAACAAAACAAAACCATAAACAAAAACAAAGGTTCTACTATCAGAGGAGTCTTCGGGAGAAGGTGTTGCCTGAACTAGTTTTGAAGGACAGTAGGATTTGTATCACAGACATTTTAAGTAGGCCAGAAGAGGTGGATTTCCTAGCAATTAAAGATGTGGAGGTGGAAAAGCATGAGGTAGGTCCACCAGAACACAGAGGGCAGGAAGGGGAACAGGCAGAGAGAATGCTGGAAAGGATGACTTAGGGATAATATGCCACAGAGGTTATTTATAATATGTTTTCTTGCTTACATATTCTCTTGATGATAGAAAACATTTTTAAAATATAAGCTTATCTTTATAATCCATAATAGGCAATTCATTCAATAAAACTTGAAAAATGTAGAGATTTCAAAAAATCATACCTTTTGTTACTTAATAACTTGCTCTACTACTTTCCAGTATTTTTTTCAAGGACATGGATATCTAGACTAAAAAAAAAAAGTTGTTCTAATCATACTTAATTGAGTTTCTCAAGCCCATGTTAAATTTTCCATGAGAGATAGGTCCTTTAAGAGAAATTTATGTCCAATTACAGGATTAGTCTCCTAAGAGATAAAAAGGCAGAATGAAAGAGATAAAAAGGAAGCTTTTTGCCAGAAGCTACTGTGGGAGGGCACTAATCTCTTCCTGTTCTTGCAGAGACATAGATTTGTTCAATCATGGGTGATCTTAATCGGTGAGCATGTTCCTTCAGCACTTCCTGATGAAGTGGTGGCTATTGACCATCAAAATGGTTTGCCAATCATATACACCATCACTGACTTCCCCATTCTTTTTTTTAATTTTTTAAATTCTACTTTATTTATTTATTTTTTGTGAGATGGAATCTCGCTCTGTCTCCCAGGCTGGAGTAATGGTGCAATCTTGGCTCACTGCAACCTCTGCCTCCTGGGTTCAATCGATTCTCCTGCCTCAGCCTCCCCAGTAGCTGGGACTACAGGTGCACACCACCATCCCCAGCTGATTTTTTGTATTTTTAGTAGAGACTTCCCAGGCTCAAGCAATCTTCCTACCTCTTTGAATTTTTAATCTCGATCTCCTGACCTCATGGTCCACCCACCTAGGTCTCTCAAAGTGCTGGGATTATAGGCGTGAGCCATCATGCCTGGCCCCCCATTCTTAAGTTCTTAATTTTGCTTCCATTCTTGGTCCATAGAATATGTCTTAACCCAGCGTTTCTCAGACTTTAGTATGTGTAGGAATTACCAGGAAGTCTGGTTAACATGCAGATCCTAATTCAGTAGGTCTAGGGTAGACTGGAGATTTTGTCTTTTGTCTCCTCTCCCCTCCTCTCCTTTTCTTTTCTTTTTTCTTTCTCCCAACGGAGTTTCACTCTTGTTCTCCAGGCTGGAGTGCAGTGGCATGATCTCAGCTCACTGCAGCCTCCCTCCACCTCCCCAGCTCAAGCAATTCTCCTGCCTCAGCCTCCTGAGTAACTAGGATTACAGGAGCCCACCACCATGCCTGGCTAAGTTTTTTTTTTTTGTATTTTTAGTAGAGAGGGGGTTTCACCATGTTGGCCAGGCTGGTCTCAAACTCCTGGCCTCAGGTGATCTGCCCGCCTCAACCTCCCAAAGTTCTGGGATTACAGGCATGAGCCACCGCGTCCAGCCTGATATTTTGTATTTCGAACAAGCTTCCGGGGGATGCTCTTGCTACTGGTCCAGGGACCACACTTTGAGAAGCAAGGCTTTAGGGTACTTTCTTTTTCAAACCGAATCTGTCTTTTTGCTGCTTTCACACAAGCAAAACAAATTAACTTGTTCACAGCCTGTCTTCTGCAAATCCATAAAGATATCCCTTTAATCACTTTTGGCAATTTATCATTGCCAAAAAAGCTGAAACCAATGGAATTTTTATTCCTTTCTAGGTGAAAGGTTTTTACCATCTGGATGCTTGGATGCTTAAAGGACTGGTTGCTTTTTTTCTTTACTCCTGACGGGTGTAAGTGTGAATAGCTTGTCTTTGATTGTGTTTTGAATGCAGTGGACCTTTGGGCTTGCATACTCATGTAAAACTGCCGCTCAGGAGCGTCTCTGTAATTGTGCCCTCAACCATTGTTTCCGAGCAATTTTCCCGCTTTCTTCCTTGGGGGGGGTCAATCATTCTCAGGTTGTATCTCTGACCCCTGTCTTACATAGCTCGTTCTCTCCTTCTGTTTAATCTCTTTGTGCTATCCTCTATAAGCCAGAAGACATTCTCAGGTTTACCCTCTGTATTACAGACTAGATTTTCTCAGGTCATTTCTGCTTTTGGTTCTTCTCCCCAAAGTGGAAGTTAATTCTACTATTGCACTTTTATTTTCCTAAAATACTTTTTTTTCATTTTATTCATTTCCCATTTTAGTCTGAAATGTTGCCTGCTGTCTTTTCATGTCGAGCTTTCTTTTTATAATTCATGTTTTTGTCTCAAAAGGCAATGCCTTTAAGCTTTTAGAGAAAGAATGCCAAAACATTCTTTATTATTTTCTTCTGGTTCCTCCAGCAAATCTTTTCTAGAAGGTTGTTATCCCTTTGTAGCTCCAGGATGATGTTCTCTTTTCCCTTGTTCTGTAAGTGTAAAGGACATTTGTCATTATTTGCTCATCTCAGCATCTGTATCCCCTCTGCACACACCTATGTTTGGAGAATATTCCATTTTATGAAGCAAAGCTTGCCTTCCATATAGAAACTAAAAATACAAAAACTCACTAAGTCTTTCTTGCAATTAGGATGCACAGAGTAGGCACTGCCAGCCAGATGTGTACATTCCAGGCATTGACTAACACAACTGGTTCAAGGAAGCAGAGCAGAACTGGCCATGTCCAGTTTCCAGACACAACATGACAGCTGTTTTGCAGGCAGCGCCCAGTGTTAAGGGTGCTTGGGGTGCAAGTAATGTCCATAACCAGTAGTTGCTTTAAGAGTGTCACCACTGGACTAAATAGTTTCATTTGTGGTATAGAGATTCTGAACCTGTTCTTTCATGTCAAAGTAGACTCTAGAAACTACTCAACATCTTTTTAGTAAATTATTTCCCACTTATGTTGTCAGAGTCCAATTCACTACTTAAAACTGAAAATCCTGCCTGACACAATCAATGCATTTTAAATAGACCTCGTGGTCTTATTTTCTGCTTACATTTCTTAAAGTGAGTTATAATCTGCTATTTTGATACAGTAGACCCTTGATTCCACTCTATCTACTTAGGTCCTTGCCAAATCCATCCTCAGAGGAGAACTGGATGTCATACTCCAGTTTTGGCTCAATTCTTGGTGTCCTCAGGCTTTTTTCCTGTGCGTGTCTGTTGGTTGGGGCTGAGATTTTCCAGCTCTGAAAAAGTAGAAATAAATGTCTAATGGTGAAAGGGATACCTCACCAGTACTCTGCTGGATACAGAGCTTGCCCTAAGGCCTAGAGTTTCTTCACTTATAAAATTAGAAGCCACATACATGTATATACATGAAGGTTGACCCACAGATGATAAGGCAGGCTAGGAGAGACCAGAGGCAAGAACTGAGCTCACACAAGGCCAGTCCCACTGCTTAGAACAACCATCCTGGGCACAGCTCTGGGCAGCCCATTATTTGCTCAAGAATCCTCTGAGGACTTAAGTCCATATCCAGGATAGATTGCCTGCTGCTCTGCCAAACCCCAATGCTTTCTCTGTTCCTTTCTTTGAATAATCTCCTCCCTCCTTTGCTCCAAATTTTGCCAGTTCTGTTGCCTCCTTCCTCATAAGCTCATCTTTTCTTATTCTCCCCATGCTATGCTCAAATCATAATGAACTATTTTTGATTCTCTTATTTTACAAAAACCTTGAAATAAATTCTATCTTTGCATGTGCTGTATACTTTGGCTAGAGCACTCCTCATTGCCCTACATTTCTTCACCTAGCTAACACTTAATTTTCTTTTAGGTCTCATTTTACCTATTGTTTCTTTCTGCAAATCTTCTCTGTGCTCCTGTTCCTCAAGACCTGTGTGCACTTACAATGGGCTTCCATAACACTCTGACTCATCCTTACCATAACATATATCACTCACAGTAACTGAATATATATATACTTGTCTATATTTGTTTTTACTTGTTTATAACCTGAACTAGCGTGTTACACCTTCTTGGCCATATCTTATTATATGTTGTTCATAGTATTCAGTTATGTACCTGTTTTATAGTAGGTCCTTAAAAATAATTGTGAAAGAATAAAAGAACAAAAATAACTCTACTCCTCTCTGCACACCCTTCACATTTTAAAATACAATAAGTGTACACTTTGTGTAAAGTATGTATATACCGCTTACTGGTCTCTTTTTTCTCATAGAGTAGGATCCATGACTGCTTCAAGTCAAGTAATTATCATGTTCAGGAGTTTCTGCATTAATAGGTACCCAAGAAAGTTTATTTGAAGAAGTTCTACGCTGTAGGGTAACCAAAATGTCAGTCACCCAAATTGGGCCACTTTTGAGAGTAAAAGGCAACGCTATTAATAATTAGCCCAAGAAGGCCGTGTGCAGTGATTCATGCCTGTAATCCCAGCACTTTGGGAGGCTGCGGTGGGCGGATCACTGGAGGTTGGGAGTTTGAGACCAGCCTGACCAACATGGAGAAACCCCACCTCTACTAAAAATACAAAATTAGTCAGGCGTGGTGGCGCATGCCTGTAATCCCAGCTAGTCGGGAGGCTGAGGCAGGAGAATCGCTTAAACCTAGGAGGCAGAGGTTGCGGTGAGCTGAGATCGATCCACTGCACTCCAGTCTGGGCAATAAGAGTGAAACTCCGTCTCTAAATAAATAAATAAATAAATAAATAAATAAATAAAATTTGCCCGAGAAGATAGTCTTGATTTAGGATTGTCCAGGGCAACATGGATATACAGTACCCTATTTAGATAGCAAACACCATTGCCAGATCATTAATAGTTGCTCTTTAGATTTTAAGACGGAAGGTGCTGGGCCAGGGGGAGTTTCTTGCATTCCATTCACTAAAAGGTCAAACCAAGTATGAAAGATGATCATCTCATAGTCAAACATCAAGCAGTGAGTTAGTGACAGGCATAGATAAACTGCCCAGGACTCTTAATTCTCTTATTCTTCATCCCAATGAATGCTATTTGTCTTTTGATTAAGCGGGATGCATGCAATGGGAGACATCGAAATTTAGATAATTTTTTTGAACTGTAATAATTAGTCATTATAGCATAGAAAGAAACAAAATCAAATCTGTTCTTCTTACATCTGCCACAGCGATCAGACATAATCCTTTAATGTAATCAGAGGTAGCAAGAAAATGTCAAAGCCTTGTGCTTTAAAGAATTTAATTGGAGATTCAGCCATTGTCCCAAAGCAGCAGCCACTTTTCTTCCTTAAAGAAAAGCACTCAGAGCATTTAGACATTAGTTCAGTAATCCTCAATTTCAGAGCTTGGTGCTGGAAAGTTATCTATATTCTACTTGGGGAAATTAAGGCTCAATATATATTGAATTTAGGTCAGTTTGTGGTTTAGTAAATCCATTCTTAATAGGTTGACAAATTAAGGGTCAAATAGACCACGAAAGAACACTGGGGGTTCACTTTGAAAGCAGTGGTGAAAAGACTGAGTGGGGATAGGAAAAGCAGTGTCAGAAATCATGAACTTCAACCAAAAATTCCATAAATTTGCATAGGGTTTACAGTTTGTAATATACTTTTGTAATGTGTGTACAGTTTGTAATGCATTGTTTTATCTGGTCCATGCCATAAAGATACAGAAGAAGGTGGGACAGGAATGAGGATCTTCATCCTGTAGAGGAAAGAAAGAAAAGAAAACAAAAGAAAAGAAAAGAAAAGACAGAGAAAAGAGAGAGACAGAAAGGAAGGAAGGAAGGAAGACAGGAAGAAAGAAAGGAAGGAAGAAAGAAAAGAGAGAGAAAGGAAGGAAGGAAGAAAGAAAAGTAAAGAAAAGAAAAGAAAGAAAGAAAATGAATAAATGAATAAGGCTCAGGGAGAGGAAATGACTTGTTCGGGATCACATGTTTATCACAGAGTTGGGACTGGAGCCCAAGTCTCTTGCTTCCCAATCTGATCATCCTCCTCCCTGGGCTCAGTGATGCGGTTGAGGGCTTTATCTCAACTGCATCTCCATGGGAAACCTAAAGAAATGTGACCGGTCCTACTTGGAACTTAAAAATGCCACCCAAACCATTCAAGCTGCTTTTATTTCTGCTCAGGAAATCTTAAAGGGTTTCAATTCTTTCCTGCCTATTATGTCATGTGTCATAGGCAAAGAGAAAGTTTATAATAAACTCGTTTGCTGAAAGGAAGCTAGATCTTTTAGCCAGAGCCTTTTCGGTGCCTCAGCTTACAAGCGGTAGCCACCTGGGTGATCTCGAGCTAGAGCGAATCAGGATTGAGAGGTGAGATATTAAGGTAGCATGGTGTTCTGTGAGTTAGCCTGATAAACAAGGGAATACCATGTGTCTTAGTGGGACTTTGTAAGGTTCAAATGGAAGGTGAAAATACTAGAAGCTTTTTGGTTTAAAAAATCATGTAAGCCTGGTGCGGTGGCTCATGCCTGTAATCCCAGCACTTTGGGAGGCTGAGGCCGGCAGATCACCTGAGGTCAGGAGTTCAAGATCAGCTGGGCCAACACATGGTGAAACCCCATCTCTACTAAAAAAATACAAAAATTAGCTGGGTGTGGTGGCACACGTCTGTAATCCCAGCTACTTGGGAAGCTGAGGAAGAATAATCGCTTTAACCCAGGAGGTGGAGGTTGCAGTGAGCAACCTGGGAAGTGGAGTTTGAGATTGTGCCACTGCATTACAGCCTGTGTGACAGAGAAAAAAAAATCATGTTAGGGCCACAAATATGAATTCCTGCCCTACTATTCTCCATAGGTATCTATTTTTATTCTAGTTTGTTTATTTTAGCATTGTGCTAACATTGTATATTCAAACTACATTTGAATTTTCCTTGTGAACATACGGTGGAGTCCACCCTACTGTAAGTGTTGATGATTGAAATAAAATCATGTGGACATTTTTACTTAAAATTATCCTTGAAAAATACTTAGGATACAATCCCCTTTCCTCTAGCTTTGGGACTAATCACAGTTTATTGGTTGAACACCAGAAGTAGCAGCTGACTTTTAACGGGCCATGCTGGATAAAATATGGGTGTCTTTATTTATTTTATTTTTATCGTTTGAGACAGAGTCTCGCTCTGTCATCCAGGCTGGAGTGCAGTGGCACGATCTCACTGCAACCTCTGCCTCCTGGGTTCAAGTGATTCTCCTAACTCAGCCTCCTGAGTAGCTGGGATTACAGGCACCTGCCACCACGCCTGGCTAATTTTTGTATTTAATAGAGACTGGGTTTCATCATGTTGACCTGGCTGGGCTCAAACTCCTGACTTCAAGTGATCCGCCCGCCTTAGCCTCCTAAAGTGCTGGGATTACAGGTGTGAACCACCACCTGCCGGCCAAATATGGGTATCTTTAAACAATCAACAAGGAAAGACAGCACTCCATGAAAAGCAGGGAAAGGTGGTGAGAACTAGTGTGGGCCAGGAGGTTCAGGTCTTGCATCTCCACTCATGAGAATCCTGGCGGAGAGGATCACCATTTAAATTTAAATTGTTGCCTCTCGGGCCAGGAGTGGTGGCTCACCCCGCTTATCCCAGCTCTTTGGGAGGCCGAGGTGGTTGAATCACTTGTGGTAAGGAGTCTGAGACCAGCCTGGCCAACATGGTGAAACCCTGTCTCTACTAAAAATACAAAAAAAATTAGCCAAGCGTAGCACACACCTGTAATCCTAGCCACTCGGCAGGCTGATGTGGGAGGCTCACTTGAACCCGGGAGGCAGAGGTTGCAGTGAGCTGAGATTGTGCCACTGCACTCCAGCCTCCATGACAGAACAAGACTCTGTTTCATAAATAAATAAATAAATAAAATTGTTGCCTCTCTTCTCTCCCTGCTTACACATTGAATTTTGTGGGTAGAATCAGCCAGACTTGACCAGTGATCGGAATGAGGAGTAAGGGAGAGGGAAGTCAAGAATGACCACAGGTTGTGAGCGTCCTCCTCACAAGGAGGTTGGGGTACCATGAATGGAGACAGGGAAGTGGGGAGAAGGCAGAGCCCAGATGAATTCAATTTTGAGCCATGTTGACTTTGATGATTCTCAAATAAAGACTGGTTAACCTGTAAAAGTCTGCTAATTTTAGTCCACAAACTCAAAAGCAAAAACGTGAAAATTTTCTATAATTGGGAGTATGCAATTAAAATTAAGTTTATTCTGCAAAGTAAAAGAAACCTAGTCTCTTTCAATTTGAGGTCTATTCCATCCCTGGGAATGCACTAACACAGACTGTCTTAGCTAGTTGGGTGAATAAAGAACCAAGATCTGGAAATACGGGTAAAGATCTCATTAAATATTTCAAAATAATATTCTACCACAAACCATCTGGCATAGATTGCTGGGAAGATTCAAGGTCAAACAAAAGGGATCACATCTTCCCAAATACGTGTTTGCTTTTTTGTCTTAAAAAGCTGTATTGTCCGTCTTATTACAGGCACATAGGAAAATTTAAAAGTGACACATTTATTGTAAGAAAATTAGAAAATTTAGATAAGCAAAAAGAATGAATAATTCTACCACTTGAAAACAATCACTTGGCCGGGCGCGGTGGCTCCAGCCTGTAATCTCAGCACTTTGGGAGGCCGAGGTAGGTGGATCATGAGGTCAGGAGATTGAGACCATCCTGGCTAACACGGTGAAACCCCGTCTCTACTAAAAACACAAAAAATTAGCCGGGCGTGGTGGGGGGCGCCTATAGTCCCAGATACTTGGGAGGCTGAGGCAGGAGAATGGCGTGAACCCGGGAGGCGGAGCTTGCAGTGAGCCAAGATCCTGCCACTGCACTCCAGCCTGGGCGACAGAGCGAGACTCTGTCTCAAAAAAAAAAAAAAAAAAAATCACTTTTATAACATTAAGCATACCCTTTCAAATCCTTTAAAAAATTCCATCTATGCCTTTTCTCCCACTTTAAAATATCATGTAACCAAAAGAAATGAAAATATATGTCCACACAGAAATATGTACCTGAATGGTCACAGGAGCGTCATTCATTGTAGCCCCCAAATGGAAATAAGCCAAATGTTCAGCAACTGATGAATGAGTAAAGAGAATATGGTATATCCACACAAATGAATATTATTTGGCCATAAAAAGGAAAAAACTATTGATACATTATGCTCCAACCTTAGTGAACCTTGAAAACATGGTAAGTGGAATAAATCAGATGCAAAAGTTCACACATTCTATGATTCCATTTATATGAAATGTCCAGAAAAAGCAAATCTTATAGAGACATAAAGTACATTAGTAGATATTTAGGTCTGAAGATAAGAATAGGCAATGACTATAAATGGGTGCAAGGTTTCGTTTTTGGGGTGATGAAACTGCTCTACTATTAGAATGCAGTGATGGTTATACAATTCCATAAATTTACTAAATTTACTAAAAACCATTTCTGCCTAAAGTGAATGAATTTTATGGTATGCAAATTATACCTCAATTAAACTGTGTATATATACATATATATAGAAGATATATATATATAAAATACATGTATATATAAAGAGATTTACATAGATATATATCATGGACTTCTTTCTATTCATCTAAAACTGACCTAATATTTGCTGTGATGCCCATGGAGTCAGTGAGACTGTGGATTGCAGCCACGAATGAGGCAAAGCACATCCTAAAGCCTATTCCAAGTACCGAGCTCATCAAGAACTGGTAGACCTTCTTCAGCTCCATGCAACTCTCTAAAGGAACTAGTGAGGCCACTGCGTGAGGCCTTGCTGCATACATCAAACCCTTGGACATTATCCTTTACCTCCCGCTTCTGTTGTTGTGTGAAGACAAAAATGTACGTGCCATGTTTGTGTTTCCCCAGCTCGGTTGTGTCTCCACGCTCATTGTTGCCTGCCCCATCACCATCAAAGGAGGCTCTCAGCTGCCACAGTGGATCTAGCCCATCCAGTGGTCCACTGGGAGATCTCAGCAAAGCTATCTCAACAACACCCCTCTGCTTGGAACTGGTATTACGTATTATCTTTGTTTTAGGATGTAGGGTAGGAACTGAGTCTATTAATGTTTTTCTCAACACTGTATTCCCAGGCCTAATAAGGCTAGTAGGTGCATAATAACCTGTTGTTAGAGCAAAAAGATGGCATAAACTGTCTCCCTTGTTGTTTGAGCCTCTTTGAAACTTTTCATTGGTAGTGAACACAAAAAGGATTAAAGCTCTGCTTACCAACATCTCTGCTACAAGAGACTGGCCCCCACTGTGAGACGGCTCTACCTGATCTCTGAAGATTCACAGGCTTCCAGGCACAATCATATCTCATTCTAAGTCCTGCACTTACCTGAGGTCAAAAGCCGTTGGATTGGTACAGGTGGTTGAGTTGGGATACACCAAAATACATTCAGACAATCCGATCCTGTGATCTGGTAAAATGCAAATAGTGATAATGCTATAGCCACTTACTAAAAACTGGGTGAAATTGTGCAGAAACACATGGGACAGATACAAATTATCATTTGTTCCATATTGATTTGATTCCTGTAAGCTAATGAAGAAATTAGCTTGTGACACCAAAAACCTAGTACTCAATAAAAAGAGAAAACATTCATTTAGGAAGTCTGATCATACATTCTTTTTTTACATTGACTTTCTTCCTCCATTCTACAATAAGATGTGAAGAAGAGAGAGTAAGCAAACCTTTTATACTCTGTTTTATTTTATTTAATTTAATTTTTTGAGAGGGAGTCTCACTGTGTCCTCCAGGCTGGAGTGTAGTGGCATGATCTCTGCTCACTGCAACCTCTGCCCACTGGGTTCAAGTGATTCTCCTGCCTCAGCCTCCCAAGTAGTTGGGATTACAGGTGCCCACCACCACACCTGGCTACCTTTTGTATTTTAGTAGAGACGGGGTTTCACCTTGTTGGCTTCCTGGCCTCCTGACCTCAAGTGATCTGCCCGCCTCGGCCTCACATAGTGCTGGGATTATAGGTGTGAGCCATCACGCCCAGTCTGTAAACTGTTTTATTTTTTTTATTTTTTATTTTTTTATTTATTTTTTATTTATTTATTTTTTGAGACGGAGTCTCGCTCTGTCGCCCAGGCTGGAGTGCAGTGGCCGGATCTCAGCTCACTGCAAGCTCCGCCTCCTGGGTTTACGCCATTCTCCTGCCTCAGCCTCCCGAGTAGCTGGGACTACAGGCACCCGCCACCTCGCCCGGCTAGTTTTTTGTATTTTTTAGTAGAGATGGGGTTTCACCATGTTAGCCAGGATGGTCTTGATCTCCTGACCTCGTGATCCGCCCGTCTCGGCCTCCCAAAGTGCTGGGATTACAGGCTTGAGCCACCGCACCCGGCTGTTTTATTATCTTTAGTGTTTCATTTACTACAAGCCTGTACTACTATTTACCAAATTAAGTTTTTAATCTCTTTTCCAAAGGCTGATGCTCACTGGGCCGAGCTAGAGTCACTGTCACCCAGAGGCCTGGTTTGCATAAGACACTGGTACTATAATCTTGGAAAAGACCTATGCTCAACTATAGAAAAGGATATATAAAATATTAAAACTGTCACTTCTGCTTAGTTATTTCTGAAAAAAGATGACCTTAGGTATCTTTTTGAATTTTGTTTATATAAAGTTGCAAAATAACCATGGTTTTAATTTCATGTCTATTCTAATAGCAGAACTATGTTATCAGAAAATTTATACAATTTATGTATGGTAATCGTCAGAAGGCCTAGAAAGTGCACACAGAGCACATTGTAACAAATGACCAGTATTAGTCCTGTCTCTTCCCCTTGCCCCTTCTGATGCCTGCTCAGAGCCATGATCTAAAGAAACATGACCAATCTTCCAGAGGGACAGCATCAATTGTGTTGCTTTTCTATCCACATTGAGTGAAAGAGTGATTCACTCATTCACTCACTTACTGGATAACATTTGGTTATAAGTGCCAGGTACTGCCTTGGCTGCTGGGGAAGAGAAATGAACAAGACATGAAGATTAATACAAAGAATTCTATATTTGCATGGAGGAGATCAAACTCACTGATGAAAAATTGTAATGCGTTGGGATAATGAAATGGGCATCTTTTTGAGAAAATAGAGAAGTTATTTTCATATTAATGGAGGGAGTTTGGAAGGAATGGGCAATGGGGTAGAGATTCTGTGAGAGGGGGTTGGCTGGACAGGTAGAATCTGCAGTTTTGGAGATGGGCCTGGAAAGTCTTTAAGGTTCAAGAGGAGAAAACTAAACATGCAAAAGCCTGGAGGCAAGAAGTAAAGGAAGAGGCATGTGTGTGTGTATGTGTGTGGTGGAGGAGGGGGTGTTAGAGGTACAACTTATAGTTGGAAAAGGCCATCAGGATTTGATCATCAAATAAGGAAGGGGAAGCTGCCGGGTATGAACTTAATTTGGTTGATATTATTGAACCCTATCAGTCCATTATCACACAGCTAATAAAGACATACTCAAGACTGGGAAATTAATAAAGGAAAAAAGTTTAATTGACTCAACAGTTCAGCATGGCTGAGAGGTCTCAAGAAACTTACAATCATGGCAGAAGGTGAAGCAAACATGTCCTTCTTCATGTGGCAACAGGAGGCAGAAGAATGAGTGCTCAGTGAAGGGGAAAGACCCTTAAAAAACCATCAGATCTCATGAGAACTAACTCACTATCACGAGAACAGGAGGGGGAAATCGCCCCTATGATTCAACTATCTCCACCTGGTCCCTCCCATGACACGTGTGGATTATGGGAACTGCAATTCAAGATGAGATTTGGGTGGGGACACAGCCAAACCATATCAGGAACGTTTACAAGATTTGTGGTATGACATAGCATACTATGCTTCCGGAATATGAATTTGGTCACTGGGTAGAATGTAGCATCAAACTGAAAAACTGGGAGAATATTGGAGACCACCAAGTCTAAGAACCCAATTTAATAGATAAAGAAACTGAGAATAGAGAGGAAGTGACTTGCCAAAAGTTTGCAGAGTAATTTAGGGTAAGGCAAGGACCATAAACATTTCTCTCTTGTGTCCCTCTCTGTGCTAGTCTTTTTTTTTTTTTTTTTTTTTGAGACACAGTCTTGCTCTGTCAACCAAGCTAGAGTGCAGGAGGGTGATCTTGGCTCACTGGAACCACCGCCTCCCAGGTTCAAGCGATACTTGTGCCCCAGCCTCCAGAGTAGGTGGGGTTATAAACGTGTGCCACCAGGCCTGGCTAATTTTTGTAGTTTTAGTAGAGATGAGGTTTCACATGTTGGCCAGGCTGGTCTCAAACTCCCAACCTCAGGTGATCCGCCCGCCTAGGCCTTCCAAAGTGCTGGAATTATGGGTGTGAGCCACCGCGCCCCGCCCCCATGCTAATCTTGATTGCTGCTTCCAAATGCCTGGGCTCCTCTTGTTGGTCTGCTTGCATTCAGGCCCCATCACTTGAGGTTATCTGAAAGAGAGAGCTGAGGACTCCTGAGGGAAAAGGGAAGATGTGCAAACAGAGATAAGCAGGGAGAGGTAAGATGTGCTTGGAAAACTACTAGAAGCAGGGTGGAGGGTGGGGGCACATAAAATCCTGGAAGAAATGAGGCTGAAGGAACAAGTAGGTGCCAAATTATGAAGGTCTGTGCAAACCATACTAGAGGCATTTGGCCTGATGGGTGTTAGGTTCTCAGAGGCAACAGCAGATTGGTATTTACCTTCTATCACCCATGGCCCTCTTATTCTTATTGCTTTTCTAGTAGCCTCTTCAGAACTTTTCCTCTTGGTCAGCTGTAGGAGATCATAAGTTCCCTATGCTGGAGTGTTCAAACTGAGAGCAGATGGTCACTCGACAGTGGGTGAGCGAGGTGCCAGCTTGCCAGGGATCAGCGTGGAATTTTAGCTTACCTACCCTCAGCTGAGTAAGAGCTTACTCAGCTCAGGGCTGGGCGCGGTGGCTCACGCCTGTAATTCCAGCACTTTGGGAGGCCGAGGGCAGATCACGAGGTCAGGAGATCAAGACCATCCTGGCTAACATGGTGAAACTCCGTCTCTACTTAAAAACTTAAAAAAAAAAAAAAAAAAAAAAAAAATCGGGCTTGATGGTGGGCGCCTGTAGTCCGGGCTACTCAGGAGGCTGAGGCAGGATAATGGCGTGAACCCAGGAGGTGGAGCTTGCAGCGAGCAGAGATCGTGCCACTGCACTCCAGCCTGGGCGACAGAGCGAGACTCCATTTCAATAATAATAATAATAATAATAATAATAATAATAATAAAATAAAAATAAAAAGAGCTTACTCAGCTCTTAACACAGAGCTAGTACTTAAACTCCCTGGGCTTTAGTTTCTTTATGGATAAAATAAAAAAATAATAATGCCAACCTAAGAAGGGTCTTGTGAGAGTTAAGTGAATTGTATATGAAAACTCCTTAAAATATTGCTGGGCACTCCAAAATAAGGACTGGCATGAGCTCCACAAAGGCCATGTGTACAGGACTGTAATGGATGCAGATGAAAGGCAGGACCCAAGCCCAGCTTGCCTGAAAGTCTTTTATGCCATTACTGAACCCATGAAAATGCTGCTGGTAGCCTTTAGGCCACCAGTGTGCTATCCTTGGACCAAATGACCCCACACTACACCTGAAGTTCTGTGCTTTTTTTTAGTCTCTGAATTGGTAAACCAGTATTTTTCTACCACTGAGTGCAAATTTATACAACCTTCCCATTTCGTGCAAGCCCCTGCACACAGAAAGTCGTAACAGGGGGTTGAGAAAAGTAAGAGTACGAAAGAAACCGGAACAGTCAATGGGAATGAGGCTTTTGGTGGGGTTAGCACTGACAACAACGCTGTATGTGGTTCACTAAGCATCCAGATTATGACTTGGGTGGTTATATTCCTGGGAAGTTCCTCACGAGTCAAAATTATCTTTTGTAGTTAATCTTATATGATGTTCATGCTAACACCATGCTCACCACGCTCACTTGAGCAATTCATAAACATTTCAGGAGGAGAAACAGTGATCTTCCCCAACACACCCATACAGCACTTTCAACATAATTAGTAGCGTTTCTGGATCCAGCACAGTACTCTTATAATGTGTATGATGGAAGAAATGAACAACTCTAATTATACTTTATTAAATCTTAATCCTCATTAGGACCCTATTATTCTTTATAAGTGGGTTACTGAAGGAAAAAGAAAGGAAATGCTGGGCAAGTCCCGTTATATTCCATGAGAATTGAGATAATCCATTTTTACTTCATGTAACACTGGAATTCTTTTCATAGTAAACCCTAGTACTCAGAATGTGAGTATGCTGAAATGTTTGAGTGAGTGAACTGTGTTTTGATAGGATCTGACCTTTTTAAAACCCCAGAAAAAAATCTCTCTAAGAGCTCATATCTCCCATTTCAAACTATGTTAGTTGCAAAGAGATAAATTCTTTATTATTCTGTGGAATGAGTGGTTATTCTCGACCTTATCTCTCTCTCTCTCTCTTTTTTTTTTTTTTTTTTTTTTTTTTTTTTAAGACAGAGTCTTGCTCTGTCCCTCAGGCTGGAGTGCAGTGGCGCAATCTCGACTCACTAAAACCTTTGCCTCCCAGGTTCAAGCAATTCTCCTACCTCAGCTTCCGGAGCAGCTGGGATTACAGGCGCTCGCCACCACGCCCGGCTAATTTTTTGTATTTTTAGTAGAGACAGGGTTTTGCCATGTTGGCCAGGCTGGTCTCCAGCTCCTGACCTCAGGTGATTTGCCCGCCTCGGCGTCCTGGAATTACAGGTGTGAGCCACCACGCCCAACCATGTTCATATTTTTGTATGTGAACATTAGATAGTTGTTAGGAACAGGTTAAGTAGTCTTACCCCTGAAATGTCTGAATTCAAACACTTATTAAGCACAAGGAAGGTGCTTAATAAATCCAATAACGTGTGTTTTTACATTATTAATTCCTGGTCAAAAGAATCCCACTAAAATCCATCCTCAGAAGGCCCACTTTTTGGAGTTTTTATGAATCGGTAGTTCATGGTGTACTCTCAACAGTTATGAATGGAATTATGTCCTGCTAGAGGTCAGGGCCAGGTATGGAAAGATCAAGGGATTAGTCAGGAGACCCGTATGGGAGGAGGGGAAGACAGGTGCTGGGCCAGTAACGTTCCTTAAGTTTTTGCCTGAAGTGTAAAGCGGGGGACTACGCTTTGTCCTATCTAACTCACCTGAAGATGCAATAGCCGGGTGAGAGACTGCTTTCATTATATGCTAACGTGAGGGATGATTTTAGATATTAATAGGAGAGAAGTACAAGGAAAGGAAGTCTCAGGGCATGGAGTGCTTTCCAGGCAATGGCTGCTGCACGTCATAATCCCCTAACACAGTAAGTGGTGGTTCTCATCGTCGTTCACCCTTACAGATGTCAGAGGGGGGAAAAAATCCAACTCAAACCTTCCAATAACAGGATTGTCTGTATTCAAACCAGTTCATCCCGTTCGCAGACTTTTTTGAAGCTATAAGCACAGAGTAAGCTTTCTGGGCGGGGCTCAGAAGTAAACGTTAAACTCCAGGGATTCATATATTTGAGCACAGAACAGAGGAAGTTGCCCTGGAGCAACTGATTGTCATTGATATTCAGGGCTCACTGTCAACCAGGACCTTCCAGGAACTGGCTCTGGGCCAAGAGCAGTAGAAATCACTGGGTGGTCTGCGCAGCCTGCGGACATCTAACCTGCTTCAAGGCTCAGGGCTAAAAGGAAGGCAGGGCCCTTCCTGGAGGCGGCAACCCAAGTGGGAGGCAGAGCACCTGGGCCTGCTCCTCGATCTGTTGAGTGACGACCCTGTACAAGTCATTTCTCTTCGGAGAGCTTCAGTTTCCTCACGTGCCAAGCGGACGGGTTGGAAGTTGGTCTTTGCCAGCTCTGACACCTTGTAAGTTTTCAGTCTTGCTGGGAATCCAGGGCGGGGCTCACGAGGAAAATCTTGGAAGGGGATTTCATGGCTGGATCTCTTCCACTCAAGCTCAGTGCCTTAATTTGACGCCTTAATAGCAGACGCAGGCTTTTCCATTTTCCAGGAGCCCCTGACGCGGCCGCTTCCTCCTACGTCTCCTCCCTCTTCCTCTAGCAGGGGTAAAGTCTCCACATCTCCCTCTTTCCCTTCCTCCTTTGCAAGCTCCCTGCATTCCCGCGTCTCCTCCTCTTCCTCTCAGGAAATGCAATGCCCTCGGTGCGCCCACCTTTTGGCAAAGCCACTGCCGGCTGCGGGTTTCCCCTCCCCCGCCAGGCGAGCTCTGCGCGGCGGCTCCGCGGGCACACGCCTTCCCATACCTTACATGGACAAATGCGTGCAGGCAAAGTCAGGAATTCAGGCCCCTGACGTCAGCCTCCAGCGCTCAGGGCACCGCACGGGAGACCACGGGGAGGGGGTGGGGACGGTGGGGAGGAAGGAGGGGGAAAGGCACCAACCAGCAGCCGCTCCAGCCCTGCCGAAGTTTCACTTTTTGTCTGTGGGTTCGTTCCCGGGTCCCGCGCGAGCTTTCCCGGGATAAGTAGCTTTAGCGATCGGGGGACAGCCGGGCGCTGCAAGGTAAGGGCTGGCTGCACGGCCCGGGGCGCGGGGCGCGGGGCGCGGGGCGCGGGCGGCGCGCTGGAGGAGGCCAGTGTGGGGCGCGGGGCAGGGCCTGTCCGGGGCTGGGGACAATGGGAGGGGGAGTGCCCGGGCACCTCCTCCTCTGTCTCTGCCTCCGCCTCCAGCCGCCGCCGCTGCCGCCGCCGCCGCCGCCGCTGCCCCGGCTGCCTCCTCCCTGAGGTATTGTTGCAAATCCTTCCTTCCCCTCACCCTCCGCCCGCGGGCGCCTCGGGAACCCCCAGCCCTCCCCCGGCGCGAGCGCCTCCGGGGTGGCAGGAGCGCGGGGCGCGCGCCGTGCTCTGGCCTGGCCCGCTGTGCGGAAGTGCCGGCCGCGGCCCAATCACGGGGTGCACGCCATGGGGGAGGGGGACCCAGAGTTTTTCCGAAAGCGTCGACCCCAGGCTAGGCGGGGTTGGAGCCTTGCGCGCCCCCTGCCCGGACTTTTCTGGGCGCCCAGGGGGCGGGGCCACGCCCATCCGCTTAGAGCTTTCGCGGAATCACAGTTGTCACAGCGGAAAGGGCCTAGACCCACTCCTCCAAGTCCTCCCATTTTACAGTTGGGGCAGCTGAGGCCCAGAGAGAAGGAGGGTCGCCCGGAAGTTATTTAGTAGAGGCCAAACCGTAATTCAAATAGTTGACTCCGGACTTCAGTTCCCTTCTCTAAGCATTTCTCTAGCACCCTGTGTGTGGCAGACACTGCGCTGGGTGTGTTGGACGTTGCCCTCCAGGAACTTTGTGGAACCTGGGAGGCAAACCTGGCCTAGGGTAGAAAGTGCTAAGTGCTGGAGGAAAGGCATGGACAAAGTTAAAGGAAGTTGCAGGGAAGGAGTTTGATTTTCTGGTCCCTGGGACGGCCCTTTGGAGAGTCCTGCACTTAATGGGGCTTTTGAAGGATGAGGAGTTTCCTGAAGCCAGCTAGCGGCTTGGAGGAAGACATCGCTTCGAGGGACTGTGGGCCAGAGGAGACTAAGTAGTGTGGGAAATGGAGATGAAAGTATAAATATTCTTTAGTTGGAGGCAAGGAGTTGGGGATGGGGGAGGTTGTGACATGAGATGAGCTAATCAGTGGAATTGTGCCTGGGTGCTTGGACGGGGCAGAGCCTCTGGAACCTCAGAGTCCTAGGAGAACTGAGCAATCTCTCCCGCTTCCTTTCCCTTAGAAGGGATCCACTGCTTTCCCTCCCCCAACACAAAACAACCAGCGAGAACTCAGGGTCTTCTCTGGGACTTTTACTAGTACGAAACTCACTTGCCTGTGTTTTCAGTCCCCTTTCTGTTTCTATTCCTTCCCCTTTTTCTAAATGTCTTGCCTTTCCTGTAAAATTCACTCTCACTAAGGTGTTAATGACTTAATGGCTTACCTTTCCCTGCACATGTGCATTTTAAGAAAGCCTAAAGTGAAGAAAGGGAAAGTGTGGATAGGCACCTTTAGAAATCATCCAACTCCCTCTCCCATCCTCCCCCTGCCTCAACTCTTATAGATAGAAGAATAGGTAAAGGTCCACAATGGTGGGTGCTAGACCTACAGTCTAAGGTCAATAATGGTGGACAGTGGGGGGCTAGGACACCCAATAGGGTTTTCTCTACTTCGTCACCAGTTTTTCTGCTTGCACAGTTCCTGCCAGCACCAGGGGGCAGTTAAAGGAAAAAGTGTGTGGGCCAGGCACGGTGGCTCACGCCTGTAATCGCAGCACTTTGGGAGGCCGAGGCGGGCGGATTGCCTGAGATCAGGAGTTTGAAACCAGCCGGGGCAACATGGCAAAACCCTGTCTCTACTAAAAATACAAAATGTTAGCTGGGCTTGGTGGCGGGCACCTGTAGTCCCAGCTACTCGGGAGGCTGAGGCAGGAGAATCGCTTGAACCCGGGAGGCGGGGGTTGCAGTGAGCTGAGGTCACACCACTGCACTCCCGCTTGGGTGACAGACAGAGACTCCCTCTCAAAAAAAAAAAAAAAAAAAAAAAAGACTATGTAGTTTTGCATTTAATTTCTGCAATGCAGCCCCCAACCCCAACACCCAAACCTTTATAGTCTAGAATGTGCACTTCAGATGGGATTACCTAATCTGAGTGGTAGGGATAAAAGCCTGGGGCCTTAGGGTCAGGCAGTCCCCTCAGAGGCAGGCTCTCTGTAAGTAGCATGGGCGTAGAGTTGGTTTTGAGTGTACGCAGAGGGAGGAGAAGTTGAGCTGATGAGCTGATTGCTATGGCCCGGACTTGAGTAGGATCTTTCTTGGAGTGACACATTCTGGTGAAGACAGTTCCAGGAAATGATGGAGGGGAGAGGAAACTTAGTTATAAAGTGCCTTAAAAATGCCAGGCTAAGGAGTTTGGATATATCTTAAAGTCATCATTTGAGGGTTTTGAGCATGCTGAGACATGATTTAGAGGGGAGGTACTGGCATTGGGAAGCCTTCTGCTGCGCAATTCCAATGAAAGAGGTGATAATTTGGCCTAAGAATATTATTGGCTGGGCGCGATGGCTCACGCCTGTAATCCCAGCACTTTGGGAGGCTCGAGGCCGGCAGATCACCTGAGATCAGGAGTTCAAGACCAGGCTGGCCAACATCATGAAACCCCGTGTCTACTAAAAATACAAAAACTAGCCGGGTGTGCTGGCATGTGCCTATAGTACCAGCTGCTTGGGAGACTGAAGCAGGAGAATTGCTTGAACCTGGGAGGAAGAGGTTGCAGTGGGCCGAGATTGCGCTATTGTACTCCAGCCTAGCTGACAGACTGAGACTCCATTTCCCCCCCATGGGCGCCCCCGCAAGAAAAATAGTATTATCAATTGGTTCTTGTTCATTTACTTGACATAGGTTACTGGATCCGTATTATGTGCCATTGGCAAATATGAAAATTTTATAGCAGGTTCCTATATTTTATTGAGACAAATAAGTTGTATTGAATCAATTCTAAAACACACTTTTTTCACATTTTAATATCACTGAAATGTGGTTGTCTTATCACAATGTGCCATAGTTGTGCAGTTGTTCATTCTAAGTTGATAATGGCACATCTTATAGTCAATGGCTTCAATTTGATACAATTGTTCATCATGTCCTTTATGATTGTACAGTGCTTTGCACTTTATAAAACACTTTCCAATCAGATATTCCATTTGAATCTCAAAGATCCCCTGAGAATGAGGCCTAGTGCTGCTGTCACCTTTATTTTAACCATTGCCCAAGGTCATATAGCTAATTAGAGATGTACTCAAAATTACAACCCAGAACTTTTGCTTCTTGGTGATGACATGTTACTTTACCCTGCTGTGGAGCCAGTCTGGGTTAATTGGGAATGGGGCAAGAGTTAGATGGGATTTGATTTCAGAACTATGCTGAAGATGCTGGAATGATGGGGATTTTGTACACGGGCAGAGTGTAACTCATGAGAACTGGGTAGCCCCCTTAGCCCAGAGATTTGCTGCATTAAACAGAAAAAAGACAGGGAGATAGAAAATGGCAGGTAACAGGGTAAAAGCAGGGGTTGGAGCCTGCTTACAGTGAACCAGAAACTGTCTAGGCCCTGAGCGTACAAAGATGAGCTGTACATGGTCCCTGCCTTTGAAGAGCACACAAGTGTGTGGTGTGTGTGAGGGGGAGGGAGAAAGGTGGAGTGGGGCATGTCCACGTACCAAGTGCTTTTATGGGGTAAGTTTTGGCTGCTCTTCACCGAGAAGGCTCACTCTCAGGGAAGCCATAATAGAGAGTGGGGTGTCTGAGCTGAACCTCTAGGAACGAGCAGGAGTTGTCCAGGTGGAAGAAGGACAGGTGAGAGAAGGACCTATTAGCAAGATAGTAGCAGATGCAGAAGCAGGGAGAAGCTGCTGTGTTCTCCAGGCTGTGTTTTGAATGGCCAGGCATGAAGAGGACCATGGAAAAATGGAGAAAGAAGAGGGCCTTTACTTTTTAATAAGTAAGGTTTAAATTAATCTCGATAGGGGCCATTAAGTGGTTCTGTAGAGATTCACAGGAGATTAAGGCTGGGCAGGGTCTCTAGAGTCATCTCTGTGGGAGTAGTTATTTGGATGGTAATGCAGGAGGCATAGTACCACTTTTAGGCTGAGTGAACCTGAGACTTTGACCCTGGGCTGCAATTAGAGGCTCCAAGCTGAGTATGTTCATTGGTGGGTGGGACTTTTCCTGGAATCTGGCTTTGGAGGGCTGTGCTTTGCTAGAAGAAACTTGGTAGACGTGAGGAAGGGGAAGATATAATCGTGTTGCTGCATGCAGGAAGCTAGTAGCTGGGTGAAAATCTGTTGGCTTGAGGGAGCATATGAGGCGGAGAACTTGAGGGCAAGGGGAAGGGTGGAAGGATTTCAAGTGTGTTGTGGAAGTCTGATGTAGGCTGCCTGGAGGCTTGGAGAAAAAGGCGGGTGCATTCTAGATGTTGGTCACATCAGTGAGATTGGTAGGTGGATAGGTAGCTGTAGGGATTAATGTTTGGAAGCAGGTAAACCACAGAGTTGAGGTTAGAAGATGTTTACTTTCCTATCATTCTTTTTAAATAGTAATATAATTTTGAAATATTTTTCAATGCTTACCACCTGTTGTGTAATTATCATATGGATTCATTAAAGTAGGTTTTTTGAGTACCAGTCTCATTTTGCAGATGAGAAAATGAATTTGGTGAAATCAGGTTACACAACTACCAGGAGACATTCAAACTTCTGCCTGATTTTGTAGCCTCTTCACCACTGTTTTCTGTGCCCACATGCATGAAAAGCTCAAATCGACATTGCTTGTCTGTTTTCTTCCCTGGAATTTAATTCAGCCCACATTCATGGAGCCCTAGTGGGGTCACAGTTGAGGATTCATGTGGGCAAACGGGCTTCTCAGTCCCACACTGGTGCTGTCCTGGCCCCTTTTTCTCTCTTACAATGCTACCTCGGGTGTTGTCTGTCCCCAAACCTAACTGGAAAGGACTAAGCCTCTCTAGCAAATCATCTGCCTCTCTCAATAGAGCTCCCCTCCCCAGTCCCTTGTGATAAGGATGTAATTTATCCTTGTAGACAGGCAGTTGGGGTAATAAAGTAACAGAGTGGGGAGGTGAAGGAGTCTTAGACTCAGTCATTGCCTTTGATCTTACGGCTCCTGTAACAGTGCTATATGTTCTCTGGTGTTGAACCATATAACTTCTGCATCCTCTAGCAGAGCTTTCTGGCTCAGGGCTCTAAGGGATCACCTGCAATCCTTCCTGTCACCTACCTGAGTCAGGTGGGCCATCTACATTTTTGGCCACTCACAGATAAAGGCATTAATAATCTGTTTATTGTGTGTGAGAGGAGACAGACGCCAGGATGTTCAGTAGCTGTTTGGTGAATGAACAATGTTTATGGACACAAATAAGCATGCATCGCCACTTCATCTTACATATTTGCATGTCTGCCTCCTCTCCACTTTAAAATAAGCTGCTTGAGGATTGCAATGATGTCTGTGTGTTGATGGCTGTATTCCCAATGCCCAGAAGAGTGCCTGACACATGGTAGGCACTCCAGAAATACTTGCTTGATGAAGAGAGGGAGTAAAATAGTTCACTGCAGCCACAGGATAGCAATCACGGGGGAGCAGGACTGTTTTTACTGCCCCAGAACCTGGAGCCTGTTGTTGCTGGCACAGGTGGCATGGGGCAGTCCCTGCCAGCAGAGTGAAGACTGGGGGACTGGGAGTGTAGAGTTGAGGGTTATGAGATGAACTATGCTAAGGGTAATTGCAGCTGCAACTGCTCTTTCACTTTTCCCTCACACAGATAGGTGATCTTGAACATTCCTCTGTTTTCTTTTGTTTTGAGACAGAGTATTTTTGTTTGTTTGTTTGTTTTGAGATGGAGTCTCACTTTGTCGCCTGGGCTGGAGTGCAGTGGCGCAATCTTGGCTCACTGCAACCTCCACCCACTGCGTTCAAGCGATTCTCCTGCCTCAGCCTCCCGAGTAGCTGGGCTTACAGGTGCCCACCACCACGCCCGACTAATTTTTTGTATTTTTAATAGAGATGAGGTTTCACCATGTTGGCCAGCCTGGTCTTGAACTCCTGACCTCGTGATTCACCTGCCTCTGCCTCCCAAGTAGCTGGGATTACAGATGCCTGCTGCCATGCCTGGCTAAGTTTTGTATTTTTATGGAGATGGAGTTTCACCATGTTGGCCAGGCTGGTCTCGAACTCCGGACCTCAGGTGATCCTCTGGCCTTGGCCTCCCAAAGTGCTGGGATTACAGGAGTGAGCCACTGTGCCTGACCCTCTGTTTTCTTAATCCATGCCTTTTCTTATGCTGTTTTATCTACCTGGAGTTTCCAGCCTCTCTGTCTCTGCCTGTTGTAAACCTGTGATTCTAGGATCAATATCAAAATCTACCTTGTGCCTTGAAGCAATTTCCAGACTCCTTAACCCTTCCAACTCACACATATCTGTGATCAGATACAACTCAATTTCATGTATTAAGTTCGGTACTTGTGTACAAAGCGATTACTGTATGCCAGCCAGAAATGCTAGATACTGGTTACAAAGAAAACTGAGATAGGCTCTGCCTTCCAGAGTCCTCATTCTATCATAGGAAAGAAACTGAAAGAGAAGATGCTAAGGCCCTAATAAAGTAATGAGCAAAGGGCTAATGGGAACGTGGAGAAAGGAGTGACCAGTCATTTAGAAGAACTGGCGAATGCCTGTGGAAAAGAAGACATTTGGTTGGGTTTTGAGAAGTGAATAGGAGTTTACATGGTGGACAGGAGTGGAAGAGCTTTCTAGCCATAGGGACCTTGGTGTATGTGCCCAGGCCTGAGGCCTAAAAGTGTTTGAGGAATATAAATGTGTGTTTGGAGATCACTGTGAGAGATGGGGCTGGCTAGGGAGGGTTAGTTAATAAAGGGCTGATGGACCAAGCTAAGGATGATGGCAGAGGTGGGAGGGAGCAGGAAGGCTTTTATTATTATTATTATTATTTTGAGCAAAGGAGGACCTCATTGGATCTGTATTTCAAAGAGCTCTGGTGGCAGAGTGAGGGCAGGTCAAGACCAGAGGCAGAGTCCCAACTTAGAAGACTGCTGAAGTGTTCCAGGACAGGAGGAACGGGCCTGTATCAGGTCAGCAGAGTAGCGAGGGAAAAATGGATTCCAGAAACTGTTTGCTGCTAGGATAATATTAGGTAGCCTAATTCCAGCTTTTGTCCTTCTACTTGTTTGACAGCTTATCAGCCTCGGCTGGGGAAAAGAATATTTTTCATGTACACCAAAGTTTGTAGTCAACAGGAGAAGCAGCAAGCTGCCAGCAAAGCATGGACTGGGGCCTTCTTGGTCAGAATGATCCCTTGTTATGCAGATGAGGAAACTGAGGCCCCAGCAAAGGGACAGACTTGCTCAATCATACCCTTGTCGGCTGACGTGGAGTTGGGTCACAGCCTTTACTTCCAGGCCAGCCCTGTTTCCAGGTATTTTTCCTTCTCAATTTCTGCTGTACCTCGCACGTTCCTTCCCCACTCGACCCTCCACCAGGGGTTTCTCTGCTTTGGAGAATTTTAGGAGAGGATGTTACTTGGAGATTATCATATCTTAGGCTTGAAACTTGTGCTTCATACTTAGAAAGTAATCAGATTAAGATGGTTCAGTTTGAGTGTGTGTGGTCTGGGGATTTATTTATGTGACTGCCATGGATGTTACTGCCATTTGTGTTACTGCCGTGGATGCTTGTTTGCGAGAACCAAGCTGTGCCTCCATGCTAACATCAAGGTTCCTTGCTTTTGACAGCTCCCTGCTCCTGCTCTCTACCGTTCTCCATTAATATTTACTTATTTTTGCTTGCCTAAAGGTTTTTAGGCAATAGTCTTAGATCCATTACAAGGTAGATCCTCTTGTGTTTGCCTTCCCTATTAAACCTGCCCATCACAACGTATCTCACAGAATCCATGAGTATTTCATAGCCTTCACAGCACTTTTAATATAGCAAATGCATTTTATAGTGTTTTTATTACTTTGTTCCCAATTATAATACAAGAGACAAGTTGGCTAGATCAGTCTTATCTTGCAGATAGTGGTCAAGAGTTCAAGGGTGATAAAACTTTCCTAACTGGGGTGCAGGGCCTTAAGTGGCAGAGTAAGTATCAAATCCCCCTCTCCAAAACTCCTGTCTTGTTCCTTAACTTTTGCAAATGAGCGTAGTTGATGTGAACATCCCTGCAAGCCCTTGACACAACAGCTGAGAAGTAGTTATTATTATTCACTAGTACTAATTAGTAGCATTAGCTGACTCTATTCGAGGCTTTGCCTTCCAAAAATCAGATTTGGGACCGGGGAGTTCAAGGATCTGGGCTTCACCATACTGGATCATTTTGGCAATACCAGGGATTTTTGGTGTAGGGAAAACAAAGATCTGTGTTTGGGCTAACCACAAGCCCTGTGATCTTGAACAAGTTCTGGAACATCCCTCAGCCTAAATTACCTTTCAGTGGAGATCCTGCGATACATCACAGTGCATTTGTGAGAATCAGGGGCATTTCGGTGACGGCGCTTTGTCAGCGGTAATGCAGTCTGTACATGTGGCCGATTCTGGGCGCCCAGTGGGGCATCTGGCATACAGTGATGACACGTTACTCCGCTTATGGGGCTTAAGGGATTTAGACACAGACACCTCCTAGTTCAAGTCCTCGCTGTGCTGTTTAATACAGGGTGCTCCCTGGGTGGTCACAGGCACTATTTGGTTTCTCCATGTATTCATTTTTAGATCACTTATCAATGAGGTCACCATGGCTGAGTATAGTGTGCCCCCAAAAGTGGGACGAGTGCCACAGACATTCATGGGCATTTCCAGATTGTGCAAAGAGGTGATTTGTCACCAGTGGATGGCTGTGCAGTGTCCCTTCTTCCACTGCCACCATCCCACCTGTTGTTGGGTTTTGTTTGTATCTGTTACCTGGGGAGGGTCTGCTTCTGCTGTTGTAATCGCCTGTGTTGTGGCTTTGCATCATAGCTGGAGATCCCTCTGTAGTTCAAACTGAAAGCTGGTGTTGAAGGCGAAACCAGGTCTTCTTCAGAAACTTGTGTGGGAACCTTTCATGGGCTAGATAAGCATGAGGATCAGAGCAGGTCAGGGTCACTGACCTTAAAGGAGGATGCTTTGACCTGCCTCCAGCACGCACCCTTCCTGCTAAAGCCATTGTTAGTGTCCCTTAATTACTCAGACCACCACCCAGCAGCACAACTGTCAACTTGCAGAGGACTTCAGTGGTATCAATAGTGTTCCTTTTTACTCTCATAGGTATCCTGATTCGGAGGATACATTATATGGTCACCCTACTTATAGGTGAATATTGAGTGAGGTAGTGTAAATAATGTGCATAAGGCCAGGTGGAAGGGAAGGACTCAACAAACATCCACTCTTTTCGTTAGGGGAGGTGCTAGGTGCTCACGAAATGTCTGCTGAGTGGTCAGGCTTGGTGGCTTACACCTGTAATCCCAGCACTTCGGGAGACTGAGGTGGGTGGATCACTTGAGGTCAGGAGTTCGAGACCAGCCTGGTCAACCTGATGAAACCTCATCTCTACTAAATATACAAAAAAAAAAAAAAAAAAAATTTAGCCAGGTGTGGTGGTGGGTGCCTGTAATCCCAGCTACTCGAGAGACTGAGGCAGGAAAATCACTTGAACCTGGGAGGCAAAGGAATTTAAGTCTGTTTGGGGTATGTCAAGATAGTAAGCACTGTTTATGAGGGTTGATAAAAACATGTTAATGTATATCTATAATATAAGAGAGTGCCATGGGAGAGGCATGTGTGAAGGACTGATGGACTTGTGAATTGCTGGAGCTTGTTGGAAGTGCTGAGTCTTCAGTTAGACATTGAAGGATGGGAAGGCTTAGACCAGGACACAGCAGGCAGCTGAATTGCTCTGGCTACTGAGAGTTAAGAAATAAGATTCGTTCTCTGTTCATGTGTGTCCTTTAGTTGGGCTCCTGAATCTATTATTTTCCATCCAGTGACCCATCTTGATAACGATTTCTAGCTGTAACTGTGGAAGCCTAATGCTCTACTAAACTCTGTGCCAAGAGGTCACAGTGGAAATTCATTTCCATTATGCAGAGTCATCTGCACTTGTACTTCCTAGTGAATTTCCACTGAAGATGGTTCTTGTTTAGTTCAAGGAAGAAAATAACTTGGTTGGCACCTGGAGCTTCTGTCTTGTTTGGTATGAAAACGAATCATTTTCAGGAAGTGCAATAAAGAGTTGCCACCCACAGGGCTGGGTGTGCCCTGACTCATGGGAAAGGCAAGTTCTGCCGTGGCCAGGCAGGTAAGTGACACCTTTTCTTAGAAAAGGTGAAAGATAGGTCAGTGTTCCTGTAAGTGGTCATTGTCACCCTGGAAATCTCTCTTCTTGGTCATAGTTTAATAGCTTTACTTGGAGAATATCTAGGGTTCCAGTTGTGACAGCTGGACAGGACCCTAAAGATAACATTCTTTCCATAAATTTGACACATTTGTGTATTCATTTGACATCATGTGTCAGGTGCATCTGTGAAAGCATTAGTGATATGTTACTTGGGTTTTGACGATGGAAACATGAATGCAGTGTGGTCTCAGCTTCCAGGAGGTCACATAAATAATCAAGACAGTACATAGAAGTATATGCAAAAAATATCTGAAGGGGCTAGGTGCAGTAGCTCACATTGTAATCCCAGTACTCTGGGAGGCTGAGGCAGGAGGATCACTTGAGGCCTGGAGTTCAAGACCATCCTGGGCAATATAGCAAGATCCCATCTCTAAAAAAATAAAAATAAAAAAATTAGCCAGTGTGGTGGTGCATGCCTGTAATCCTAGCAGCTCAGGAGGCTGAGGCAGGAGGATCCCTTGAGCTCCAGAGTTTGAGGCTGCAGTGAGCTATGATCATACCACTGCACTCCAGCTGGGGTTACAGAGTGAGACCCTGACTGTCAGGAAAAAAAAAAAAAAAAAAAAAGTCTGATGGCTCTAATTGGATGGTAACTCCCTAGGGACCTGGGGAAACTCAGATAAAGAGATTGTCATTTGACTGGGCATTGAAGGGTAAGTGGGAATTTGTTTGGTGGGGTAGAGGATATTTAAGGGGGAGAAATAACATGGATAGAGACATGGAGGTGAGAAAGTGCATGCTGCCTTGAAAAATCAGTCATGAAGGTGGACTGCATAGTAGAGAGGCTATGGAGATGGGTTAGGGTCTACATTGAGAGAAACCTTGATTGCTGTACCGAGAAGCTGAGACTGCATTCTGAAAGGAGCATCAAGTAGATCAATGAGATGAGTGCATCTGTGCCTTAAGAAAATGATCAGCTGTAGTGTGCTAGATGGATTGAAGGCGAAGGTGCTAGAGACAGCAGGAGCTGTCTGAGCTGCTACAACAGCCCAGGCAAATGATAAAGCAAAATTGAATTAGGGTTGAGGCAGTCGATATGAGAGATGACTCATAGATAGAATAGAAGTCACCCAGTCTTCTCATTTTGCAGAAGGGGAGACTCAGCCCCTAAGAAAATGACACGTGCAAAGTTCACAGCCCTGGTCCCAGCATAACACTGAGGTGATCTCATCCTCTGCCCAGCGTCTTAGACGGGTGACAGAACATACGGCTTTTGAGAGAACTGCTTGTCAAGGAAGATCTCCACCCTTTTTTATCTTGTAAGGATTCCATGACATCTCTTGATTCTGAATGAGATGAGATTGGCTCTTTTTGGAGTTATCGAATCTCTAATTGCTGGAGATATTAAAGCAGTGACTGACTGAACTGCTACTGTGAAAGTTCAGGCATTGGTTGAAAACTCCTCTATAAGGTCTTTAAGACCTATCAACCCTGATTTTTTCTTCTTCTCTTCTTCTCCTTCTCCTTCTTCTTCTTGTCGTCGTTAAATTTAATTCCGGGGAAAGAGACTTAGAACAATCTTACCGGGGAGTGCTTTATCCATTTGGCTCCTCAGGATTATTTTAGACAAAAGGCAGAGAGAATTAAAAATGGATGATTGAGCTCTAAGAATGGTGGCCTGTACTTCATTCAGAGTAGTGATGGAATAACCATTTTGCTGCCAATAAATTAACGCTTACTCATCTGAGAGATGTTGGTAGGCTGACCCAGCTTGCAGGATCCTAGTCAAAATGGAATCCATCCACATAGCATAATACTTTTCTTGCTGTTGCCATTTCTTATAGGGCTTTACAGATAGCCATGTGTTTTCCTACAAATTACAGGTAAATCATACCAGTAGTCCTGTGGATGGTTATTATTATTGTCCAAGTTTAATCAGGAGCTTGAGCCTGGGAAAGGTTAAATGATTTCCCCAGAACCCAAGCAAGTTAAACATTGAACCAGGACTTAAGTTTTCTATTATTGCAATGCCAAATTCTTCCTCTTCCCTGCCTGTGCAGATCTCTGAGTCAGGCTCTAGCCTTTGTTCATATTCATATCCACAGCATCTGCTGCAAATCCTGAGATGCTATAAATAATTTAATAAATGTTTATTGAATGAACATATGAATGAATGAATGAAGGAATGAATAATATATTTGAAGTAATAAATGATGACTTGAGTTTTAAGAATAGCTTAAGAAATTAGGGAAAAAAAAAAAAAACAACACCACGACCTAATTGGGTACCTTCTTGGCACTTTGACTTTTCCTTCTAGTGGTTACAATTTTTGTGCCTTGCATTATGTGGTTATCGCTGAGGGATGTAGTAGAAACTACGTGGATGGTTTGGAGAGTTAGAAGGTTTGAATTTAAATTATAGCTCTGCTAATTGTCAGCCATATAATCGTGTACTGGCTACTTAGCCTCTCTGAACCTCCAGTTCCTCATCTGTAAAAGAGTTTAATGGTATCTTTTACGTAACATGATTGCGGAAGGAATTCTATGGTCAGTGTAGTAAAGCCTCAAAGCCTGCCATGTTGGCTGGGCGCGGTGGCTCACGCCTGTATTCCCAGCACTTTGGGAGGCCGAGGCGGGCAGATCCCCTGAGGCCAGGAGCTTGAGACCAACCTGGCCAACAAAGCAAAACGCCGTCTCTACTCGTCTCTACTAAAAATACAAAAATTAGCTGGGCACGGTGGCACGTGCCTTTAGTCCCAGCTGCTGGGGAGGCTGAGGCAGTAGAATCGCTTGAGCCCAGGAGGCAGAGGTTGCAGTGAGCTGAGATTGTGCCACCACTGTACTCTAGCCTGGGCAATGGAGCGAGACTCCACCACCACACACACACACACACAAAGAGGCCTGCCATGCAGTGCAACTGAAAAATGTTATCTTTGTGTGTGTGTGTGTTTTTTTTAGGATTCTCTGTCAACCCATTCGCTAATAAGACACCCACTTTGTTTTTCTTTTTATTTCTCCAAATTATGACCTATGGTAGACCCCGTGTTTGCTGACTGGCTAAATAATTTTTAAGTTCTTCCAGAGAAGAATTATAGGCACAAAAGTCCCAACTATTTCTATTACTTTTCAGATCAGTTGCCAGTCAGCCTTCAGAAAGACTACTGACTTGCACATTCATTAGCAATGTGTGAGTCTACTTGTTTCTCTGTGCACTTACCAGGATTTAATTTTATAACTTGGCATTTGTTTTTGCTAAATTAATATGTAAGAAATATCTTATTATTGTTTTAATTTGCATTTCTTTAATTACTAAAAAAATTTCCCAAGTAGTGGTTTATTGTTTGTGCTTCTTTTTATATGGATTGTCAAATGACAATATTTAAAAATAGTCTGGGCTGAAGATGCTTGATATAAAAGGGCTAAAAATGTTTAATGCTTTGAGTTGCTTACATTTATTTATTTATGCATTCATTCATTCTCTCACCCTTTATTGAGCTACCTACTCTGTGCCAGGCACTGTTCTAGGCGCTGCACATACTATGAAGAAAAAAATAAATGAGTAAAGACAGTGACTTCCAACCTCTTCATTTAACATGTGTGATAGTTGAGGTCTCGAAAAGTGTGGTTAATTACCTAGGACCATACAGCTTGTTCAGTAGCAGAGCCAACCATTTATTTGAACAGTAATGATTTTAAATGTTTTGTGTCTGTAGCCTTTTAAACCATGGAGACATGCTGGAAATTTCAGTATCGTGATGTTAATACCATCTATAGACTGCGTCTGTGTTGAAAAATCAGAGTCCCGATTTTTGGTTTAGAAAATATGGGCACCTGGTTCTTCAGTTATAATTCCTTCCTAGACCTCTCTAATGCTTAAGTCTAAACTCATTCTTAAATGAATAAACTTAATATTAAAATAGGATCAGGAAATAAATCCCAACCCAAGCATTTCAGACCAATTGTGAACCTCTTTTGACATGTTTTTGGTAAATGAGAAGAACTGATGATGTATTTCCCTATCAAATAAAATAGACAATTTAGACTTAATAAGGCAGTTATCTTCAGGTAATAAAAATTCAACTAACTTGCCATAACTATCTTGTTTAAAGTCAATTAAGAGCCTCATATTTCTCACTCACTGGGTAAAATTTAATAGAACTTCAGTTAAGCATTTATTGCTTATTTAATTCAAAATTAAGTTAATCACCACAGTTGGTAACAACCACTGAGTATTTAATTAACATTCAGCAAACTATCTTATTAAGTCTAAATTAGATACAGACAGGTCTTGTTTATCCCCATCAGTTTGCAAACACCACCTCCCCCACCTCCCATCCCAAGGGGCCTTTGGTTTTCCTACAGTTTTCCTTTTTTGATTCATCATTTTAATTTTCTTCTAGTGAAGACTTCACTTGGGTGAAAGAGGAGAAGAGGCAGCAGTCCATCATGTTATAGAAAGTTTGGGCTCTTAGTATAACTGAGAAACTTTTTCAATCTTTTCTTCAATCCCATTCTATTACATTTCATTTTTCAAAAGGTATTGAGCACATTCTCTGTGTGAGGCTTCTTTTAAACACTAAGGAAGCCATAAAAGAGGTCATTCTGACATATTTGGTTTTATTTTCTCATCCTAGAAATGAGAGGATTAGGTTTAGTTTATCCGTGTAACACATATTATTGGCTTGCAGTGTGCAAGGCACTTGCTGAGTGTTGTGGATACACATTGATTCAGACAAGGTCCCTGCTCTTAAGGAGGACACAGTCCAGTGTGAAAACTGCAAAGCTCTGCTGTAGGAGCACGAAGCTCCTTTAGAATGCTGTGATTCTGTAAGACAGCGTTTCCAAAGTGTTAAGCCTGTTCTGTTAAGAAAAGGGTCCTGTAGCCAAGTAAGTTTGGAAAAGTCCAAGTTAAACAAAATTAAGGAAATTTCAGTATTGCGTATCTTTACCATGGGATTTTCGGAGTCTTTAGTAAATGAATGTACACTCTGACCTCCCAGAAGGTTGGTTTCCCAAAGTTATTTGATCATAGAACCCCTGCACCCCCCTACTACCCTTTTTACTGGAGCATTTATTGGGCTCAGTGATGTAATATGTTTGGGGAAAGGTGCTGTGGGCTGTGGACCCTGGCCACCAGCCTCCCATAGCCCAGAAGGGGTACTCAGACTTTCACCCTAGTAACTTTGATACAGGGTCAGAATTCTACTTTGTCTGAAAGTTGTGCACGTAAAGTGGGCGATTTTAGACATAGAGTCCTTTAACTGGAGTGGAGGGTGTGTAACCAGGACAGCCTTTCCTCATGGAGGAGTGCTGGGTCTTGTGGGAGATAGAGTGTGGAGGTAGAAAGGCATGGAGGGTGGCCAGGGAGTCACGAGGAACAGAATAACTGAAATTCTGACATGGCTGATTTGGTGGAGATTCCCTAACACATTGATATAACGTAGACCAATATTCAGGATAGCCTGAATCTGGAGAAGTGAGAGGCAGTGACTTTTTTTGGTGTGGAACTTTCTGTCTTTGGCTTTGTTCCAGCTGTGTGACTGCCCATCTGCAGAAGTGATCGTTGACTCAGGTCTGTAAGATATTCTCATTCTCATGCTTTGTTTGGGGCAGAGCCTCTGCCTTGCGAATTACTCTTATGAGAGGCAGCCTCAGCTTCTTTTTTTTTTGAGACAGAGTCTTGCTCTGTTGCCCAGGCTGGAATGCACTGGTGTGATCTTGGCTCACTGCAACCTCCGCCTCCCAGGTTCAAGCAATTCCACTGCCTCAGCCTCCTGAGTAGCTGGGATTACAGGCGTGCCCCACCATGCCTGGCTAATGTTTTTGTATTTTTAGTAGAGATGGGGTTTCACCACATTGGCCAGGCTGGTCTCGAACTTCCAACCTTGTGATCTGCCCGCCTCAGTCTCCCAAAGTGCTAGGATCACAGGTGTGAGCCACTGTGCCCGGCCAAGGGAGTCTCAGCTTCTTCATGAACAGCATCATTCTAGCCCGTCTAGTTTCCGTTTACCTTGTCATCTACCACTTCCTCCACCTTACCTTCTCCCCAGCTTCTCTTATTCTGGTGAATCACCTGTGTCTTCATTTTTCATTCTTATTCATCTGAATCATCTTTTTCATATAAGGCAAGGTACCCTTTTATATTCTTCCTGGAAAGACATCTACTTCATTTAAAATAATGCTACCAATTTTCTTCTCTCTGGTAGCAACCAGCAGATGGAACATGCTAGATGAGGTGCAGGATAATCTACGAATCTGGTCTGCCATATCATGGGAGATTTCACCTAACAGTGAATTCTTTCAGAGCCTCTCAGCAATATCTGCCTTGCTTTTCATATCTGTATAGAAAGGAACACCGACAAAGAAATGGCAAGACCTGGGTTGTATTTCTCATTCCATTTTGGGCTTAAATTTTTCTGAGTCTGAGTCTCAGTTTATCTGTGTATGAAATGTTAGGGTTACGCTATGTGTACTCTCAGGGCCTTTTAACTAGAAAATGTTTAATTTTAATGTTGACTAAGTCAACACAAGCTGCAGTCAACCTGGATTGCTTGATCCTACATGTATTTTTGAGCCTGGCAATATGAGGAAACACTTGCAGTGAGCATAGCTTCATGCCCACACACAGTAGGCATTCCATGAATATTGGTTCTTTTCCATCCTGACTCCGTCTGGATTCATTTTCTTTTTATTGCCTGTTGCTTTTTAGTCACCCAAGCTTATCTCTTTCTTGTCTACACCCTCAATGCTGTAAATCTTCCTTTCTCATTCTCCATCTGGATAGTTTCCTCTCTCCTCACCTTTTTCCCTCTGGCTACGCCTATGGATGCTGTCCGCTCTGAAACCTCCCAAAGACAAGTGATTGCAATGGAGGTGCAGATTGCAGGGTGGTGGTCCTGGCCAGCTACAAATCTTTGCAAGAGACTGGCACCATTTCTTTATGGAATCATATTGTTGTTCGGTGAGTGAGACCAAGTTTGTCGTCAAGGATCCCATAGTGGAGGTGAGATGCTTTCTTTTTGACACTTAGTGGAAACAGCCGTCCATGAGGTATATTATCAATTGGAAAGGAGGGGTTTTTGCTTTCTAGGATTGGGCAATGAGTATCTAGGAAAACCGGTCATGTGGAAAGCTTAAGCTTATTTTTCAGGCCTTGAAAAGACAGCCTGCATGTTTCATTTCACTCTCTACCCAAACTGACACTTCAGGGATGAAAATGTCAGCAGACAGCCAGCAAGTGGCTGACCAGAGGGCATGATGTGGACTGGTGGTGCAACTCTTCAAGGATGATATGCCAGAGAGGGCAGAGCACAGTTAGGACAAGACCAAGGATGTCGTTCCGACATGGAGAGGCCTTTGGTAACCTTGGCAAGGTTTGGTTCTGCTCCAGTAGAGATTTTCAGAAGCTAAGAATTCATCTTGAGAGTCCTTTTTGCTTCCTCTTCTTTTGTATTAAACATACTACTCACCTTTCAGCCTTTGCCTTTAGTCCTTTGGCTATTCCTAGTTAGATAGGCCTAATTCCAGAAGCATTTGGAAAGCTCTGCTCTAGGTATGTAGTGCTTAAGGGCCAGAGCTCTGGAGCTACGCTGCCTGGATTTGCATTCTGGCCCAGCCAAAAAGACCTCAACTTGTTGCTCAGTATTTTTAAGCCTCTGTTGCCTCATCCATAAAATAATAATAAGAAAATTACTCATCTCATTGCTGTGAGTATTAAATGAGTTAATACATATAAAGCCCTTAGAACAGAGCCTGACACTTGATAAATGCCCATTGAATATTAGCCACTGTTATTATGTGTTACCTTTATTAAGTCACAAGACGGTGATTTGGAAAAGATAATAGAGGTTATCTAAATGATTTTTTTTGGTTATTGTTGGCTTTTTCAATAAACTTTTAATTTTGGAGTAATTTTAGGTTTATAGAAAAGTGAAAATTGTACAGGTAATTTCCATGTACTACTCACCCACTTGTCCTCATTTTTGATGTCTTACATTACTATGGAACATTTGTCAAAACTAAGAAACTGAAGTTGGTACATTACTGTGAACTAAACTCCAAACTATTTAGATTTCACCAGCTTTTCCATTACTTTCCTCTTTCTATGTCAAGATCCAGTCCAGGATACCCAGTTTACAATCATTTTAAAACTTTCATCTTCTTTAACATTTATTTACTTATTTTTTTTCGAGACAAAGTCTTGCTCTGTCCCCTAGGCTGGAGTCCCCCTCGTGGTGTGATCATAGCTCACTGCAGCGTTGACCTTCTGGGTTCAAGCAATCCTCCCACCTTAGCCTCTGGGGTAGCTGGGTCAACAGGTGCATGCCACCACACTCAGCTACGTTTTTGTATTTTTTGTAGAGACAGGGTCTCACTGTGTTGCCCAGGCTGGTTTCAAACCCCTGGGCTCAAGCCATCCTCCTGCCTCAGCCTTTCAAACTGCTGGGATTACAGGTGTAAGCCACCACGCCTGGCCCATATTCCTTAATATTTAGAGAAGGATTCCTTATAGAAAAGCCTATTACAGGCCAGGCACGGTGGCTCACGCCTGTAATCCCAGCACTTTGGGAGGCCAGGGCAGGCAGATCACCTGAGGTCAGTAGTTCGAGACCAGCCTGGCCAACATGGAGAAACCCCGTCTCTATTTAAACAAATACAAAAACTAGCTGGGTGTGGTGGCTCACGCCTGTAGTCCCAGCTACTCAGGAGGCTGAGGAAGGAAAATCACTTGAACCTGGAAGGCAGAGGTTGCAGTGAACTGAAGATTGTGCCGTTGCACTCCAGTCTGGGCAACAGAGTGACTCTGTCTCAAAAAAAAAAAAAAAAAAAAAAAAAAAGTAAGAAAGAAAAGCCTATTACAACCTATAATGTTGTAATTGTGTAGTCTGGAGCAGCTGTGGATGAAGTCCAGCGGGATGGGACCCACCTTTTTTTCTTTCCCCTGATTCCTCTCCCTGAAGGGCTCTGGCAAAGCAGAGCTTAAAAGTCACTTTTAAGTGACTTTTTTTTAAGTGCATTGAGTCTCCTTGTTCTTAGGGGAAGAGACTGAGGTCCCCAAAAGTGAAGTGACAATACTGGGAGAAGCTGGAAGCCCAGAGAAGGTCAGAAAAGGATCTTGGAGATGCCTTGATCCTGTCCCTGTTGAATAAATGAGTGAGCAAGCACTGGGGACTCCCAAAAATCTGGGTTTGAATCCAGGCTCCTCCACCTTTCCTCTCATTTTTCCTTATCTGTAAAGGGGGTTCAGCGATCAGTAATGTCTCACAGGACTTAACCCTCACAAAATACCACAGTTTTACCTTGTGAAAGTTAAGCGAACCATTGTGCCCACTTTTAGCACAGCCTGGAACATAGTAGGTTCTCAATCAATGTTTGGAAAAAGAAGCTTTGAAAATTAAGAAATTATCCCCTTAGAACTTATTTCAAGAAGACTAGGACAAGTTGATGCAAAACAAAGAAGAGTTATTCATGAGGAAATCTGTGACACTCAGGAATGGAACCAGTGTTTGAGTATCTGATAAGCGGGATATACTGTCTGTTTTTATTCTTGGAGGCTTTTATCATACAATACTACATTATGTTACAGTCTGACTTTCACACAAATTGGATCCCGAAACTTCTTACAGGAATTAAAAATACAAACTCGTGGGCAGTATGTGTTTTATAAATTACAGAAAACAGTAGTGTAAAGACATGGCATAGCAAGTGCAGTGAAGCGTGCGCAGGCATTGATACCCGAGGAACGCAGGCATGAGGCAGCAGGGAAGGCACAGCACGCTGGGTGAGGCAGCAGGTGCGCAGTTCTGTCCCTGGAGCCTGGAGAGATGGGGGAGGAGGGACACCTCTAGCTGGGAGGCTGGGTGAAGGAGCTGAACCCTGGAGACGTAAATCCCCTGTATATCTTCCTTATCCTGCCATTTATGGTCTTATTGAATGGGGCCAACTGACTTCTGGAACCTTATCTCCATTGCTTTCCCTCACTCTTGTCTTTGTTTCTCCATTTGGATTACCCTGCCCTGCCATCATTACCTGTTTGAACCCAATTGATCTTCAAGGTCTAGCATACTAATGCCACCTCTTCCATGAAGCAAGCCTTGATTTCTGCCCATCCCCCCTAAGCAGGAAATAATCGCTTCCTCTTATGGTTCCATGGCCCTTTGTCTGTACTGCTTGCATGGCACTGATCACTTCTTACCTTCTCTTGTAGTTATCAATATGCTTGTCCTATTTTGGGCTTTTTACTTCTTTAGGACATTCCTGTCAGTCCAGAACTTGGCAAACACATAGCGAACATTTGTTGGATGGATGGACAGGTTTGACACTGCTGACACTAGACTCAAATTTAGTTTCTTTAGAGTAGAATTTTATTTTATTTTATATTTTTTGAGGCAGAGTCTTGCTCTGTTGCTCAGCCTGGAGTGCAGTAGTGGGTTCTTGGCTCACTGCAAGTCCACCTCCCAGGTTGAGGCGATTCTCCTACCTCAGCCTCCCAAGTAGCTGGGATTACAGGTGCCTGCCACTAGGCCTGGCTAGTTTTCTTTGTATTTTTAGTAGAGATGGCATTTTGCCATGCTGCCCAGGCTGGTGTGAAACCCCTGACCTCAAGTGAGCCACCTGCTTTGGCCTCCCAGAGTGCTGGGATTACAGGTGTGAGCCACCACGCCCCACCTAGAGTAGAATTTCAACTTGCTTATCTTTACATCTACCATGCTGGCACTGAGAAGGTGCACATTCATTCATTTCACAATAAAGTTTGAGGCACTATTTCAGCAGTGAACAGCCCATTTGTTGATAGTTAACACAGAGAAAATAGTACTCATTGGGGTGTGTTTTTATACTTGTAAGGTTGATCTGGATTTGTTTGTTTTGATATATAAGGGCCAAGAAAGCAATGGTTTGTTAATCTACGAGTATTTCTGGTGCAGAATGCAAATGCTCTCTTATTCCTTCAACTGGCTTTATACTAAAAAGAGATCACCGGGTTCAGGAAGGCCCCGTTTTTCAGATAATACAGCAGTTCCATACTGACTTGCCTCAGGAGTAAAATCCCTTTCCAGTTTTTAAAAAGATAATACCAGGATGCCACAATGCTCATAGTTGGGCTTTTTTGTACGTGTAGATTTTTTTTTTTTTTAATATAGTGACAGAATGCATACCACTGAGATGGTAAATGGAAAAAATAAGTGCAGTGGAGTATACTGTCTGTTTCTTGGGGCCTTTTCTATTAATCACAGGAGGAAGCATCAGACATGACCAGGTGAGAGAGCCAGCTGACCCAAGTTCATGCCAGATCAAAATCAGAATGGCAAAACTGGGAGGAGTTTGATGCTGTTGAATTGAGAAAGCATAAGGTTCTCAGAGTGATAGAGCTGGAAGGATCATAGAGGTCATCGAGTCTAATGGTTCTCAAACTCGAAGGAATGTTAGGGTCATCCTGGAGAGTACTGGACTCCGTCTCTGAGGTTCTGATGCTGTAGGTCAGGCGGGACCCCTGAATTTTCATTTCTAAGAAGCTCACAGGTATTACTAATGTTGAAGAGAACCTACGATCTAGTTCAACTTCTGGGATTTCTTGCTTTCTTTTGTAAAAAAAAAAAAAAAAAATGTTTTTAAAGACGAGGAAATGAGGCCTGGAAATAGAAAAGATTTGCCTAGAGTCTTACAGCCCGTCAGGTCAGGTAGAGTCAAAATCAGGCACCCAGACTCACGGACTGCTTCACATTGCCACCAGAGATTGTCCTGGAACAATATTATTTTTAGATCTACTGCAGAATGATAGCTGGGTCTTACCCCTTTGCCTGATCTGGTCACAAACTTATTTTTCAGGTCTTTCCATTAGGCTCTCTTAAGCTAATTAAAAAAAAAATCCGTTAACCCACATTTATTGACCCCTGCTGTGTGTTCAGAACTGTATTTAGACTGGAGGTATAGCACTGCAGTAGTCTGAAAACATTTTCTCATCTGTAAACAGACAGTCACTCCTCCTAGGGCTGCAGGAAGTCACTGAACGTATACCTGGCCCTCAGTGTACACGTTACTAAAGAGAATAAGATGTGGTCTGCACCCTCTCATGCACCAGTGGCTTCTTGAGCAGTGTGATAGAGAGAGATAGCTGAGATTTAGTGGAAAAACACAAGGCTTAGAATTGGGAGAGCTGGGTTCAAGCCCCAGCTTTGCCACTGAATGGTTGTGTAGTCTTGAACAAGTCACCTGCCCTCTCTGAGCTATAATTTGAAATAGACTTAGCTTAAGCAGTAGGAGAGCAGTAATGAGCTAGAGGAAGGATAGAAATTGGGAAGAAGTAGAAATTCGCTTAGGAGGTAGCAAGTTTTGATCTGAGGGGGAGACCTGGTAGCAAGAGCTAGGAAGCATGAGGCTGAGTGTCTGAAGGGGTAGCAGGCCTGGGGGTGGTCCAGTGATGGTTGAATGGGTGGGCCAGCCCAGTGAGGGGATTACCTGCGATCCAGTAAAGATGCCCTCATTTTCATGGCAGGGTCCCCCAGTGCCAGTAGACAGACCCAGGTCTGGGAAGGAGGGCTGGTTGAAGTGAGATGGATACCAGTCTTGGAGCATGGTTGGGGAATCTGGCCAGGGTGATGGCATCTGTTTCGGAATGGGGCCTTGAGGCACATTTTCAGTTCTGCTCCCTGGACCAGCATAGGAAGATGGCAGACAGTACAGTGATTTGAATGCAGGATTGATCCTGACACCTTGATTTCTGCCTTTATTTAGCGGCAAAGAGACTAGATCAGAACAGTGCTGGATGTGATTGCTGTAGTCTTTCATGATTGATTTAGGAGCTGGAGGAGGCCTGGCTAGGAGTTGGAGGATCCCTGGGAAGATGAAGATTAGGTCTTACATGAGCCTCAGCTCTCTCATCTGTAAAATGGGAGTAATGACGGTGATTATGCTGATGTTACCTATTCTGGCTGGAGTAAGGATTAAAGTACTTGTCTGTAGGAAGGTATTCATGGTTAAAACACACCAGAGAAGTGCAGTGTTTTTATCACAGGGCAACACCAAAGAACTGGAAAGGAATGAGGGCTGGAGAGATGGAGCTGCCCTGAGCACTCTGGGAGGTCATCCTTGGGGGATGACAGTTGCTGCCTAAGGTAAGACAGGGATGCTGGGAACATGTGATGATGTGCACAAGTGTGTCATGTTCAAGACGGTGCTAAGCCCTGGCCAATTCCATACATGCTCTTTTTCTTTCTCATCCATAGAGATTTTGGCAAAGGTGTACTTGGTAGTGTTGATAAAGGTGACACTGCAGCACCCTCAGTTTATAGGTATGAGAAGAGTGAGGCTCCCACGGTCTCACTTGGACAGGGAGTCAGGGCTGTGATGGAGCTCCTGGAGTTTCTAGGTTCTCTGTCACTTGATAGTCAGTGCTGGGAGAGACCTCAGGGATTCGGCCAGTTTCACAGATGGGGAGAGTGGGTCACGTTGGGAAGTCTGGCCCCAGTGGAAGGCACCACATGCCCACGGGGAAGTGTCTTTCCCAGCCCCCTCCTCATGCTTCTCCTCATTTCTCTCCGGAAGTCCTAGTCCTCCTCCTCACGCTGAGACCCAGTTAGGGTGATTGTCCATGTTTCTTCATTTATCTGTTTTTTCTGTTGCCCGGGGACTACTCTAAGCACCATGCTGGTTGCTGACTGTTTGCTTTTCCAAGAGCTTGGAATCTCTGTTTGTTCACGTCACAACTCGAGAATACGTTCTCATTCTCCCAGTGTTTGTCTTCTGCCCATTGCATCATATTGCTCTTCCTTGTTTGGAATTAAACTTCTAGCAATCATTTACCTTTATGGTTCTCTTAACTTCAGGTCACACTGTTGTTTAGTCAATGTGAGAATCTTTCAGATGTTCTGCATTTGCAAAAGGATATTCACAGCCAATGTGTATGGCAGTGAAGGACACTTGTTGATTCCATATGTATTGTCTGCTGTTCCAGGGACCGGGGACTGGAGGTGAATAAAGCCTCATTTGGGCTGTCTAGGATGTTGTGATCCACACAGGAAACAGACATGAAAGCCAGACTGGGGCCGTGGGTGAAGTATTGTAATACTGGTCTCTGTTTATGATATATGGAAGAAGTTTCCTAGTAGCAGGGTGGTTGAGAGAGTCTATCATCACTGCAGATTAGTGCCTCTATGGACATGCAGATACATTAGGCCAGAGAGAGCAGGGAGGAGAGAGAGAGCAGGGAGGAGAGAGGAGAGCAGGGAGGAGAGAGGAGAGCAGGGAGGAGAGAGAGAGCAGGGAGGAGAGAGAGAGCAGGGAGGGGAGAGAGAGCAGGGAGGAGAGAGAGAGCAGGGAGGGGAGAGAGAGCAGGGAGGGGAGAGAGAGCAGGGAGGAGAGAGAGAGCAGGGAGGAGAGAGGAGAGCAGGGAGGAGGGAGGAGAGTAGGGAGGAGAGAGAAAAAAGAGAGAGAGAGAGGAGAGCAGGGAGGAGAGAGAGAAAAAAAAGAGAGAGAGAGAGAAGAGCAGGGAGGAGAGAGAGAAAAAAAGAGAGAGAGAGAGGAGAGCAGGGAGGAGAGAGAGAGCAGGGAGGAGACAGGAGAGTAGGGAGGAGAGAGAGAGCAGGGAGGAGAGAGAGAGCAGGGAGGAGACAGGAGAGTAGGGAGGAGAGAGAGAGCAGGGAGGAGAGAGAGAGCAGGGAGGAGAGAGAGAGCAGGGAGGAGAGAGAGAGCAGGGAGGAGACAGGAGAGTAGGGAGGAGAGAGAGAGCAGGGAGGAGAGAGGAGAGCAGGGAGGAGAGAGAGAGAGAGGAAAAAAGAGAGAGAGAGTGAACAAGAGAGAGGGAGGGAGAGAGGCAGAGAGAGAGAGAGAGGTTTTGAAAGCATTGATATGGAGTCTACATATTCACCCTGGCCCCCATTCCCTGTTATCGTGGAAGCATGCTGCCCTCCAAGGCTTTTGAATTTGCCACTGTGAAGAGCATGCATGGAATCTTCGACTGTGGCCTTGCATTGCCTCCTGTCTTCGTAGCGGAGATTCTTTATCTGACCCGTGCGTGTGCCTCTGATGAGCAGCCCTTCATCACAGCTCTGCGGCCTCCTCCTAGGCCCCTGCCTTCAGCTCTCCAGTTCATTTCATTGCCACCCGTGGGCTTGGAGGGCCACCTGACGCTCTCTCCCTTGGGTCCTCTGTGACTCCAGAGCTCCTCCCCTTCTGGGGCGCCCACATCTGTGACACACTTGTTTGCCCAGTGCATTTTCTGCACTTAGAGTTCCTCTCGTGCTCTCGTATTTCCATTTAAAGCCCTCTCGAGAGGTCTGTCTCCTGCCAGCAGCATTCCTTCTAGTTTACTAGAACTGCATTTCTTATCCTGCCGGGAATCCAGCCATGGAGTGAGCTTCAGCACAGCCTCTCTGCAGTCTCTTGTCTCCTCCAAAATTGTGGCCTCTGGTTGTGAGCAGTGGGCATCCTGAGTCAGTGAGAGCAGTAGTTAGCTTGCAGCAGCTTCCTCTCTCCCCCCGAGTGAGCCTTTCTTCCTCTTCCTCCTCTTTCAGCCTCATGCTGTCTTGGGTCCATTTGACAGATAATGGCACCTTCAGGCCTCGTCTTTTGTGTGGCATCTGTGCCTGACTGGTCAGAAATTACTTGTGCAGCAACATAGGGGGTTGTTGGTTGGGTCCACTTTTAGGATGAAGTCAGAAGGGCTCGCGAGTGATGCTTGGCCAATAAGAATGTATTGATTTGATTTACTAATTAATTTCATTTCCAGACACCAATATATGCATAGCTTTGTTTGAAGAAATGAAGAAAATGAAGGAGAACCATTTTGTAAATGGCAATGAGTGTAAGACACTTACATATCTTCCTGCTCTTCCTGGCGCAGGTTTCTGCGCTCCCTGACTCTGCTTTTGTTAAAGGTGTCTGGGAAGGCATCTGTCCTTCGGCTTCCCAGCTGGCCTCTTGCCTTCGCACTCACTGCCTCCCGTAGCCTGTGGGTAGAATCCCTCACCGTGCACACCTTGCCCTGCTGTCATCTGACCTCACCTCTGTTTCCAGGATTTGCTCTGGCTGTCCCCTGCCAGTGATGCTCTGTGCTTGCTACTCTGAGTGTGTCCCTGGCCCCACTCTCTTGCAGCCTCTGTGTCTTAGCATATGCTGCCCTGATGGCCCGAGGGCCCTTCCCCTTTGTTTGTATCTGGGGAATGTTCTGTCTCCTCCTTGAACCTCCTTATATTCCCTCAAGAAGACTTAAAGCAAAAACAAACCTGAACTTACTATCTGTGGTATTTTTCTGATATAAGCGTAGGACCTACTCATAATAACACATTCAAAAATATGGAACCGTATAAAGAAAATGAGCATCACTCATAAATCACTATTTAGACATAAACATTGTTTATGTTTCTAATATTCTTTCTTTAGTGATGCTTTTCATGATTTTATGTGCATATGCATTTTACTGACTAAATATTACTATATAAACATTTTTATATCTTGCCACTTCACCTAACAATAGAGCATGAGCAGCTTCTCATGGCATTAAGAATTGTTTGTACATGTAATTTTGAATGGCTGTATGCTGTTTCATCTTAAGAATATACCATAATATTAATTTTTCATCATTATAAATAGCGCTGTGATGAACATCCTTCTTACAAAATTCTTTATCTGCACCTATGATTTTTTCTAAGGTAGATTATTAGAATGTGAAATACCTTGCACAAAGGACAATAACTTTTTCACCCTTAGTTTCAGAGAGAACATGTTGTCTCTGGAGAAACACAGAAACATGGAAAAACATAAAGAAGAAAATAGGCCGGGCGCGATGGCTGTAATCCCAGCACTTTGGGAGGCCGAGGCGGGCAGATCACGAGGTCAGGTGTTCGAGACCAGCCTGGCTAATATGGTGAAACCCCATCTCTACTAAAAATACAAAAATAAGCTGGACGTGGTGGCACATGCCTGTAATCCCAGCTACTCGGGAGGCTGAGACGGGAGAATTGCTTGAATCTGGGAGGCGGAGGTTGCAGTGAGCTGAGATTGTACCACTGCACTCCAGCCTGGGCAACAAAGTGAAATTCCATCTCAAAAAAAAAAAAAAAAGAAGAAGAAGAAAATAAAAACCACCTACAGCCATTTGCAACAGTCAGTGTGAAATTTGCTACATAATTTTATCTGTGTATCTATCTTTCTACCCGACAGGTTGCCAAACGTTTTCTGTAAAGGACTAGGTAGTAAATATTTGACGCTTTGCAGGCCATACATGGTCCCTGTCTCCTCCTCCTCTTTTTTCTTCTGCTGCTTCAAGATTCTTTTAACTATAGAAAAATTATTTCTCGCTAGTAAGCTGTGTAAATATCGGTTTGCCGACCTGGTTCTAGCCTCAAAAGTGGAGCAATTCCGTACATACTTTGAAAGCAATTTTTAAAAAGTTATTTAATTAATTAAAAAATTAATTGATTCCTTGATAGAGACAGGGTCACTCTCTGTTGCTCAGGCTGGAGCACAGTGGCATGAGCATAGCTCACTGCAGCCTTGGAAATCCTGGGCTCCATCAATTCTCCTGCCTCAGCCTCCCAAGTAGCTGGGGCTACAGGTGCATGCCACTGCACCTGACCATGTACATACTGTTTTGTAATTGTTCTCTTCCACCATGTAACTACTTCATCAGCGTCCTCACTGTTTTCTGTTTTAGGCGACACAGATATAATTACCGGCATTCTGCTGGGATGCCCGCAGCACTTTGGCCAGGTCTCCGATACGGAATTTAAGGCACATTTTACTGCTAGTATTTGCTGAGATGTCTCTTTCTTGAGTCTTAATCCTCTTGAGTCTTTCCAGCCTCAGCACATTTCCTGAGTGGTGCTTCATAGATGCTCAGCAAATCTGTGTGGAACGATTGATTGCCTTAGGCTGCAAGTTTGTCCTTCACAATGCATACATTTAGATTGCAACTCCAGGTTTGCTCCTTGGGCTAGCAGCATAAATATCACTTAGCACGTGTTACCAATGGAGACTCTCGGCCTCACTCCAGAATCTACGTCGTTAGGTGTTGCTGAAAGTTTGAGAAGCATTACCTTAAAGCTCACCTCTGCTATATTCATCATATACTTATTTATAGTCGTCCCTACCTCATTCTTTTCATTGGTCGGAACTTGCTGTGACTAGACCATGGGTATTCCTTAATTGACTGACACAATTTGTTTCACATACAGCACCAGCTGCCATCTTGCCTAGTGAGACCTATGTGGCTGCCATTGCTTTTGGCTGGGAGTGGTTGTGATAGTGGAGGGAGCAAATATTTAATTAGCACCTGCTGTGTGCCAAGTCTTGTGCCCAGCTCTTTATACACATTCTTCCAAGGGTGAGACATGATGGTGTTTGCTGAAGGCATCATAGGGATCTTTAAGTCACTGATTTTTAACCAGCTAAAGAATTGAAAATATATATATGTGTGTGTGTATATATATTTATATATATGTATACATATAACATATGTACATATATAATACATAGTACATATATAATATATAGTACATATATAATATATAGTACATATAATATATAATAAGACATGTACATATAATATATGTACATATAGTATACATACACACACATGCCCAGCCCTCACTCCAGTCTGGAATAAAAATCTCTGAGAAACAGACCTGGTCAAGAGTACTTAGAGAAAATTCCCTCAGTGTTTCCATTACACATCACTGATTAAAAACCAGTGGTCTAGGCCAGTATCCTACTGTGCAGATGAGAAAGGTGAGGCCCAAAGAGGTCAATGGGCATCCCAAGGTCACATAAATTTAATAGCAAGGTCAGACTGGATTTTGTACTATCTGCCTGAGGACACACTTCACATTACCTGAGCTGCCTCTGGCCTGCAGTGTTGGGGTGGAAGTAGAACTGGGTGAAGAGGTTGAACTCTTGTCCTCAGATCTCTGAGCCTGAGAGGGCAGCTGGGAGTGTGGAAAACAGGTACCAAGTCCTGGAGTATCCTTTCCGTCCCCCTCCGCCTTTGCTCACCTTCCTTGTGTCCTCTTTGGGGCTATGGTTGAAGAGGCTTGAGGCATTGAAGAACATCGAGGCATTGAAGAGCATCATTATCTACTGCTCTGAGTGACCTAGGCAGCTGCTGTGTGACATCTGATGTCTTCCTCTAGCTCTGTAGAGTCTTGGACAGCACCCGTAAAGGCTTGAGTGAAAGAAGCTTTGTTCTGATTATTTTTTCATTGCCCGCTCCGTGTCAGATGTTGCAATGGGAGCCCCAGTCAACTTCTTGCTTCCGGTTGTGCCCAGGCAGCGGCAAACAGAATGAGATGTCAGCTGAAGCTTTTCAAAGACATCCTATGGAAGGGCATACAGACCTCATGTAGAGGCCAAGGGTGTGATTAGCACTGATTATGTGGCACATCGGAAGGGGAAATTGGAATAGAACTAATGACCATGATAGCTGCCGTTTGCCCAGTGTCCACTGTGCCAGGTATTCTGCCTGCATCATTTCCCTTCATCCTGGAACAGCCATGGGAGGGGGTGGAAGTGGCGGGGGGTGTGCTGGGGAGGTTTTGTGGCCTCCCACAAGTGGCAAGCTGGGATGTGAACCCAGTTCTGCTTGATTTTAAAGTCCATGACCTTAATTGTCATACTACACTGCTTTCCTAGCTGGTTATGTGCTTATATCTTCTAACCTGCTACTCCTAGGGATTTAAGCACAAAGCCCATACAGATAGACTGAACTAGTGTGTAAGGACCCGTGGTAGCACGTATCAAAAATGAAGTGGACTGTATCAATTGGTATAAGACTTCCAGTTGCTGGAAGTGTTCAGGCAGGGACCATGGTACCTCTTGGTTGCAGACCATCAAACGGAAGATTTGACTGGCCATCGCAATGCCTCTGGGATTCTAATTCATCGGGGCTTCCAAGATGTGAATTTGTGTGGAAGATTCTGTCATAGAGCAGTAAAATGTACTTGGGGCAAAAATCTGTGGATAGGGCATTGGTGAGGCTCTGAAGGATTTGATTTTGCACGGCCTATTTCCAGCACGGAGAGTCCTGCTGCTGTGGTTTCTCAGTGCCTGCCATGGGCCCTGCACTGTGTGGCTCTGGATGGGCTCCAGACGTGAGAACTTTCCCACAAGGAGCTCCCCATCCAGGAGGGAAGGGAGAGTGTGCTCTCACTGAAAGATGAACTATCCAGTGCCAGGAGTGTGGGGAAAGAGACAAGTGTGCGCCCGGGGAGCTTATAAGGGGGATGCTTTCAAAGAGCCAGGAAATTTGTTTTTTAAATATTGGATTTGAACTGGGCTTTGAAGGCTATATATATGGCATTCCTTTAGGTTGTAGGAGGGTGGCATCCGGTCACCATACTGAGCTGTGTGTTGGGAAAAGCAGGTCGGACCCTAATGTGAGCCTCGAATAATAAGGAATTGAAGGGTGAGCCTCCTGGGCTTCTTTTTAAAGTCAATAGGGCTCCGGTAAACATTTTTTTTTTTTCTTTTTTCAGGGTGGTAGAGAAAGAGTAGGGTTACATTCTGTAATTCAATAAGCATTTGCATTGAGGCCACTGTGACTGCACCAAGCTGAGCCAACCTCTATTAATGACTGGGAGTTAGCCTGAAGGAGAGGTAGGTTGGGCAGAGCCTACCAGGAAGGAGGACCGGTCGGTGTAGGTAAAAGGGAATGCAGTGTCAGTACCTAGCTTTCGAAAGGCTCTCAATGCTGAGATGGTGACAGGGTCTTGGGCATAATGAGAGAGAGCTATTAAACACAGTCACAGGTGCAGTGTGAAATTTTGGAAATCCCTAAAAATGAAGTCCACAGGAGTGCTGCTGTGAACTGATACATGTTCGCACCTGGTCACTGGCATATCTTCTAGCTCTGTTTGCAGAGATGCCTTCTTTTTATACTTCTTTTGATGGCAGAGGAGGAAAGGACTTGAGTCTTAGAGCCACAGAGGCCTGGTTTTGAAATTGTCCTCTGTTAATTTACAGCTCTGTGACCTTGAGAATGTTGTGTCTCCTCCCTGAGTCGCAGACTCTTCATCTGTGAAATCTGGGAGTGGGTGGGGTGGGGGGAATATTCTTACCCTGTTGGGCACAGGTTGCAGGGAAGGAGAGAATATCCATCGAGTCCAGTAAATGCGAGTCATGGACATTAATCTTCTTCACCCGCCCTTGTTTTATCCAGAGCGGATAACTCTCTTTTCCCCCTATAAGCCCCACAGTTTATAGAGTGGATAACTCTCTTTTCTCCCTATATACCCCACAGTTTATAGAGTGGATAACTCTCTTTATCCCGCTATATACCCCACAGTTTATAGAGTGGATAACTCTCTTTATCCCGCTATATACCCCACAGTTTATAGAGTGGATAACTCTCTTTTCTCCCTATATACCCCACAGTTTATAGAGTGGATAACTCTCTTTATCCCGCTATATACCCCACAGTTTATAGAGTGGATAACTCTCTTTTCTCCCTATATACCCCACAGTTTATAGAGTGGATAACTCTCTTTATCCCGCTATATACCCCACAGTTTATAGAGTGGATAACTCTCTTTATCCCGCTATATACCCCACAGTTTATAGAGTGGATAACTCTCTTTATCCTGCTATATACCCCACAGTTTATAGCGTGGATGACTCTCTTTTCCCCTGTATACCCCACAATTGACTGACTTTGTGCCCTTGCTCATGTAATTTCTACCTTCCAGAAAGCTACTTGTTCTTCACATGTTTGAATCATTTCCATTTGTTTGGGTCAAGCCTCTGCACGGTACCTTGGACGCTCTCCCTAGGAATCCCAATGGGCAGTGGCTTCCCTTCTGTCCTTCTCTCGTGGTGTGGGTAATTGTTGACCTAATGCTATGTGTTCTGTTTACACCCTTCTCACCTGTCAGCTCCCTGAGGTCAGGGTTCTGGTTCATGTCTCTCCTCTCTGCAGCACTCAGCATGAAGCCTGGCACATAGCGGGTGCCCACAAATGAGTCTTAAATGACTGAGAAAAAGAAGTGGTCAGGCTGACAACTGGCATTTCCCTGGCTTTAGAAACCTGAGAGAGGAAAAGCTGGTGTATGAAAGGAGTGTCAGGCCTGTGGCTTCCTATTTCCTCATTCAGGGTACAGGTTGGGCTTGCCCGGAGCCATAGTTCCTTGAGACTTACCACCTCAGGCCTAAATCTGCCTTCTTTAATTACCTCCTTTCCAGGGAACAGGAGTCCTTGTTGTCTGCCCAGAGCTGCTAAATATAGCTCCAACCCCCAGGCCTTGGTGTGCTTCTGGGCCACAGTGCTGCACAGCTTGAGATGTCTGTTGATTTGGGGGTTTCCTCAGGGATTCTTTACATTTTCAAGTTTTCATAAGGGACTGCTTCTTATTTTGAAACCAGCAAAGAGACTTGAAGGGCACAGAGTGTTGAAAATTTTATAGGAGGATGCCAGGAGAGAGTTAAAGAGCTTGGTTAGAGAAGGGGAAAGATAAGTTCTTCAAAGAGGGCTAGGTGGCTTAAAAAGATGACCTTGTTATGCATGTAATGATCTTCAAAAGAGCGACATCTTGTCATGGTTTTCCCAAGAAAGCCCCTTCACATTTGACTTTTGTGACCTCTTGGTCCTGCTGTTGGCAGTGAATCCTTTCTAGCTTGAAATAATTTTTTTCTAAGTTTTTCTTTTTTTAATTTAAAAGATGCTATAATACATCCTTACAGTAAAAATAAAATAATATGGAAATGTTTATAATAAAACAATAATTTCCTGTCCTGTCTCTTCCCAGACCAGTTCCAGTACCCATAGGCAACCACTTGGAACCATTTTTTGTTTTTGATGTTTTTGGTGGTTACTATCATATTTCTAAATAATATGCTTCTGTCTCTCATGCTTGAGTTACTAGTTTTAGATATGCCTATTAAACTTTATTTTATGATAGGCAAGGACTATTTATTTATATCCAATTGGTCCCTCCTAGTTCTATTCCCAAGTTTTTACAGTTACATTTCTAGTTTTATTCTTTGTCTTTTCCTTTATGTTTACAGAATATGCATAAATCTCAGTCTTTTGCTATATCAACTTTTGACAGTTTCGCTTCACTCACTATTTTGTAAGACGAAGATATTAGAATTTCCCTCTACTTTTCCTCTCCACATTTGCCCTTCAACTTGTCAATAATGTTTTAGGTTACCTTTTGCATCTCGAGGGTTTAGGATGGATACATGCATATAGGCACATGTATATATTAATAGTTTTATACATATAACTAAGTCATCTGTGCTCTGTGGTTTGATTGCAAAAGCTGAAAAAATAAATAATATTTACATTATGATTTCTAGGTAAATATTGCTTAATACAGGGCTAAGTCCTGTGCTGTGGTTTCATTTCCTTTTCTGGGGTTCTGAGGTCATTACCTTTAAGCCACTTGTAGGAGACTGAACTTTCCCTTAGCATCAAAATCTAATAGATGATTCTAATTTTTTTTGTAGTCATTCTACATTTTATTTTATTTCCGTAGTAAATAGATAATAAATAAACTTCTTATTATAATTTCTTCTTATATCTTAGAATTTTAGGCTGTATTTTGTTTTTGTTGAGAGAAAAAAATTAGCATTTTCTACATACCTCTGATGTCTTTTCTGTCTGTCTTATTGTTCTCTTGTCTGCTTGGAGTCTGTTCTGTGTGTCTTCTTCAAGTTCCAGCAACTTTTTCTCTTATTTTGGACTGGTTTCTCCATATTTGGGCCATAATTTCTTGTGCACTTCCCCCACCCTTCGCTCCCACAAGGTTTCTAATTGCCTCCTTTTATTTGAACCCCTGTGTTTTTGTTATGGTTTCAGATTTATTTCCAGGCTTTCATGGAGGCATTCTTCTGGAGCTCCTGAGTAATGTCATTATGTGTTAGTCATCATTATTAATATTCAGCAGCAGATATGTTATTAAAATATTCACCAATTTTTTAATACTAGGCAATTTTGTTTGCTCTTTCTTTTCTCCTCCTCTACTAAATATTCATAGACATTCTAGTTTATTTTTTAATTCCTATATATTTAATAGCCACTCTCCTGTTCCACCGAGTGGATGCACTATTTTTAAAATTTAGCCATTCACATATTGTTGAATAGGGGTTATTGCCAGTTATTTGCTCTTATAAATAATACTCTTTTGAACATTTTTATGCATAAAGCCTTTTCATTAAATTATTTTATATGAATTCTTTGTAGGGGAAGAAAACTGGAAAGTCTGTGTCATCATTTTCGAGGACATACGCCGGTGACTACAATTGTGCTAGGTTTTAGTGCGGAGCACTTGGCTTTTCTTACTTAAGAACCTTTTTTGTTTCTTTTGGAAAGGAGCAGTAGGAATTGGGAGAGGAGTACCACCTCTAAATCAGCACACTTAGTTTTCTTGGCAGCTTTTGAAAGATATCATATATTGAGATTTACTGCAAAGTTGGTAATGCCTAGTAATTCACTGAGTAGCACCCTCTTTAAAGGCGTCCCCAGGGGTCAGCCAACACTCCATGACTTAGGCCCATGATGCTCTTATCACCTAAAATCTTTGTATAATAATTATTTGGCCAAGTGTTATTCAGCATAATCATCTCCAACTGGATCGTTGCCCTTATTCACTGGAATTGTTTCTCGGTGACTTTTGGAAAAACCAGATTCATTCTTAAAACTCAAAGAGGTATTCCCATTGAGAATACGCAGCAAGATCTACAACTGCTTCTACACATGGTGTATAAGGAAGGGATTTGAGGAATGGCAGGTTGTTAGAATGAATGGACTGCTGGGAAGAAATCCATAGTCATGGGAAGCATAAGAGTTGATGTATTGAAAATGCTACATCGTTTGTCGCCCTGCACCATGGTATTACTCTAAAACTTCAGGCTAGCAACATTTACTCTATGGTTACAAATGAAATCTGCATCACATAATTACACAAAAATGGGATCCTTATCTTTGAAAAGCTTAACAATTCATAGATGAACACTGATCATACCCTAAAAGAATATATACCAGTTGCCCTGTGGAAAAGACCTAAGCTTAATGACTCACAGTCTAATTATTTTGGTTAGTGGGTGATAATGTTTTGGAGGTGATGAGGAGACACATACATCCAAAATCTCACAGCTTGGAGAGGATGTGGTCCAACAGTGCTATTTTATTTATTTATTTATTTTTTTGAGACAGGGTCCCTCTCTGTCCCTCTTGGTTCAGGCTCACTGAAGCCTCAACCACCTCGGGCTCAGGCTGTCTTCCCACCTCAGCCTCCTGAGTAGCTGAGATTACAAGCATGTGCCACCACGCCCAGCTAATTCTTGTATTTTTTAATAGTGACAGGGTTTCACCATGTTTCCCAGGCTGGTCTCAAACTCCTGGGCTCAAGTGAGCCTCCTACCTTGGCCTCCCAAAGCGCTGGGATTACAGGCATGAGCCACCACACCAGGCCCATAAGGAACAGTTTCTGAGATGAGGGAGAATGATAGGCAGGCCAGGACCCTTTCTTAGGATATAACTGGGACCACGCTGTGGTTTCTGATATTTGATGAATTTGAGATTCTGATTTATTTTTGCCTGAGACATCTCATTCTCTGGAATACAAATTCCACATCTATAAAATGATAGGGTTGTATCTGCTGGCTTGGGCTTTGTGAACCTTCTGTTCTGAGTTCCATAACTCTATGCTTCTGGGTTCTGTCCCAAGTCCAAGATGATTTGAAAAGAAGAAGAAGAAAAAAAAGACCTTGCTGAATCAGTACCAGCATCACCTGCTTCAGTCTGGCTGGGAAGTAGGTCAGAACTTGGCAGACATGAGAATGTGGTTGGTTCCAGCTGTGAGCTCTGCCAGGGTCCCCTTTGTAGACACCTGCCTTAGAAAGGGTCTGGGAAAGAGGGGGGTGCTGACACTCAGAGGTGGGGAAGGGTTTATTTTTGGCTGTAGATGCTGCAAGCAAAGAGGGGGTGATTGATGAGAGAAGGCGATGCTAGGGGGCAGGGAATGAAAGACTGAGAGAAAGGAGAGGAGCAGGCACATACTGGGTGCATAACTTGTGTGGAGAAATGGCCAATATTTTTTTTACTCCTCCCACACACACTGTAATGTAGGTGGTAGGTGTCATTCTTTGGATTTTTTTCTTTTGGAGATGAAGTCTGTCTCTGTCACCCAGGCTGGAGTGCAGTAGTGTGATCTCAGCTCACTGTAACCTCTGCCTCCAGGGTTCAAGCAATTCTCCCTGCCTCAGCATCCCAAGTAGCTGGGATCATAGGTGTGTGCCACCATGCCTGGCTAATTTTTGTATTTTTTAGTAGAGATGGAGTTTCACTGTGTTGACCAGACTGGTCTTGAACTCCTGACCTCATGTAATCTGCCCGCCTCAGCCTCCCAAAGTGCTGGGATTACAGGTGTGAGCCATCATGCCCGGCCCATTCTTTGGATTTTAATTATGAGGAGATCGAGGCTTGGAGATGTTTAGTTACTTGTCCATGGCCAGGCTGCTGGTAAGTGAGGGAGAAGGAGTCAATGTGGGGTCTGACTCCACGTTGCCTCTTCTTTTCATGTCTAACTGTGCCATGCTCTGTTCTAGGCTCTGGGGATGTAGTGATGAAGGAGGCAGGCAAAGTCCATGTTCTCATAAGTGCTTGCATTCTAGGAGGCAAGACAGACAACAAAGTAAACAGGTGCATATTTCAGAGGTTGACAAGCGCTAAGCAGCAGAATATGACAGCAGTAGAAGACAGGAGTGACAGAGTTGCACGTTGTGTTTTTACATCCTAGTCCATAAGACTGTGCACTGAGATGACCTGATCTGGGGGAACCAACAGCTCTAGATTAAGATTCTCGAGGTTAGAATTTAGCCCCGGCCATAATGTGAACCAACTGTGTAAGTTGAGCAAGTCACCTCCCCGTCATTGTTAAAATGAAGGAAAATAATGCCTGTTCTTCCTATTTCACTAGACGATGAAAGAAGATGAAGTGAATAAGTTTGATGTGCAACCGTTTTTAAAACCCCAGTTGGGGCCAGGCATGGTGGCTCACGCCTGTAATCCCAGTACTCTGGGAGGCCGAGGCAGGTGGATCACCTGAGGTCAACAGTTCGAGACCAGCCTGGCCAACATGGTGAAACCTCATCTCTATTGCAAATACAAAAATGAACTGGGCATGGTATTGCATGCCTGGAATCCCAGCCACTTGAGAGGTAGAGATGTGAGAATCACTTGAACCCGGGAGGCCAAAGTTGCAGGGAGCTGAGATTGCACCACTGCACTCTAGCCTGGGTGACAGAGCGAGACTTCGTCTCAAATCAAAAACATAAACAAAAAACCCAGTTGGTTTTAAAAACACAAGGAGCTGTTTTTAACAGTTGGGTTAATTTTTAAAGGATATCTTCTTATATTTATTTGCTGTGCTTTGTGTGCTTGGAGGAAACAACTATTTCTTTGGTTGTTTCCTTATTCTTAGAATGAAGACCCCCTTTGCCATCCTCAGGAGAGTTTGGATTTCATTTGTGGCCATCAGAGGACCATAAAAGGTGTGGAGCTGAGAGCTGGCCTTTCGGTTATGCCACTGGAAGGGGGTAGGATGGAATGGAGGGGCAGCAGCCGGGAGTCAGGGAGATGGCTTATCTGACTGCGGCAACTGGAATCAAGTTCAGTCTGAGCCCACAGTTTGATTCAGCACGGCAGTCAGGTCAGCCAGTGAGCGCTCACTCACTGAAGGTCCACTGTGAACCAGCTGGTGGCTGAGGAGGGGAGGCATAGGAGACACTGGATCAATTCAGCAGTTGCTACGGGCTCACTGTAGCCGAGTGTTCTGGATGCTGGGGAGTCATGTGCCTCTGGACCTCAAGGAGCATCTTTTCTAGTAGTTAATATCTGTTCTGTTCCCAAAAGCATATAAATCAATGTTGAGTTTAGTAGGCAAGTTATCCATGCAGACAGAGAGATGATATTTAAATATGTATAACACTGTTTTGAAAGAACTCTAGGTCTGCCAGAGGGGAACTTTAGTTGCTGGACCTTGGAGAGGTTCAAGGGTTCCTAAGTGGGAGATTGGGAAAATTGGGATAGTGTTAGGACAACGGGGAGCCTCAAAACGTAAACTGTTTAGCAATGAGTGAGGAAATGTTTAAATATTTTAGCAACCTGTGTTGCTATATCTCTGTGTACTGGTGAATGTCAGTTTCTCATGTGGTTATATACAACTATCTTAGAGCATCTTCAGTATAGTACTTGATGTGCCCACAAGGCACAGAGGAGGCAGTGATTGGAAAGGCTTCATGGGGTTGGTGATGCTTGAGTTGGGTTTTGTAAGATGAATAGGAGTTTGGTAAAGAACTTTCTAGGAAGAAGAGAGATCATGGGCAAGAACACCAGTGTGTGAAACAGCACAGGACTTGACTGGACAGTTGAGGGGTTCAGGTCCAAGGGATTTTGTGCTCAGGTAATTGTGAGCTCAGTTGTCCCATTAACAGCAGGGAAGAAAGGAGAAAGAGCAGCGCCTCCATTTAATCTCTCCCACAGGGTAGGGGAAACATCAAGATGAGATCATTTTTACTTTTATTTTAAATAATAGCTATCACGTGCCAGCTGTTAGGCAGCTTGCAAACATTGTTTCTAATCTGCCAGTAACTCCATGAGGTAGGAATTTTCATTCTTCACTCATTTTACAGGTTAGGAAATCAAGAACTCGGCATATTGAAGTGACTTGCACAAAGTCACACAGTGGCAGGAACAGGGTTTGAGCTCAGTCTCGTCTGACTGCAAAGTCTGAACGTTCCACTTTTCCACTATGTGGCCTCTCTCTCCTGGGAATTCGCAGTGAGTGACATCCATGAGAAACTGGGCCCTTTTCTTGCCTAGAAATGTAACTGGTGACAAAAACTGGAGGTATCCGTATCCTCTTCTGCAGAACAAGGACAAGAGTTCTTGCTCCAGGCATTGGCAGTGCTCCGGGAAGACGGGGCCTCAGACCTCCTGCTTTCCAGCACCTTCAGCAAGACCATTCTTGGGGAGATGATGTTTCTGTTGGTCTTCTTTGCTGCAGCTGAGACTTTGACTTGACTCTTACTCCTGTGAAACAGTCTCCTGATGGTGATAGAAAGAATAGGCTGACCACATGGACACTTCGTATTTATGGTGTTGTGACAGGGCTTTCTTAGAGTAAATCAGTAACATGTTCCTGGTTGAGATTTGGCCTGTCCTATAACTTGACTTTAGAGAGAGAGTGTGCTGATTATGCTGAAGATAGCGTGTCAGTTTGTATGTCTTTCATGTTTATTACTGTACATGAAAAAGTTGGTGTTCTGGTACCTCTCCTCCCTCAACCATTACAATAAGGAAAACAAAATCCACTGAGAGGCAACATAGCATGGTGATAAAGAACATGGACCATGAGCTAGATTGCCTAGATTCAGTTCCCACTCTGCTGCTGTCTAGATCTATGTCTGTGTCTCAGTTTCCTTATCTGTAAAATGGGAATGATGATAATTGTAGCTACCGTACAAGGTTTTTGGAAAGGTTAAATGAGTTAATATTTCTAGGGTATGTAAAAAATTGCCTGGCATACAACAAGTGCCATGTAAGTGTTCGTTAAGTGATGACAACAACAAAATTTTATAAACTAGCCCTGCTTTCCACTGCTCCTTACAAGACATGATATTGGCACAAGTCTGAGCTCTGTTGTGTGTGGTCAGGCACTGAAGGGTGACACGTTCGCATGTGTGGTCTGCTGGACACTAGTTTTGATGACTGCTTTGCCATAAGAACTTCGCTGGCTATGGAAAATGTGTGGTTGAGAAATAGCAAGTGGAATGTTCTTTTTTTTTTTTTCTGCTAATAGGATAGAGTTTGGGTTACACGTCATTTGCAGCTGAGTTTATCTATTTTTAAATTTTTCCTGGAGTTACACTGTGCAACCTATGCGTCAATAGTTTTATCTGGCTGGATTAGTCAGTGGGTAGTTTTTAATTTGACTTAAAAAATTGAGGGTCACATAAACGGAACCAGCAAAAGATTTGGATTCTGATGAACAATGTTTAAGGCTCAGCTCTGCCACTGATGTGTTATGTTACATGGGTGAGTCCCCACTCACCACCTTTGGTCCTTTAGGTACTCCTCTGGTTCTCATGGTTTCTTCCCTGATAAAATTAGAGTGCTGAATGGTCAGAGGAGCTCCCTCTTCTCTGTTGGTGAGTGGCCCTGATTCCTGGTCAGTTAGCCATGGGCTATTGAAGGAAGATATTTTATGAAGTATATTGATGGTGAATTTAGACAGTAAAAGAATCCAGTTGATCATCTCAATTTTTTCCTCTCTACTTAGTAATTGTGCTGATAAGAAGTCCTCATTTCAGCTTTACACCTTTTCTGATTTCCCAGATATTTCTGTGTATCACCAGAAAGCAGAATGGAACCAAGTAGTTATTACCACTCAGCTCTTAGAAGTTGTTTGGGCTGGAGAAATGTTTTCATTATTAGGCTGTGAGTGGTGTCAGTCCCATACAGGACAGAGCCTCTACCATACCATCTACCAGGCTCACTCCATCCTGCCCAATCTGTTTACATGTCTACTTTGTAGGCAAGCTTTATCCAGTTCTACAAACCTCAGTGTGATGACTCAGGGAAAACACAGTTTCTTTTTCCTAGGAAAATCAGGTTGACTACAACTTCTGTAGTTCTTGAGGGAAGAAGGGAAGTATAATGATGTTGGAAGTCAAAATATTGACATTAAGATAGCCAAGTGGAGTTTTATGTATGTATGTATGCATGTAGACATGATTGACATTTATAAGTTCATATAACATACATTTATAATAGAGAGGTACCTGTGGATTCTGCCTTACTTTTGTGTAGTTTGTTAGTGTTTTCACCGTTTCATGTGAGTTTTACAATGAGCCTATGAGACTTGCAGAGTTAAGAGTTATATACCCGTTTATGGTAGAAAACACTGAGGTTCATTCAGAGGAGTAAAGTGGCTTGCTTGAGATCTGTGTGAGTGGTAGTCTTCTGACGAGTGTTTCAGAGTTGTTTTGACCTAAGAAAGTTAGAGGCTGGGCCGGATGTGGTGGCTCATGCCTGTAATCCCAGCACTTTGAGAGGCCAAGGCAGGTGGATCACCTGAGGTCAGGAGTTCAAGACCAGCCTGGCCAACATGGTGAAACCCCATCTCTACTAAAAATACAAAAATTAGCTGGGCATGGTGGCTTGTGGCTATACTCCCAGCTACTCAGGAGACTGAGGCAGGAGAATTGCTTGAACCTGGGAGGTGGAGGTTGCAATAAGCCGAGATCGTGCCATTGCTCTCCAGCCTGGGCGACAAGAGCGAGACTCTGTCTTAAAAAAAAAAAAAAAAAAAAAAAGGAAAAAAAGAAAAAAGAAAGAGGCTGACAAGATTTGTAATTTTTGAAGCAACAGAGGAAATTTAGAAGGAATGAAACTTAAGCCATTAATATTAAGTTATACCAAGGCTCTACTCATAATATAACCCAAGCCTAGAAACTTAAAGTACTGTGTAGTTGATAAAGAGAACACAGCTATAGAGAGTTTACTGAATTTCTCAATGAAGTGGCAAGTATCTATCCATCCTTCCATTCATTTTGTCATATTATTAGAAAAAAATACACAGCATGCCAGCTACCATGTTGAGCCCTGATTCATCAAAGTTAAATTAGAATGACATATGGCAGTTTAGCATTTAAAATGTGGCTAGTTTGAACTGAGATGTGCCATTAAGTATGACATACCAGATTTCAAAGGCTTAGTATAAAAAGTAATATAAAATGTCTTACTGATAAATTATATGATGTTCATTACTTCTTGGAGTGATAATATTTTGGATATATTGGGTTAAATTAAAATGAATTTCTCCTATGATTTCTTGCTTTTTGAAAATGTGGCTGCAGGAAATTAACAATTTCATATGTGGCTTGCATCCTATTGCTTTTGGACGGCACTATTCTAGCTTGTGTCTAGTAGAGGAAGTAAGATTTATACGGACATGCTTTTCTGAAAAGCATGGCATCTCGCTTCTTTACTCCTCTGCCTTTATATTTGTGTCTACTGCCTCACCTTCTTTTGGCTTCTTAACCCATTTTGGTCTGATGGAAGTTGTTCTTGTGCGGGTCTAGGGGGCTCAGATGTGTTCCTTTTTAGCAGTGCTCTTACTTGGCTTTGGTGGTGCTATTTCTGTTGATCACTCCCACTGTCTCTGGATGTTTTGTTATTCTTTTACCTCCCTGGCCTTTCCTCGGGATTTCTTTACAGACTCTTGCTCTCTCTTGCATCCCATAAATATAGGCATTGCAGAGCTTTGTCTCATGACTGCTAGGTGTTTATCTCCAGTTTGGAACTCCTGAACTTCAGGTCCACACTCCTACATGCCTTTTGGACACTCCAGTTGGAAATCCCAAAGTTGCGTGGGACTCACTGCGTCTTCTGGCATTGTTAACTTGGTGAGTGACATTGTCCAATCCTGGAAACTGGGACTCATTCCGGATGGCCTCCTCTGTGTCCCTCACTCTTGCCTCTGACTGTCCTCAGTCTTACTGAGTCAACCACGGTAACACGTCCTGCCCACCTCCCTCCTCCCTCTACCTTTGGAGCCTGTCCTCCATTTAGGCCCTCAGCATCTCTCTCCTGAAGTGCTTCAGCAGTCTCAGCTGGCCTTCTTTTTCTATTCTTACCCTCATCCATCCTATTCTCTCTTTTCTTCCTGAGTGATATTCCAAAAATGCAAATCTGTTCATGCTTCGTCCCTGTTTTTAAAATCCTTCAATGCTTTCCTCATTCAGGGTAAATTCAGAATCCTTTGCATGAACTAAGGGACAGGAATGGAAAGAGGCAGGCAGTGATTTGACCCCTGTCTCTTTCCGTCCTCTTCTCACTAATCTCTGAGATGATCTTGTGCTCTAGGAATATACCCAGGATTTTCTGCAGCTCGCGTGACCTCACGTATGGTGTTCCCTTGTCTGAAACACCACTGCCCACTCTATCAGTCCTTTCAATATTTTGCTGTGATACCACCTCTGCTTGGAATACGCCTCTGACCACTATTGTCTCTGCTTCCTCCATTTTAGGCCATTTGTTGAACTGGGCTGCATTTCTTTGAGGGCAAGGGTAATTCTTTTCATTTCTGTATCTTCAAGTCAAAAATAGGTGTGCAGGTGATATTTGTTGAGCAAATAAATGCCGAATAATAAATTGTGTAGATTTACACAATTGTGGGAGTTGAGGTAAAAATTCTAGCCAGGCAGGGATGGGAGCATAGAGGGTCCAAGGAATGGCGACGTTTAAGACTGGCTTTCCATTCTGGTGGTATTGGGTGGGACAGTACAGAGGAGACCCCTACGGTCATGGTTATTGTGCCGTGTTCTGCAGGACTGAAGGATATTGAATAGGCCTATTCCCTGCTCGATACCATCACCACCAGAGTAGAATAAGGATGGTAATCTCAGGAGGCCATTTGGGCTAGTGTCTGTCATTTGCTCCTGAGCTGGGTTATATAACTCAGCAGAGCTTTATTTCCCCGGTACACAGCTGGCATGGCAGGCAGGCACTCCGCTCCTTGCTTGTGAGCTGCCTTGGAGGAAGCGAGTGCAGAATGGTTGCCTGCGTTTTCATCTTTACTTCTCCTTCACAGCCGCCTTTCTGTATAGCATAGAGGTGACCTCAGCACCAGAGACAGGAAAGAGCACAATGAGTCATCTCAGGCCCTAATGAGGTGCATGAGGGACCCTACTTAAGAGTGAGGGTCAGGTGAGGTCATGCTGTGCCTGGGGTGAGTTTTGCCTTGGGGCTCCAGGCAGCACTGGAGCAGAGCTGAGCTAATTTTACCCACAGGAGCTGACTGTGCTGAAGGGCAGGGCTTATGACATTGGCCTTATCATCCTGTGATACCCAGAAAGCTCCCAAGGTGCAACCCCGTTATGTCTGGGCTGTTTTTTCCCCCTTCTAGTTAAATACATTTTTCCATTAGGCGTGCATATCGAAAAGCAGGATGCTGAGGTGCAAAGAGCTTTGGATTTGGGTGGAAGGCCACGGAGTTAGATTTGGATCTCGCCCCTACCTTTGACCTTGCACAAGTTACATAATTTGAGTCTCAGTTTCCTCATTTGTAAAACCTCATTTGTATACCTGTGTCCTAAGATTGCTTCTAGGTTTATACACTTGGTGACACGCAGCAGGCGATTGCTATGTGCCAGTCACTGTTCTAGCTGCTTTATTCATATTGTTTCACTTAATCCTCTAAAGAAACCTATGAGGATGGTGTTATTGTTATCCCTGTTTATAAATAGGGAAACAAATGCACAAGGAGCTTAGATAAGTTGCCCCAGGCCACCAGCCAGTGACAGAGCTGAACTCAGGCCAGTGGCTCCAGGGACCACACTCCTAAACACTATACCTTATTGTTTTGAAATGATGGAAGCTTTGCTTGGTGTAGAGCACAGGCTTAATGTTTTCTAACTACCTGCTATGTATAAGGGCCTGGGCTTGATGCTGGGTAAGAGAGCAATATAGCTGTTGTGCTATTCTGTAGACTTGAATCACATTTGCAGATGGAAGCCCTGGGTCAGCTGAAGGGTACGGTGGATAGACTTTGGTATCTGATGTTGTAGGCACTGGGTGGAGTGCTCCTCACACATCCTCTCATCTCATCCTCATAACTTCTTCAATAGTCAGGCATTAGCAAGCCCATCTTACAGATGAGGTAATAGAGGAGTAGCATCACCTCCTCACATTTACTTGGTAGACAGAGCTGACTGGGGTTGTTTGGTCTCATGTTTACGTTGATTCATTTGCTTTCCCCACGAACTATGCAGTGTCTCAGAGCTATTATTGTTGCAGAACTCACCCCTGTCCTTCTGCCCACACCTGACAACGCTAGAGAGACTGGTGTCCATGAAAAACGTGGGTCACCAGATGAGAAAGGCACATCTGCATGGTCAGAGCAGGTACCAGGTGAAGGTAAAAGAAAGGGCTGGGCTTTGTTCCAATCGTTTACTACTGTGTAGCAAATTACCCCTAAACTCAGTGGTATATAACGATCATTGAGTATGCTCATGGGTTACCTGGATCAGGAACTTGGACAGAGCAAAGGGGGAATGACACCTCAGTGCTCCACAGTGCCTGGGACCTCAGCTGGCAGACTCGAAGGCTGGGTGCTAGAGGTACATGTTGCTCACTCACTCACATGACATCTGAGACGTTAACCAGGGCTCTTGGTCAGGATATCTACATGTGGTCTTTCCATGTGGCCTGGACTTCCTCACAGCCTGGTGGCTGCTTCCAAAAGGCAAGCCTTGAGAGGAAGGGAGAGAGGGAGAAAGACAGAGAGCAAGTGAGCGCTAGCAGGTGCGGAAAGAAGCTGTAGACGCATCATCTCACTATACTTGATTGGTTGGAGTAGTCCCCAGGTCACTTAAATTCAAGGGCAGAGGCAATCGACTTTACGTCTTGGTGGGGTGGCTGAGTTCTGGAAGAGCATGTGGGACTGGAAAATTTGCCGGAGCCATTGTTGGAAAACACAATGGAGGCTCCTTTTGGCCAAAAAGGAGGAACAGACATCTCTCTGGAGCTGCCCAGAGGTAGAGCCACCAGGTATGCAGCAGGCACACCTGTATGGTGCTGAGTATTCACTGGCAAGTCAGGAAAACAAAGGTCAAGCCAGGAATCCTCAGGAAAGGATCAGCAGTTACGCTACAACCATGCTTCATTGTATATGAATTAGCGTTTATATTGTCCATAAACTAGTATGTGTAACTCTGATTCGCTGATTAGATCTACTGCTTATGTTACCTTGGAGTTCTAGGTCTATTTGGATTTTTTTTTTTTTTTTTTTTTTTTTCCTGTGAGATGGGGTTTTGCTGTTGCCTAGACTGGAGTTCAATGATAGGATCTTGGCTCACTGCAACCTCCCCGTCCTGGGTTCAAGACATTCTCCTGCCTCAGCCTCCCAGGTAGCTGGGACTATAGGTGCACACCAACATGCCCAGCTAATTTTTGTATTTTTAGTAGAGATGGGGTTTCGCCATGTTGGCCAGGCTGGTCTCGAACTCCTGACCTCAGGTGATCCACCCGCCTTGGCCTCCCAAAGTGCTGGGATTACAGGCGTAAGCCACTGTGCCTGACCCTATTTGACTTCTTATACTGAAGTGAAATATTTTTTGTTGCTTCACAGAGGCAAGGGAGAAGCTTTTAGATATAGACAGACATAGGTCTTAGCTAAATAAATAAATAGAAAAATGAGTGATCCGTTTATTTATTTATTTATTTTTTCCCTCCTGCATCTAACAAAGTTCAGGAAAGACATTCTGTGTAATTTAACAGGAAAGAGATGATAACAAAATTGTTGAAAAGACTGATGTGGGATGCAGACTACATCTGGAGCTACTGGATTTAAGAATTTTTTTTTGTTTGTTTTCTGAGACAGAGTTTCATTCTTGTTGCCCAGGCTGGAGTGCAGTGGTGCGATTTTGGCTCACCACAACCTCTGCCTCCCAGGTTCAAGCGATTCTCCTGTCTCAGCCTCCCGAGTAGCTGGGATTACAGGCGCGTGCCACCATGCCCCACTAAGTTTTGTATTTTTAGTAGAGATGGGGTTTCATCATATTGGTCAGGCTGGTTAGCCACAATCCAGGGATAAGGAAGATGTGATTAGGAAGCCACTGCTGAGGCCTCAGAAACTTCTCTCAACATCTTAATAGTTAGTGATGGGGCACTGGATTGGCATATGGAGTGTCCTTTTGCCCTTCATGATTTCCTGGTGTTGCTTGCCAGTAGAAATGGTAGCAGGAAGATTCAGCTTCACTTCCACCTTCCAAATCTCACACAAGGAAATGTTACTGGTGGAACCTAATTTACTAGCTTTGAGGAAGTATGGGGAATGTAATTTTAAGTCTGCTTCTGTGATACAGAAAGGCACTCTAGCTGGTGGCAATGGGCTCTGATTGAGCAGCCGACAGAATATATCTACCCCCAACTTATCCATCTAAAATCCCCAGGAGTTATTATTCTGAAATACTTAATATTTATAATTAATTATAACACTGTAATATAATTACACTATGAAATTATGTTTAATATTTGTTTATTTATGTAAAATATATAAACTTAATATAATTAATACCCTGAAAAAACAGGCTAGTTGCCCACTTTCAGTTTCTGAACTGAGTTCTTATTTTGGACGACAGCGGTTGGTTTGTAATTTTCCAGTTCCGTTTAATCTCCTCTTGGGAGTCATGCCCCAGGACAGCTGTCTTGTTTACAAAATTTGTTCACAAACGTTTATTAAACACTTACTACGAACCTGTCCCTGAGCCAGATTTGGCAATGTGGGGAGAGAGAAGTCAAGGATTCTTCCACTGGGAGCCAGTAGTGGGAAGCAGAATAAGTCAGGTGCACAGTTAGAACAGGGCAAGGAAGATGTTGATCAATGCCCTAAATAGCAGGCTCAGCAAATCCAGGGAAGAGAGATTATTCTGACTGGGCTGGGAGCAGGGCGTGTCACATAGTCTGTGATCCAGTGATTCTCTTTTGGGAGTAGTACCATCTCATTATGGGGCATTTAAAAACGTGACGGATGCCGGGCGTGGTGGCTCATGCCTGTAATCCCAGCACTTTGGGTGGTTAAGGCGGGTGGATTACTTGAATTCAGGAGTTCGAGACCAGCCTGGCCAACATGGCAAAACCCCATCTCCACTGAAAATACAAAAATTAGCTGGGAGTGGTGGCGCATGCCTGTAATTCCAGCTAGTCGGGAGGCTGAGGCAGGAGAGTGGCCTGAACCCAAGAAGTGGAGGTTGCAGTGAGGTGAGATCACACCACTATACTCCAGCCTGGGTGACAGAGTGAGATTCCATCTCAGTAAAATAAAATAAAAGCATAATGGGGTGTTTTCTGTTGTCCCAATGACTGGACGTCAGGATGCCATTGGCATTTAGTGGTTGGGGCCAGGGAAGCTAGATGTCCTTTAATACATGAAGACACCACAGATAAATAACTGTCTTCTCCAAAGGGTCATCTCCTTCCTGTTGAAGACTACCAGTGTGCTTGATGATGTGTAGGACATGGATATTTGGTGTTGGGGGTGGAAGGATAGCAGGTCAAGCAGAGGGGACAAGGTGAGCCAAGAGTTTAGTTTGAATAAAGCAAAGAATGTATGTTGAGTGGCAATGGGAGAAAGTTTATGGTGGCAATGGAAGCTTCAGTCCCTGTTATGGAGAACTTGGAGCTGTGAGATTAAGCACTTGGACTTCCCCTGTTGCCATTGGGAAGCCATTTAAGATACTGGAGCAGGTCCTTGAGAGCAGAAACGTAGCTTCGTCTTGACACCATGCACCATGTAAACATCGGTAGTGCTGTTTGAATGAATGAATGTCTCCAACTGTAGTTTACAGGAGTTAGACGAGTGGGTACTTGAGTTTTGCCAGATTTAGGATTCTGTGGTTCTGGGAGGGCTCTGACAGCCAGCATTTGGACTTTTAGAGAATACATGGAAAGGGCACAGTGGCCTGCCACACAGATACTGTCTCCATATCCAAGCAAGAGTTGTGGTCAGGCAGCAGCAGTACTTGCTGATACCGAAGAGAGATGTGAAAAAGAGAGATTATTCCGTGGACTCCTGTGTGAAGCCCATAAGCCATGAGGCATGTAGGGAGCAGACTGTTGTCTGCATCAATGCTCTTGCCTCTTGAGCTTTTAAAAAATTGCCATTCAAACCAGCAATTTGCTGACAAGGTTCACGCGCTGTGACCATGACTGCAGTTGTTCCTGAGGAGTGGCTTGCTTGTCTGCCTGGGGATGGCAGCCGCGTGCGTTCCTTGTGCTGCCCTGCAGGGTCCCGGTGCTTTCTGATATTCACGTTGCTCCCTTTTCCTTCTTTTTGGATGCGCTTTCGAGGTTGGGAGGGGTAACTCGGGGATGGAGCTGACTAAACATATGTGAGATGTTACCTTGTTCGCTCCTCCTGAAGGTTTCATTTCTGAAGCCTTTCCTTAGGAGGGAAAAGGGTGTGTAGATGTATGAGGTGACTCTAGAACCCTCATTTTATGGATGAAGAAACTGTGATTCATAGAGGGAAAGTGATTTGTCCAGTGTCATGTGGTGAGCTGGCTGTGGAGCCAGCCCTCCTGTACCTTTTATTGCAGGGTTTATTTTATATATATTTGCTGGCAAAAAGAAGGAAAGAAAAACAATTTATATATATTTTATTTACAATAAAAATATTTATAATAAAAATATAAAGTATATATTATATATTATAATTATATATAATATAATTATGTTATAATTAAATTATACATAATTTTATAAATTATATATTATATAATATATAGTAAATTATAAAACAACATATTATAATACAATTTATTTTATATAATATAGTATATATTATAATATAATTCATTATAATAAAATATAAAAACACTAAAAGATGTATTTTATATTTAAATATATTTAAATATATGTATATTTAAATATATGCATATATTTAAATACATATACATATCAAATATATATATATTTTTTCTCTTTGTTGTAGAGACAAGATCTCGCTATGTTGCCCAGGTTGGTCTCGAACTCCTAGGCTCAAGCAGTCCTTCTGCCTTGGCCTCCCAAGGTGCTGGGATTACAGGCATGAGCCACTATGCCTGGCCTTATAGAAGGGTTTAAATTACACCCATTTGGGGGAAGAGAGAGCAGCGTGCACAGGCTTTGGTGCCAAAGGCTTGCACATGGTTACTGGCTCAGCCACTTACTATAAAATTTGTGAAATAGGCATCATGGACACATCTGATATTAAGCATTTAAAAAGAGGAGATGTGTGAGAAGTTTTGTGGACTGCAAAGAACTACAGACATCTTCCTTTTTATCTTGATGTGGATGTTTATGCACTGGGAGTTGGTGGGGCCATCTTTAGAGAAGCGGTGGGCTAGTGAAGACATTCGTGGCCATACCCCAATCACAAAACACTCCCAAGGGGCCCACTTCCCCACTGTACAGTAAAGAGATTTTGCACTCAGATTTGGAGGCACAGCACAAGGCAGGGAAAGCATGAGCCAAGTTTTGAGTCCTGTGGAATTGAGGGTGTGCTCTTGCCTGGGACCAGGGGTTCTTCTAGCAATATAAAGGGAGATGTGGCTAAACACGTAGATTGGGCTCATCCTGGAGGTCTTAGGTCTTGAGGCTGGCCTGAGGGTGAGTAGATACTGTCATTTGTGTTGTTTAGAAAACTGGTGAGGAGTCAACTGGGAAAATCTCAACGAAATGCATCTTTAGGATGTGCCGGGAATCTCGGCAGTAACTCAGGTGGGCAACAGGGAATCTTGCAATTGGAGTAGGGGTGAGTCTTACATTTTGGGCACATTCTAAGTAACTTTTTGCAGTGCTTCAACTTTTTACTTGAGTTTCTAATAAAAATGGCAATATTTTTTATAGTCGTAGAGCTATATGAAATATTTTTACACCTGTTGGCTTCTTTGTTCGTACAACATCATAGTGAGGGGGAAGGTAGGATTGTTCTTGTTCCTGTTTTACAGACAAGGGAATTGAGGCTCGGAGAGCAGATGGGATTTCTCTGGCCACTTGGCTGGTTGCTGTGGAAGTCAGGAGTGGGGATGCCATGCTTCACACTTCTTCCTGTGCCAATGACCTGGAGCAGTGTTTTTCTCCAACTCACATTTCTTTATCCTCCACTGTCTTGGGTGTCACTCTTGGAAGTGTAAGATGGTCGCGAGTTTCAGAGATTTCAGAGATAAGCTGTTAAGATTTTCAAAGATGAGCTGTAGAGAATTTGGGACCTAAAATGTGTTTCATCCAGTAACTCTTGCTTGCTGTCATGTTGTTGGTTCAAATTGAACATGTTGATAAGTCCAGGGAGGAAAGGAACCAGTTCCTGCTACTTATTGAGCACCTTTTTTTTTTTTTTTTTTTTGCCCTGAACTCAGTACTGCCTGCTTTTCCATTTGAGGATTAGAAACATTTATGGATGGAATGATTGTAATATTGTAGCATTCTGTCAACTAGTTTATTAGCTAATTCTCATAAAAGCCTTAGTAGGTAAACAATATTATTTTCCATTTTACAGATGAGAAAACTGAGGTTTAGAGAGATGAAATAACTTGCTTATAACTTGCTTGAGAGAACACAGGTACTAAATAGATTATAATCTTTTATTTTTTTGAGACAGAATCTTGCTCTGTCACCTAGGCTAGAGTGCAATGGTGCATTCTTGGCTCACTGCAACCTCTGCCCCCCAGGTTCAAGTGATTCTCCTGCTTCAGCCTCCCAAGTAGCTGGGATTACAGGCGGGCACCACCACGCCTGGCTAATTTTTGTATTTTTGGTAGAGACAAGGTTTCACCATGTTGGCCAGGCTGGTCTTGAACTCCTGACCTTAAGTGATCCACCCGCCTCGGCCTCCCAAAGTGCTGGGATTACAGGCCTGATCCACTGCACCTGGCTGTAAGTAGAGTATAATCTAAGTTATTTAATTTGAGACTTCTTTCTTCCTTGCTGCTCCCCATCTACGCCATGTATTGCCTGTCCCACTGGCAAAAATGCAGAGCTGCTTGTTAAGGAGGTATACATCAGACCTTGGAATTTACTGGAATCAGACCTGGAAGGTACTATGAAGAGCTCATAAGGCTGACGGTTTTCAAGCTGTGCTCTTCTGAGCCTGAGAGACTCCAGGAGTCATCTTGGGGATTATAACACGGAGGGAGGTGAAAAGTGGTGAGAAGTGGAGGAAGTAAGGGGACCGCTAGAGCCAACTTGAGCAGCTCTGCTTTTACCTACTTTGTAAGCTAAGCATCGTCAAAGCATCCATTTAAAGGAAAAGTTCTGCGGCTACATAAAAAAGTTAAAAAACCGCTGTGTCTACCCTTCCTTTTGCTAACACTGAGAGACAGAGTGGTTTAGCACAAGGAGACACAAAGTGGCTCAGCACGAGTCACAAGATGTGATGGGTCTAAGACCTCTCAGCCTAGAGCTCCCTTACCCCTGGGCCACTTTGTTAGACACACCTTCTTTAATTCAAATCCCCATTTCAGTGGGACATGGCCTTTTCACTTTTTCAAGGAAAGGTTTAATCTGTCCAGCTCCCTGTGAAGATCTTCGTTCTTGGCACACCTGCTGGAGGTTCAGGGTCCTGCAACCACGGAGTAGCTGCAGGACTGTCAGGATGTCCCGTGCACAAGGTCTTTGACCTGCATTTTGCAACCTGGTTGCGTCTCCCCTTTGGACTCTGGGAACCTTGCTGAGATTGGTGCAATATCTGTGCTAAAAAGGTCTGAAATTATAGCCAGTATTGTGTTAACTTCCAACCTTCACAGACATTGTCTGACTAAATATATACCTATTGAGTGTTCACTGTGTACACTGACTGACAAGAAAGGCAAGATTCCTGATCCCAAGGATCTAATGGAGAGACAGAAACAAATATAAACTTGTGTCAACTATTTCAGAGACAGATATTTTTGTGATACGGGATTGTTATGCACGCTAGTTATGTGAAGAGTATTTGATCTCTTAGAAATGAGATGGGGAGAATCTGGGCAATGAGAAAGAAGACCAAAACTGGGGAGTGCAGTCTGGAATTGCAGGGGTTGAGTTTGCAATGTGAAGCAGTTAGTTATGGCATGTTGCACTTACTATTTCTGAGATTTGAGCATCTGACTTTTCCTTTAAGTTTTTGTTTTCCCATTTGTAATATGGGAGTGAGAGTGGCTAGTTCACAGGGTCATTGCTGGGGTTAAATGAGATAATGTATGTAACCTGCTTAGCATAATACCTAGCACAGAGTAAACACTCATTACATTTTAGTAGTTATTGTTGTTATTATATGTCAGCGAGGAGTCAAAAGAGCCTATTTTCTTAACCTCATCAATGGTGTAATCAGAGCTTTGCATCTCAAAATAAAGGAACACTCTGCTTTTATTATTTATTTATTTATTTATTTATTTTTCACTCTGCTTTTAGAAATAGAATTCAATTACCTTAGCCTACAACAAACTGACTTCAATCTATCTTTCTGAGTTAACTTCTGTTTATTCCTATCTGTCTGCTCACCTCTCTCACTAGTGACCTACACATTTTCTTTTTCTTTCTTTTTTTTTTTTTTTTGAGGCGGAGTATCGCCCTGTTGCCCAGGCTTGAGTGCAGTGGCATCATCTTAGCTGACTGCAAGCTCCTCCTGCCGGTTTTGAGCCATTCTCCTGCCTCAGCTTCCCGAGTAGCTGGGATTACAGGCGTGAGCCACTATGCTCGGCCCACATTTTCTAAGCTTGACTTTAACTTGCTGGTCTTTGTCATATCTTTTCAGTCATTGCTAGGGTTCAAATCTTTTCTTTTCTTTTCTTTTCTTTTTTTTTTAAGATGGGAATCTCACTATGTCTCCCAGACTGGTCTTGAACTCCTGGGCTTAAGTAATACTGCCTTGGCCTCCTAAGTAGCTGGGACCATAGGCATATGCCACTGTGTCTGGCTTAAATATATCCTTCTGCCTGGAATGCCCTTTGCTCCTTCATCTGTGCCCCCCTGCCCCATCCTCTTTTAATTCCTAGCCCAAAAGTCTAACCCACCCATTGGGACGGATTCTACAGAACTCATAGAGTTTACAACATCTTGTCCTTCAATTGCAGTCAGTCTCTGTCTTGAACTGGATTTGTGAGCTCCTTGAAGTTGTTTGTATCTCACAGCTTGTTGCTGTAACATCACTGGGGATTCAAGCACACACACATAGAGTAGATGCTCACACATCTATGCCATAAATTACTTTAGTGCCTTTCTCAAATGATCAGCACAGGAATCAAACGATAAAAAGCAAACCAGAAAACAGTCCTCACTGGGCTCTGTGCTCATCAGCCTTGGGAATGGATTTCTGGCAAAGATCCGGCCCCTCTACAAATGACAGAGATGACTTGGCTCTTTTCAGGAATTGAAGAGAATCCCGACAAGTAGCATGTTGGGAAAGGCCCGAAGGAAGCCAGACCAGCTTGCTCTCAGAGCTCCTTGGGTCCCCTGCGGCCCCCAGGTGATCTTCAGCAAGACCTGGTATGTAAATGAGCCTCATCTGATGGCTCAGCCTGCTGCGCACTGCTAGGGATGCTAGAATTCCAGGGTAAGCTTGTGAGCTGGGCTGGAAGGTTCAGTGGGTTGGAGATTACTAGCTCTTTGGTATCTGCAGCTTGAAATACGCTGTGCCCTTGATTAATTCATGCTTGGGAGCATCCTCAGTGCTCTCTGGAAAATAGCTCCTTACTGTATGTTTATTTCCCCACGGGCTTATTTCAGAGAGACTGGAGCCTGTGTTTCTAACAGCTTCTCCAAGGAAAACATCGCAGGCCACATTTCCGGAACTGAGAATCTCAGGGGGTCTTTGAAACGTCCATCTCTATTACCTCCTTTTGGCCCAGCATTTGCTTTTAGCTGAAAAGGGAGATTTTGTCTTGAGCCATCCTGTAGACATATGTGACTTGGAGTTGGAAAATCTGACAGCTGCTGCTGAGCTTTGAACTGCAAGAGTGAGTGGCATATAGACATAACCCCGTAGAACATCAAATCATTTTCCCTTAATTCCCAGAGCCTTAATGTTTCTTTGTCTTGCGAATGATCTCACTGCTTTTTGTATTTGTAATGGAATGCACAGTCATTTGCAAGTAATCACACAATAATCCCCTACACTTTTATAACGCCTTACCCTTTTCCATAGGGCTTTCACTCTCATTATCTCATATGATCCTTATAACTGCTCTGAGATATAAGCAGAGTGGCTCTTTTAATCTCCAATTTTCAGGTGTAGAAACTGAGGTTTAGAATTAAGTTAACCAGAGTTAAAACAGTTTGTATGTAGCAGAATTGGAACTGGAGTCTCCAGAATTGGAACTGGAGTCTCCTAAACCAGTGTTTCTTCTGCTACTTATTGCTGGTGTGACTTTGGGAATATACTTAACCTCTCTGAACCTCAGTTTTCCTATCACTAAATGTGGGTATAATACTACTTCCTGGGATAGTTGTTGGAAGGGATTCAATGAGACTGGGAAATCATTTAATAAAAGGTAAAACACACTAATAATGGGAGGCGTCATTGTACTTACTACATGGACCTTGAAGGCAAACAGTGCCATCAGAACTGTGAAAGAAAATAACATTTTTTCTCTCTTTTTAGAAAGACACAGGTTTAGAATGGCGCTATCAGGGATCACAAGCTCCCAGCCCTGTGATTAGCAAATTGACCCTGCTGCCCTGCCTGCTGGCTGCTTTGTTATTCTGAGAATTGTGTTGACGAGATCCTCTTTTCCTACAGAGCTCTCTCTTAACGTTGCTTGGAATAGCCTTGTGTCCTGGAGACAGTTTTCGGTCTGGCAGGATCTGAGAACAGGAGCGGGGATCTTGGAATGGGATCTGCATCCCTGGGCTTCATCCACAAGCGGTGGGAATGTGGCTTGGGCTGTGGGGTGGAGGTAGATGAACAGCTGGACATGCAGGTTTATCTTCTGTCGTTTCTCAATAAAGTAGACAAGTCCATCTGACGGGTGTTTAGTAGGGTATGACTTGTGAGTAATATAAATGGCTAAATGGCAATATATGTGCTAAATGGCACTGGAAAAATCCATAAAAGAATGGATTTCAATTTGGCACAAAATGCATTAGAAGTCAGCAGTGTGATGTGGTCAGGAGAACAACCAGAGTGACTGTGGGCTGAGGTCTTGGGTAGCTTTGTTTCTATATACAGTCAGCCCTCTGTATCCATGGTTTCTGCATCCATGGATTCAACCAACCAAGGCTCAAAAATATTAAAAAAAAAAAAAATCCAACAAAAAAATAAAAAAACCAATACAGTATAACAATATTTACATAGCATTTGCGTTGTTAGGTATTATGTAGGTATTAGAACAATATTTAAAGTATACAGGAGATATTACATCATTTTATATAAGAGACTTGAGCATCTCTGGATTTCAGTATCTCAGGGGTCCTGGAACCAATCCCCCCTGGATGCTGAGGATACTGAGGGAACGAGTGTACATATTCACCTACAAAAATTCCAAACCAATGAGACAGACATAGGTTGAAATATGGTCCTCAGAGGCAGAACGTGGAGCAAGGGATGGAAGACCAAGGAGGAGCCAGATTTCAGTTCCGTGTAAGGAAGAATTTTCTGACCGAAAGATGGAATTTGCAGTGGCAGGAGATAATGATCTTTGCTTCACTGGAGACCTCAGGAATACCAATGCGGCAGGTGTTGGGCTTAATGGCCTTTATGGCCACTTCTCATTTTGAGATCACAGAGCTGGGAGGACGAGAGGCACACATATGTTGAAGGAACTGAAGGGTCTCTATGTAGATGTGGAAACTGATCTCCAAATGTTTGTAAGATGGAGGGTACATTTAAAGTATCTCATTCTGGTTTTCATATTTATTTCTGTGGCTCACCCCTTGGTCTTTGGTTTTGAGAGCTTAAGACCATTCCCAGAAGCTCTTTTCCATGGAATAATCTCCTTTCTTTGCTGAAATGCTCCTTTATGGGATGCAGGAAGGGACTCTGAGCTCCTGACAGAATGAAGACCACCCCTTTTTGCTCTCCAGACCTAATTTTGACATCCCACGCCCACACCCTGAGGAGGGTTGCAATGGCAAGATCTCTGTCCTGAGTTCTGGTTCTGGTATGCAGTGGAAGGCTCTCTGATTCTGTTTCCTTACCTATTTTAATAGTAACTTAATTTGTGTTCCTTTGTTAAGTGTGCAATAAATAATAAATGTTTGCTTACGGCATGCTTGTTAAGTATAAAACAAATAATCAAAATAAATGTGTAATGACCCTTTGGATAGACCAAGTAGAAGCTGCTTTTAGAGCACATGATTGGACCATTTCTAGATATCTGCTTAATTTGTAAATGAAAAATATGTAATCTACACAAGGATCACTGACTCGTCTGAAATCTTCATGACTGACTGATCTGGACTTGGGGTTTGGGGCTTGGGTCCCTTCATGCCCTGATCAGTGCTGTTTGTAGCTCGAAGACTTCCTGGAGGTGAGAACAAGCAACCTCTTGGTGCAGTCCAAAGCCAGGAAATGGGTGATGATTTTGAAAAAGGACTCATCTGGCCTCCAGAAAGCCTTTACAACCAACAGTAGGAGGAGATCACTAAGAAACAGAACCACTGGGAAGCCAAGATGTGGTACTTGGATTCCCATCTCGGAGCACCTCCTACACCCCCACATCTCCATTTTCCCTAGCGTCTGATCTCTCTTTCTCCTCCTTTAATTTAGTCTGGAGTCATTTTAGATTAGATTCATTCCTGATTGGCTTCACTGCTCCAACTTAGTCATCACAGAACCTTAGGGTTGGAATCCATGTTACAAGTTAAACTGAGCAATTCACTCCCACTTTTCCCGACAACAGTGTTCTCCTGAGAGTCTGGTTTTATTCTGAGTCTCCTAGCCCGGTGTCTGTGCCCATGAAGGACTCATGCCAAACTACATTCTCAGGAGGACTCCCATACCAAGAGACTCTGGGCTTGGGGGCAAGAGACTTGGGTTTTTTTTTTTTTTTTTTTTTCTTTTAAAGGAGTTTCACTCCTATTGCCCAGGCTAGAGTACAATGGCGTGGTCATGGCTCACTGCAACCTCCACCTCCCGGGTTCAAGCAATACTCCTGCCTCAGCCTCCCAAGTAGCTGGGATTACAGGCATCCACCACCATGCCCAACTAATTTTTGTATTTTTAGTAGAGACCGAGTTTCACCATGTTGGCCAGGCTGGTCTCGAACTCCTGACCTCAGGTGATCCTCCCGCCTTGGTCTCCCAAAGTGCTGGGATTACAGGCATGAGCCACTGTGCCTGGCCGGGAGGAGTTGTTTTAAGACTCACCTTCCATCATAGGAACCTTAGACTAAATTCTCGCAACCTTTTCAGGTGCATCTCCCAAAATATCTCCCCCCCACCGAATTAATGATTTATTTCATAAATTTCGTTGCATTCTGGATGGTCTCATTCTTAAGATGAGCTTAAAACCTTTCAAACCAGTCACTTCCTTGTTTGGGGTGGAGGAGGTTTCTTCCTGGAATTGGACAGTGTATGGAAGGGATGAGAATCCACTCTTTAGCGGTTAATAATTTACTCCGAGTAAGGAATTCTGTCTTAAACTGGGGCATGTTCTTCAAGTGCCAGAGGAGAGAGAAGGGTGATTTTTCTGACATCCTCCAGCCTGCTTCTCCATATTTGGAAATGTTTACCCACCCGACTGATCTATTGGAAGAGAGGGAGGTGACTCAGGGTTTAGGAGAAGCAGGATTTGAATTCTTGTTTCCAGAAACAAAGTCGTCCCCCACCCCGCCCCCACCCTTCCCCCTTCATTCCTCTGCCCCTTGTTCTGGAAGCTGAGGCGAGAATGTCTCAGTTCTGTTCCCTTCAGGCTTCGAGACCACCGCCTTGCTGTGTCCCGTAGTGGACTGAGGGCCTGCAAGTGGGAGTGAGGGCTGGTGGAGGGCCAGCTGCCTGGGGGGGCCGGACATCGCGTGAGTACATCATTACTGCCGGATGAGTGGCATTTCTGCTCACAGACCTGGGGCGTACAGCCTGTGGGCTGGCTCACTTGCATGGTGATGGGACACGTTGCTGGGAGTGCTGGTCACTTTAATTTGGGGGTGTGGACAGCTGCTTTCCCAGGGGAGTACTTCTTACAGTGGGATTTCAAGACAAGATCGGCCTGAGGAAAAATTATATGCGTATATTTTTAAAAAAGTAGGTATTTCCTCTGATCTGAGGCCTAATTTGAGTTGGGTAGAAAGACAATTTGGGAGTGCTGTTGTCTGATTACTAAGGCTAAAGCAACACGCTGGAAGGGATGTCTGTGGACGTGTAGGGAGGGGTAGTTTTAGCTTGAAAACAGTTATGGTGGGACTTAGGAGTATGCAAAATGTTGATGTGTAGCATCTGCACAGCATCCACCGTCTGGAGTACCTTGCGTGCTGGACGCTGTGTCAATCTGATGCATTGTCAGAGTTGGGAGAGTCCTGCGGTGTTTTCAGCACATATATCTCATTTCACAGTGTGAGATAATGGGCAGCAGAGACCCAGGCCCTGAAGACAGATGGCTCATTATGTGGGACTAGAACCCAGATCTTCTCTCTCAGTTCATTTCATTCCCCTAGACTTAAGCTGCCCCCTCTACTGCAAGATGAGGAAATTGGGAGATGTTAGAATTGTCCACACTTACTAATCTAGTTGGTGGGAAAATGAGGACTAGAACCTACTTCTTCCAGTTCAGACCTCTTTCCTTTCGGATATATGGGCTCAGATGCCTGAATTCCTTGTTTTTGTATGAGGCTCTTTTCTTTTCTTTTTTGTTCTTTGATTTTTACTTACCTTTCCCTTCTTTTGGTCATGTGAATGTTGTATGAATGCAACCCTTTGCTCTCCTTTGCTCCCTATATCTTTCTCTTCCATGAAAGGGGATGTCACTTGTCCAAAAGGCAGAATGAATAGTATGGAACTTTATTTCCATCTGTGGAAGTGAAAATTATGCAATTTTCCCTGAGAGAAATTCAGCAAGGCTTCCCATCTGAGCCTCTACCACTATTCTTGAAGCTGTAAGAATTCTGGAATATTATGCCCATTCAAAGGTGAGTCCTGATTCTGATTAGATTTTAAACACACACACACACACACACACACACACACACACACACACACACACACACACACACACACACACACACATACACACACACTTTTTAAGACTACCAAAGCAGGACAGAGACCCAGAAGACACCAACCTATTACGTCGCCTCAGATGTTTCACAGCCATCAGGAGTAACTCTTTGTAGTCAGCTCAGTTTCGGATCAACTTTTTTTTTTCTTTCTTTCTTTTTTAGACAGAGTCTTGCTCTGTCGCCCAGGCTGACTGGAGTGCAATGGCTCGATCTCGGCTCACTGCAACCTCCGCCTCCTGGGTTCAAGCGATTCTCCTGCCTCAGCCTCCCGAGTAACTGGGATTACAGGCATGCACCACCAGGCCCTGATAATTGTTGTATTTTTAGTTAAATACATTCATATTGCTGTGTAATAAGTCTCCAGGCCTCTTTCATCTCGCAATCTGAAACTTTGTACCTTTAACCCACAACTACCTGTTCTCCTCTCCTCCAGTCCCTGGCATTCTCCATTCTACTTTCATTCTCTATGAATATGACAACTCTAGGTTCTGTATCTAAGTGAATCATACCATATTTGTCTTTTTGTGACTGGCTTATTTCACTGAGCATAATATCCTCAAGTTCATCCATGGGTCAGAATTTCTCCTTTTTAAGGCTGAATAATATTCTGTGGTAATGAATATGCTACATTTTGTCTATCCATTTAAGTACTATTTTTTAACCTCCATGTTACAGAAGAACAGCAACCAGAGACTTCAAAGGGTTAATTAAGTAAGTGGCCCAAAGTCACATAGTCAGTAGTGGAGACTAATTTTACTTAAGAGTGGCATGTGATCAGGAGTAAGCAGATATTGGATTCTAATTGGCAAGAGTGTGACAAATCAGGGTGATTCTCAACTGGATGGTGATGCCTCCTTACACGTTGCTGTGGCATTTCAATAAAGCAAGTGTTCCAAAGGGCTGTACACAGCTATGCTTCCTTTCTTTTGTACGGGGCTCTAGGAAGTCCATAGCTAAATTTAAAGCTCACCTCTAGCAAATGGTGTGAGACATCCAGCTCTTATTTTTTGTATCCCCTTTCCCCTTTCTTTGCTTTATTTTCGCCTCTCCTTACGCATTTTCTCACTTAAATCATCAACTATTAGCATCTTTTGTGAAGTACCTCAGATCCTTTCTGGAACAAGGCAGAATATATAGATGTGTGTCATGATATCTAATATTTTAGTAATTATTAGGTCTGTGGAATAGTGGGCTAAAACTGGCCATGATTTTTCTGACTTGACTCTGCTCATCATCTTCTTTTTCTTCTTCTTCTTTTTTTTTTTTTTTTTGACGGAGTCTCATTCTCTTGCCTAGGCTAGAGTACAGTGTGTGATCTTGGCTCACTGCAACCTCTGCCTCCTAGGTTCAAGCAATTCTCCTGCCTCAGCTTCCCGAGTAGCTGGGATTACAGGCATTCGCCACTACATCCTACTAATTTTTGTATTTTTGGTAGAGATGGGGGTTTCATCATGTTGACCAGGCTGGTCTTGAACTCCTGACCTCAGGTGATCTGCCTACCTCGGCCTCTCGAAGTGTTGGGATCACAGGCGTGAGCCACCATGCCCGGCCTGACTCTGCTCTTAATGTAGTGTTTCACTTGGGCAATGCCCTGCTCCTTTCTGAGTCTCACTTTTCTCACCTGAAAGAGGAAGTTGCTGTTGATAGCAGTGAACATTTAGGCTGTGCTGAGTTTTACCCTAAACATCGTATCTCTAACTCTCCCAACACTCCCACAAGGCAGGTGCTATTATCCCCATTTTACTTTTGAGAAAAGGCCTAAAGAAGTGAGAAAGCTTGCCTAAACCCCTTTAACTCTTGGGTAAAGGCATTAGTGACCAATGTGTATTTTACTCCAAAGCCCAGGACGTTAGCCACAGTGCTGGGCTACTATCCTTTTATGCAATCTGTCAGGCTTCTTCCATCCGTGGCATGTATTCATCTAATTTTATTAAATCTTTATTGAATTTCCACTTAGGTGCCTTGCACTGTTCTGGGCATTATCCCAGTACTCGATTTAGAGCAAAGAAAGAGACACACACAACAACCATCCCTTGGCGCTTACATGCTGGTGCAGGTGTGTGGAGGAGGCAGATAAAGGAACACTTAAATAAGAGGGAATGATAAGTAACCCCAGGGAGGAGTCACAAAGGGCATTCTGACTCTGAGTGAGTGGAGAAGGACTCTGGGAGGTTATGTTTAAGCTGAGATCTGAGTGACAAGGAGGCCGCCTTGTAGAAGTCGGGGGAAGAGCACTGCAGGCAGTGGAGACGGTCAAAGCAAAGGTCAAGGCCATGAAGTGGGAAGGAGTTTGTGTTTGAGGAACAGAAGGAGCCTGATGTGCTGGCAGCATGTGGGCTGCAGGGGAAGAAGCAGGAGAGAAGAGCAGGGACTAGCAGGTGGTGGTAAGTGAGAGACCTGAGCTGCTTAGACCTGAGTCCAGATGTGATGGGAACCACCTGAGTTACGTGTTACAGGCATCTTTCCAGCTGCTCTGGAGGGAACCACAGCATAGTAAACCACAGATAGTAAAAGGAAGGCAAGGGTAGAAGCAAGAAGGTTAGGCAGAAACGTTTACCGTAATTCAGGTGAGATGTGGTGGTAACTTTGACTAGGGCATAGAAGTTGGGCAGGAGAAGTAAGTTCAGGGCGTGTTTGGGAGTGGTCGTCTATAGGCTCTCTAGAGTGATTTCCTTCAGGGAAATGTCAAGCTAAATGGGCAGGAATCTGGGAGACTCAGAGGGAAATGAAAATAGGCACCCTGGGGGGTTGCCCAGACAAGCAGCTGGCATTCCAAAACCAAAGAGGATCTGTTTCTCACCCCCATCCCATTTCGTTTCTAGCCTCGAGCTTTGGGCCAATGCGCAGAGGACGGTGGCTTTCTGCCTTTGGCTTCCCAGCTGAGAGCTGTTGGAACGCCCCAAAATAAGCCCTGCAGAGTGTGCAGCTTCCTTTGCTCTCCCTGGGTATTTTTGTAAAACATTCTTTCCCACCAAGAATGAGGAATGTTCAGAGTGATGCTGACTTTATGGGCTGTATTTAACATGCTGTTTTTTCATGATGTGTTGTCTGTTCATGCAGAGATTTCTGTCTCCTGTAAACTCCCTGGTAAGGAATCTTCAATCTCCGTGTGAGATGGGTCTCGAAGGCTCAGTGGGAGCCCAGAGGAGCTGGGATTTGAAAGCCTCTCCTTGTCTTGAGGACTGGACTGCGGTCCAAGGGCACCTACCAGTCCTCTTTTTTCATTTACGTTTGAATTCATAGTTGCTGGCCTTTGGCAGTTCCCTGTAATTCCTTTTAACAGACTTGGCTTCCCTGCAGATACTTACTTCATTTTTCAGGTCTTGGAGAAGTTAGGTAGTGGCTGAATCAGGTAGAGAATCCAAAATTCCTGACCAAGCCCCATCCTCTAGCCACCAGGCCAAAGCAATTTAGCTTGTGACCTCATCCTCCTGGGTATCCCGTGGCAATCTTATACTATAATCAGCCTAAGCCCAGAGATGCTCAGAGATTGTAAACTAAGTCATCTAAAACTCATTTCTGGGGCTTCTTCATGCACCCCTCCTGCAGTCTGTAGTTACCAGGTTTTCAAAAAATTAGCATAAGCTCTTAAAAACAGAGTTTTGTTATTACTCATTCGAGTTTCTTCTAAAATTTCTTTTATATTACCTATTCATTGAGTCGACAAACATTTATTGAGTTCTTACTGTATGCCAGGCATTGTGCTAGGTGCTGGGGATTGATTCAAAGATAATTTGGAGGCGTATGGAAGGGGAGTGGATAATTACAGCACAGTGAGATAAGTGCTATAATAGGGGGATATAGAAAGAGCCAGAAATAGCACTATGAATAACATCTTTGAACAAATTGCCTTCTTTTTTCCTTTTGGATTATTCCCTTATGTATATTGCCCAAAGTGGGATTACTGGGTCATTTAAAAGATGAAAACAATTTGGCACAAAAAGATGTAATGACTTGCCTGGGGAATACAGCTCAATTTTCAACAGAGGAAGAAAAAATTGTTGACAAATCCAGATTTAGATCACTTTACCAGGAAGAACGGGCAGTTTTTATACTACCCTTTCAACATGGTGGCTTTTGGGGGTGGGGGGGATTTATTCTAAACATGCTAGCCTGCGTGTAGGAATCACATGTCCTCATATTTAATCTCACAACTTGATTGTTCTCACAAGAACCCAGCTGTATACGTATTATTGTTTCCATTTTACAAATGAAGAAACAGCACCCTTGATAAAAGGAAGTAAGTTGCTCAAAAGGCCATAGTTAATAAGTGAGGAGTGCAAGAGCCAAGCACAGTTCCTTTTATTCTTTGACTCCATCCTGTTTTCCATGCTGTGTTTACCTATTGAGGATACCTGTGCTCTAGCCGGGGCCCGGAATTTATTTAATGAGTCACAGAGACTCTTAAGAGGACAGTCAGGCTCTATGAAATAGGTGTAGATGTTCTTACCTCCGAAGTCATAGCCAGGGAACAATGTCCTTCTGTATGTTGACCTGAAAGGATCCAAGGGCCCATTATTCCTGACCCTGGTATTCCTGCCCCTGGCTCAGGTGCTGAAAGGCTATTTGCATAGTCCTACCATTAGAGCACAGAATCCCAAGTAAAGTTGAAACCATGCCACAGTTCTGCTGTGAAACATTTATTACTTTTCTAGTACTTAACTGTATTAAGTAAAAACTCCTGCCCCTGGTATCCAGGACCTGTCATAAATGGACACCAGCATGGGTCCACTGTGGACTTCCTTGGTGCTCCTGTTTACGTATCTTTAAATCAAACACATTTCCTGCCAACCCCCAGATATACCCTGCACTTTCTCACCTTCATGCCTTAGCACATGCCTTTCCTTTAGCCTGAGATAACCTTTCCGATCTTCATTCATAGAACTCCCAATCCTCCTGTAAACTTCTGCACAGACGCCATCTTGGGAAGGGAATAATCCTTGATCACCACCTGCTCTCCCATCCATTGGAAGTGATCTGCGTTCTTTGTTCTGCTAACTCAACCACAGTTAGCTGTGAGGCAACAGAGTACAAATGTATGCTGCTTATGAGCATGGGATCTGGATTTGAATCCCGGCTGTGATACTTCCTCACTGTCAGTTAACTTGCTTGAGCCTGAGTTTTCTCATCTGCCAAATGGATGTGATAGAATAGGTGCTCCCCCTGAAAGCCACCATGTTAACAGGAGTAGTATAAAAATGGTCTGATTCTCCCGATGAAGTTGTGTAAATCTGGAATTGTCAACAATTTTCCTTTCCCTTGTTGTCATTACATTTTTTTATGACATCACCTCATGTCACCGTGTGGTATGAAAATCTGCATTGTTACCTGTGCTGCTTCTGTGGTACTTGTCCTCTTTTACTTGATGTCTTATCTCTCCTTCTAGACTGGGAGTTCTTCAAGGGCAGGGAGGGCATTGCATCTTTGAAGGCCTTGACATATGGGTACTGCTACAGAGTTTCCTGTAAAGGAAAGGAGGATTCCATACAACCTAAGTGGTGACACCAGCATAGGCTCATTACTAATCCCGTGCCCCAGTCACGAGGTTTCAGGCCTGGCAGAGAACTCTGTGGGCTCTGTGATGTGGAGCTTTAGGCACATAGAACACAAGCTGGATAGGCCTCTGGCTCCTGCTGGAGAGACAGGAGAAAGGCTGGATGGAGCCTGTCTCCAGTCCAGCTTCTTCTGATTCAAGGGCTTGGGTGGGGCTGGCAGTTCCCTGAAGGCAGAGTGTTAGTCCTGCTTGGAACATGAGACTGTTTCTTTCCTGGGCCTTGCAGTGGGTCTGTTCTGTTGGTGAGTTTCAGACCTAGAGGAAAGGGTCACTGAAGGTATGGGTTAAGAGCAACTCTGAAAGCCACCTGTCCCCTGACTTCTCTGTGAGTGGGGCCACAGGGAGAAGATCCCTTCATAGGTAGCTCCTCTACCCTTGCTTTGCTTGGAGACTGACCACGGAAGGGGATTCATTTCTTAAAGGGATAGGGCTACGATTTAACTTTCTGTTGTGCCACTTCCCGAAACACAACACCTGTGGCTTCAGATCCAAGTGCTTTAGAACATGAGATACAAGGTCTTCCATGCCCTGGCTGCAACATTCTTTTCCAGGCTTGTGTCCCACCACATTCCTCTGCATCCTCTGTCACTGGCCTCACCATATTAGTCACTTTCTCTGAGAACACCCTGAACTCATCCCCCTCAAGGCCTTTGCACGTCGTGTTCCCTGGGCCTATTTTCCTCCTCCTCATGCATGGAAATCCTCTTGGGTGTTCAGGCTTCATTTGGAAGTCACATCATTTGCAGAGAACTTTTAGACCCTCAAAAGGACATTGCATGTACTCGTGCTTTTCTGTGCTTTTCATTCTGTCTTGTGTGTTCCAGCGTGTCCCCCATTGAGGCTCTTCAACACCCCTAGGCGTGTCCAACTCAGCACCCACACCTGCTAGGTCCACACACTGCCTTATCAAAGACAGCAGGTGTTAGCAAACTTCTCCTTGGTGCATGCCTGAATGCAGAACATGTGACATTCTGTTAACTAACACTTGTGCCAGAATGGCTTCCGTAGCCCATACTGGGGTTCCCATGATTTGTTTGATCATGAGCCCAGCCATTTGAATTGTTTTTGAATTGGTCTGATATCAGCGAATTGTTAACCTTTCTCAGGTCTGTTTCCTACATACCAGTAGATGTCTGCTTAGTGCCAGGGCTCTGAGCTTTTCATTTCACTTAAGAACAGAACAGTGAGGTAGAATTCAGGAAAGATTTACCTGCTGTTAACATGAACTTTTAAAAAAAGAGTTAGAAATGTAGGCCTTGTTTTTATCCCAAAGCTCCCTGAAATGTGAAAATAGCAGGAGTTTTAAAGGTATATTTCCACCTCTAGCAGAACTATCCATATTATACTTGTAATTATAAATTGATAAAGCCTGTGTCATGAAACTTGATTTTGAACACCTGTGTTCAAATCCTGGCTTTACCACTTACTAGGTAGAGGTACTGGAGGAGTGGCTAACTTCTCCGTTCCTCAGTTTCTTCAGCGTTCAATTGGGAACTTTTTCTTACAGGCTGATGGAAAATTTAAATAAGGTCTTGGACATGAAATTGAGATTTTATTAGTGTGTGTGTTTCAAAATGTGGATTTGGAGGCCATTTAAAAATAGAATTTCCAAAAAATTTGCTTTTAAAGCAAAATACTTAGATATGTAAATTTTTGTGAAATTTTCTTCAAATGATAAAATAAATGAGTTTACAGTCAGGAGACATACAGTATCTAACAGACTTAGGGAATATGCTTGGCTTACAAGACGTGGTTTTAGTCCACATACATTAGAATCACAGAACTATAGGCTTTGAGAAATTATAAAAGCCTTGGAAGGGGTGAACATGAATTAGTGCATATTGTATGCAGGCTTTGTGCCATGCATGCTAGATATGGAATCCCAGGAAATGGTTACATACACCTTGATGGGTAGATGATATTAACCCTGTTTTGCAGACAGAGAAGGCTGAGCTTTGAGAAAATCCTTTACACAAGTTTGATATCAAAGCCTGGAACTTCAAACTACCCTCCTGATGGCTTCTAGAAACCCTTTCCGTTTATAGATATGACAAGACTTGCTTTCACTTTGTTGTTGATTTTTTTATCCTCTCTTTCTCTGTCTCTGGGGACAGCACTAATGCAGGGCCAGATAGCCCTGTGAAAATCTGCAGTCGTGATGTCACATAACTTGTTTGATGAATCTAGATTAGTGTCTTGACTTTTCCTGCCAAGAATCTGCTCATAAAGTGTCTTGTTTTGAGCTCCTTTGACTGTACTCATTCATCAGCCTTTACTTATTTTCTTCTCTTTGGGAGAGATACTTGCCGTTACCCATAATGTTTGAGGTCAGGAGTATATTTGAAGAGGGCTTTATATTTTCTTAAAGAAAATACTGGTGGAAAATCAAGTTTATTGGCTATTTCATACCATCTTCTTCTGCCATTTATGGGCAGTCATGTGGAAGAGGTGGCACGGGGCTGGGAGTTTGGAGCAATGCTTCTCATCTTGAATGTGTCGCTGACCAGGGAAAATACTTCGTGCCAACTCCATCATTCTCTTTTGGGAATTCAGTGTCTTCAGCTATAAAGAGTGAGGGCAGTACTAGGTGATTCCTAAGATTTTAAAATTCTGCATGTTTTGTGGTGTCAAAACCATCAATTTCTGCTGAGCTGTGTGATCCTGCAGCTGTTTCTCTGATAGTTTTCAATCTTTAGATTTAATCTATTCAACAATGTATAATTTTTTAAAGGGAAGCTTTTATAGACACTTCTGAAATATAACGGGGTGGGGGGGGGGATAAATGGATGTTAAAAAATAGAAAACAACCAATTAAATAGTAGATAGCATGTAATTCTCCTTGGAAACTTACCACGAAATTGAGAAGTACTTTAACAACTGGTAATTTAAATTGCATTTGAACTCTGCTAATGGTTTGTTTGCATGGGAACTTCAATCATTTCACAGCGGTTCTTTAGCAAAGCTGCTTGTTCTCTTTATGGAAAAGAAGAAAAAATCATTAAAAGAGAAGTTGACTATGGAAAAGGGAGACCACTTTCATTTGTACCTGGAGAGACGCTGGAGAGTGTGAGTGAGACTCCCTCAGGGCCCAGGGTGGAGAGCTCTTCCTTTCAGTGAAGATTAAAACTCTGGGAAGTCAGATGCCCTTGGCGGCTGTTGTAGAAACTGTTGTGATTTGTATCTCTCTCTGCAGGGAGAAGCTTTGGTGTTATGCAGCTTGCGGGTGAGGGTAGCGGCAACCTTTTTGGTTCGTTTTATGAAATTGCATTGTTCACAGGTTTAATGTTGGCTTCCTAACAACCCATTTCTCAGTAAGTTTGAAATGATGCCTTTCTCTTCTTTCAGCGGAAATGGCTTTCAGAATTCCAGTGTCCTTGAAGACCACCCGGTCTCAGGAAACTCCTTGCTTTTCTGGGCTGGTCTTGATTGTATTCCATTTTGCCTATTAATTTCTTTCTGCTGTTGAGATTACTGGGAGAGCGTTGAAACAAGTGTTCGAGGCCTGGCTTTGTAAGTCCTGGTTTGGCTCTAGGTGTGACTCATGTGATCAAGCACAAGTCCCTCTGCCCAGTGCGTTTTGGTGTCCTTTGTCAAAGCAAGCAGTCACTTGATCCAGTGGATCAAGTGGCTCCTGAAGCGGTCACCTCCTTACCCAGGCCACTGGGTTCTCTTGTCAGTTGGAAAAGTTGAGGTGGGTCGTTTAAAAAATCCCTCCCAACTTTGAACTTTGAATTGTTTTGTACACAAAACAATTGTATGATTGGTTAGGTAATGTTTACGGTGACAACAATGAAATGGGCATGGTAGTTTTTCTGGTATGTGGATTTCTCCTGCATACATGAAAGACAAGTTTTACAACAGCCCTTGCCTTGGGATACTTGTCTGTTGGAATACATACTGTATAATCATTAGCAAAACAGGAATAGTTTCTAATGAAATAAAACCTGTAATAAGGACTGTATTAGGCTATGCTAGCATTGCTATAAATAAATATCTGAGACTTGGTAATCTATAAGAAAGAAGTTATAATTGGGTCATGGTTCTGCGGGCTGTATAAGCATGGCACTGGCATCTGCTTGGCTTCTGGGGAGATCTCAGGGAGCTTTTACTCATGGTCAAAGGCAGAGGAGGAGCAGGCATCTCACATGGCAAAAGCAGGAGCAAGAGAGGCAGTAGGCAGGGGAGTTGCCACACACTTTTAAATGATCATATATCATGAGAACGCACTCATGATCATGAGGACAGCACCAAGGGGACGGTGCTAAACCATTCATGAGCAATCTACCCCCATGATCCAGTCACCTCCACAGGCCCCACCTCCAACAGCAGGTATTTCAACTCTATGTGAAATTTAGAGAGGGCACGTATCCAAACGATATCGAGGATGGCTTACTGGGAAATGTCAACATTGTTTATCCCTCTGCTGCTCACTGATTCTCACTTTTCAGGCAAGGAAACTAAAGTTCAAAGGACACTAGGACCTATAGTTAGAAATTTGTCTCCAAACTCATATTCCTTTTCTTTTTTTATTTGGTATAGTTCAGGTTTATCTGTTAATTTTTTTTCCTCCCTACAATGTGAGTATCTGACTGACTTATCTCTTTGACCTCTGTTATTGAGACGAAGCTGTCTTCCCAGGAGAAGTAGGAGAGATGAGATATGAACCCTGAGGCATCAGCATTCTCTTTCCCCATCATTCTGAGTCAAATTAGTGAAATAAGAGTGCCAGGATCTGACTAGGAGTTTAGGAGGTATAGAAGTAAGCCACAGCCCAGTCAGAGACTTGATAAACCTGAGAATTTCTGAAGCTGGTTGAGACCCTAGAAATACATAAGCAACACCCTTCTGTTTTTCATAGGTGAGAACTCTGAGGCTCAGAGACAGAGCAGAAGACAGAACCTGGTCATCTGACTCCTTGTGTTCTGCTTTTTTCATTGTTCCACTGGACGCTCATCAGAGGGAAGACCTTTCTCCTCAGCTGGTGAGTCCCACACACAAAAGGAATACATTTGCCTTTAAAATCAATGTATATGTTTTAATGAGTTTTAAACATCAGTGTTTTCCACTTTAAGTATGAGCATCGGTAACTAGGATGCATTAAGAATAAGAGAAGAACTGAAATGCCTTTCCTTCTTTCTTAAGTTGCTTTTATGGCAATAGACAATATATAATCATGCTAATAAAATATGTGGCAAAGCAAAGGCAGAGCTCAGCTCTTGGAAGGTGGCAGGCATTGAAATTGGAGGAAAATTTGGAGTAACGATGATTCCAGGTTGCCAGCAATTGTATTGCTTCCTTCTTTCTCATTTGGCATGGAAGAAAGTGTTCATGAAATGTAAAGACCAAAATGAAAATGTCACTAAACAGTGTTTGGGCATTTATGAGGAAAGAAAGCAATATTAGAGTGTCTCTTGTTTACCCTTGTTCATGGTGCTGCTTCTTTTGTGATGTCATTTCATTTTATGTATTTATTGTTTTGAGATGGAGTCTTGCTCTGTTGCCCAGGCTGGTGTGCAGTGGTGCAATCTCAACTCACTGCAACTTCCACCTCCCAGGTTCAAGCGATTCTCCCACCTCAGCCTCCCAAGCAGCTGGGACTACAGGCGCGTACCACCATGCCTGCCTAATTTTTGTATTTTCAGTAGAGACGGGGTTTTACCATGTTGGCCAGGCTGGTCTTGAACTCCTGACCTCAGGTAATCCACCTACCTCAGCCTCCCAAATTGCTGGAATTACAGGCGTGAGCCTCACTTTATTTTTATAACAACCCTTTGGGGCAGGGCAGGCTAAATTTGCTTAGGCAAAGGGTGTGAGCCTTTGTTTTAAAGGGCCTGCTAAAGCTCCACCAGGACGTGAGTGCAAATCCTGTTATGTGCTCAGAAAGGAGAACCGTGACCAGGTAAGGTAAACTTTTCCTTGTGTATTGGAGTACCTCTGTACTTAATGGGTAGAGTAGAACATTATATTCTAAAAAATCTGGGTGGTAAAAAGAATCAACAGTGTGGAATACCATGGGCTAGAAGGAGAGTTGAGGAAATTAGCAAGGGAATTCTGCGTGCGACTTCCACTTAGGATCCTGATTCGATGGTCCCCATTGGCTGAGGCCAATTCGTATGTGCCCCCAGCGCTGGCTTTGTACTGAGTAAATAATACACCTTGACATATTTGTGGTGTAGTTTTCCAAAACGGAGATGATGCCGTTGTGATTGAAAAAACCTAACTTCACTTAAAAGTGTAACTGAGTTTATAGTTGTGTTTTGTCTCTCTGTCTTTTCTTAATCAGTGTATCTTAAAAGTACAACTGACTATGTGCCTATTGATCTATATCACATAAAAGGCTGGAAACCACTGGTTTGATGCTTAAATCTTAGTGTTTGTTAAAATTTCAAACATGGTCTGGAATATATTCCCCCTAGCATACGTTTAATTATCAAATGAAATATCTTTGTCACCTCCTCTACGTCTTGAGTTTTTTCAGTGTTTATAATTAAACTGTGATAAGTATGAAGCTTTGCACTTGGGCTTAAAAAAAATCAACAGTGTAATGATAGAATGGGAGAGATTTCCTTAACAGGAGCATACTGGAAGAGACTTAGAAGTTTTTGTTATTCTTAAGCTAAATATGAGTCAACAGTGGCTTTTGTTGGGAGTGGCTTCCGAAATGCTGATGCAGTCTTAGCCTGCATTTAATAGAGTATGGCATCTAGAATGAAGTGGGTGGGTGATTTTGCAAACCTAGGACACCTGGAAACTGGCAAGTCCAGAGGTCATGTGAGCCTCAGGCACAGTTTGAACAGGACTCTAGCTTTGTTTTTCTGCAGAACTTCTTGCTCTGCCCTTTTTTGTGCCTGGGCTTCATCTTTGGAATGTTTTACCTCATGGGTCATGAGATTGCTGCCTGATGAAACCCAAACTATAGACATCCGTCTTCCCATTTTGGGGAAAGAGCCTGGTTTGCTATATTCTCATAGCCTTGGCTCACTGTATATTTCTGAACCAGTCATTGAAGCCAAGATAATGGGATTATGCTAATCTGAACCAAGATTCTCGTGAAACTAAGTTTGGACATAGTCTCATCCAAACCTCATGGTACTTACACAGGGGAGAAGAGGTGACCCCTCAAAGGAATATCTGGGTGCTGTTAGGAGAGGGAGAGAGGACCGGAAGCTCCGTGGGCAACCACAGGCCTTCTGCAAACCTCTTTAGCCCCCTGTCAGAGACCCTCTAGAGAGCCAGGCTTTCGTTCCTGCCTCACCTTCTGAAAAGGCATGAGCCAGCTGGACTCTACACGAGGATGCTGAGAGGACCAGGAATGAAGGCCAGCCAAGAACTGCCGCAGGAATGAGACCATGGATTCTGCCACAAGATTCTGGGACACATGTGCTCATGACCATCAAGAACATAGAACCTGGACAGGAGAGGGACAGCATTGCTTGTTCATGTGTGTGTCTCCAGAGTCTGCTGGGGTCTCTGGCATGGGATAGGTGCTGCGTGCATTTTCTTTTTTTTTTTTTTTTTTTGAGACGGAGTCTTGCTCTGTCACCCAGGCTGGAGTGCAGTGGCCGGATCTCAGCTCACTGCAAGCTCCACCTCCCGGGTTCACGCCATTCTCCTGCCTCAGCCTCCCAAGTAGCTGGGACTACAGACGCCCGCCACCTCGCCCGGCTAGTTTTTTTTGTATTTTTAGTAGAGACGGGGTTTCACCGTGTTACCCAGGATGGTCTCGATCTCCTGACCTCGTGATCCGCCCGTCTCGGCCTCCCAAAGAGCTGGGATTACAGGCTTGAGCCACCGCGCCCGGCCGCTGCGTGCATTTTCATGGATAGAATAAATCTGAAGGTAGTAAGGGTCCCTTTCCCAGAGGGTGTTCTATCGGGCATTGGCTGACTCTCTGTTGGGGAGTTATAGGAATTGTCGCCCAGATGAGGTCAGACTACATGGTTTGATGAGAATGAAACAAATGACTGGACAGGCTGGGCATGGTGGCTCACATCTGTAATCCCAGTGCTTTGGGAGGCCATGGCAGGAAGATCAATTGAGGCCAGGATTTTGAGACCAGCCTGGGCAATGTGGCAAGACCCTGTCTCTACGACTAAACAAACAAAAAACCCAAATGACTGGACAGAAAGAGACTTTTGACTTAAGAAGTTTGTGAGGGCATAAAAAGGCAGTGAGTATGGTGGGATGGCGTAACAGAAGTCCTGACAAGTATGAGATGCGCAACCCTAGAAAAACAACATCCCTTCACCCTTATCTTTTTGATCTGAGAATTAGGAACAATAGTCATTGCCCTGCCGACCTCTCATGTTTGCTTAGAGCAAGTGCGTTGTTAAATGCTGACTTGTTTTGTAAACTATAAAGTGTGGTTCCTATATGGTAGGTTATTACAGTTGTCTTCTTCCTTAAAGACTCATCTTGAATATAAAGAAAAAGACAATGTAAATTCAGTGCCCAGCACAGCATCGGGAACATTAGACATGCTCAGCGTATGCCCTTCCTGCCAACCTTGCACCTCTTCCTCCTCTGGGTTGGATAGGCACTAACTTGTCCTCAGTCCTGCAGCTTGATCTGCAACTTTGCTTAATGATGCGGGTTAGAATTGAAATAGAATTATGTATTATTATTTTTCACGTTCATTTTTGCCTGAGACAGGAGGTGGAGAGTGGTCAATTCAGAAACCCGGGAAGCTCAGTGCTTGAGAGACCCCACAGAAGCTACAGTCTAGCCCATTTGGCTTCTTACTTTGTTAGATTAGATAATCACACCTGCTGCTCCAGGCATGACTAGCCTAGTGGGAGTCAGGAAGGAAATTATTTCCCTCTGTTGATACCAGTTTACAATTGCCGACTATCGCCAAGGGCTTTCAGTTTTAATATTTCCTCTTTGGTCCTCAGAAGTATCAGGTATTAGTCTCTGCCGGAAGCAAAGCATTGGTCACTTCCGTCAGGGCGAATGTCTTGGCTGTCTATAATTACTCAGTCAGGTGCTTTCTGGGCATGTGTGAGCATTTGCTCAGCCAGCTTTTATTGCTTTTATGTTATTTGCTTCAAAAATTACAAGAGGATTTGCTGGGTCTGAGCAGTGACCTATTCAGTCCCCTGAAACTCTGTGGTTCTTCATGTAACCCAGGGATGTCTTGTAGGAGGTATGTTTGCTGTCCATGAAAGTAAAAAGGAGTGATATCTCTTTCTCTCTTTTGCTTCCTTCCTCCTAATTCCACATTCTTCTATTTCTTGGCTTCTGGCACAATTGAGATACCTCTACTCTACATTAGGCATGGCCTTAGGGGATCCGAATTCTCAGGTCTTCCTCAATGGGTTGCTGTGTGGTAGACAGCATCTGAAGTGTGAATGGATAGAGGGCTCTTTGTAGATTGTGGCCAAATATTTACCCCTGGTTCATAGAGTATGTGTTTGCTGCCCTGGTCTCAGTGTTGGTCTGGATGTTAGTGAACCACATGATCTTTAGGAAACTATGTGAATTAGGCTTAGTCCCTGACCTTGAGAAACTTATAGTTAGGGGAAAAGACAAACATATAAAAGAGAAATACACATTAGAAACATATTCTTTTTTTTTTTTTCTGAGACGGAGTCTTGTTCTGTTGTCAGGCTGGAGTGCAGTAGTGCGATCTCGGCTCACTGCAACCTCCGCCTCCCGGATTCAAGTGATTCTCCTGCCTCAACTTCCCGAGTAGCTGGGACTACAGGTGTATGCCACCACACCCAGCTAATTTTTGTTTTTTTAGTAGAGACAGGGTTTCACCATATTGACCAGGATGGTCTTGATCTCCTGATCTCATGATCCGTTCGCCTTGGCCTCCCAAAGTGCTGGGATTACAAGAAACATTTCTTTCTTTATGATACACCTTTATTAATCACCAGATATGTTTCAGGCCTTATGCTAAGTGCTTGGGAAATTGAAGTAAATTATAGTCTCAGATCTCATGGGGCATGGATGAAGGGTTGGGAGAAAAAAAAAAAATATGCCAGGCGTAGTGGCTCACACCTGTAATCCCAGCATTTTGGGAGGCTGAGGTGGGCAGATCACTTGAGGTCAGGAGTTAGAGACCAGCCTGACCATCACGGAGAAGCCTCATCTCTACTAAAAATACAAAATTAGCTGGGCGTGGTGGCACATGCCTCTAATTCCAGCTACTCGGGAGGCTGAGGCAGGAGAATTGCTTGAACCCAGGAAGCGGAAGTTGCAGTGAGCCGAGATCGCATCATTGCACTTCAGCCTGGGCAACAACAGCAAAACTCTGTCTCAAAAAAAAGAGAAAAAAGCATTGATTAATATTATCTCACAATTTCTGAAATTTGGGAGCAGCTTGGATGGGTGCCACAAGATCTGTCACCACATTGCATTCCAGGTATTGCTGGACTTGCAGTCTCACCGGAAGGCTGAACTCCGGGGAAGATCTACTTGCTACCAAGCTCATCACATGATGGTTGGCAGGATTTCCCACAGATTACTGGGCTGAAGACTTCAGTTTCTTGCCATGTGAGACTCTCCATAGCGCAGCTCACATGGCAGCTGTCTTCCCTCAAAGTGAGTGAGCAAGAGAGAGTCCCTGAGAGGCAAATCACAGTCTTTTTATAAGTTAATCCTGGAGGTGACATGCTGTTCCCTCTGCCTCATTCTCTTTACTAGAAGCGAGTCACCAAATCCAGGCCACACTGAAGGGGAAGGGTGAGTACAAGCACCAAGGTATGAATACCAGGAGATGGAGTTACACAGAACCATCTTAGGGGCTGCTCACCACAGATTCCCCAGGTTTACGTGGCTGTGCTAAGTGAAAGTGGGCATTGCCTGAAGCTATTGAATAAACCCAGCACACCTCTGTGGATCAGTTTTACTTGAAGGCATTTTGGGGGGAAAACTCCATTTAAAACTCTTGAGAGAAGCATTGATACGTAGTAGCACAGGATGTAAAATTGGCATGGCTTTTAAGAAGAAAAACACAAGTTTTCAATTCATGCTGTGTTCCCTTACCTCTATATTTTTGCCCTCCTCAGTGATTAGAGCTTTTTTGGTAGAAATGTCTAAAGGTTCTTGCTTGAGCCCTTTGCTGTATGCGTGAGACACCAAGACTTGGAAAGGGCACAGACTCTTCCAGGGCCACAGAGCCAGGGGTAGTCAAGGGAGGAACCATCTGCAGCTCCTCTCCCTGCCCCACCTTCCACCGCTCCACACAGTCTGTGCTGCATAATGAGTCTGCGCAACTTTTAGGCACGTTTTCTCTTCTTTTCTCAACCTCTCTCCTGTCCCGGAAACAGATTAGGAAAAATAGGTCAAAAATTGGAATCTTGAGCTTTGATTTTGTCCTTTTAGTTAAATTTCAGGGCTCTGCATCTCCTGGTGGGCCATGCTGTGTCCTGAAAATGTGCATAAATCAATATTACACGGCTCAGACAGTGTGTCTCTGCAGTTACGAATAACATTTGTTTTAGGAACAGAGAGCTGATATACGACATTACTTTGAGACTGACAAGACCAGACATAAAATCTCAGCCAATACCCTTTGTCTGGCAGGGAGTTTCTTTTCCAGAGCATCCTTCTCTTCCCCCCACCAAAGCAGTCCTTTTCAAAATCAAGCTCTGCAGTTTATTTTATAGAAGATGACATGTTCCCTTAGAGTCCACCTTCACGTAACTAGAAAAATCAGTGGAAATTGGAGCCTTAAAATTATGGTCAAGCTTATTAGTGACTTTACAGCCAAAATGAGGAACGTGTGGCTTTGGTCACTGAGAATGTGGCTGGCCAGAATATCAATTCTGCTACCTACTCCATGGTCCCTTTCACCTCTCAGCATTTTTTTAAATACTCATCTTATTTTTTTATTTTTTATTTTTTGATGGAGTCTCACTGTCGCCCAGGATGGAATGCAATGCACAGCTCACTGCAGCCTCTGTCTCCCAGGTTCAAGTGATTCTCCTGCCTTAGCCTCCCAAGTGGCTGGGATTACAGACGCATGCCACCACATCCAGCTTTTTTTTCTTTCTTTTTTTTTTTTGTATTTTTAGTGGAGAGGAGGTTTCCCCATGTTGGTCAGGCTGGTCTTGAACTCTTGACCTCAAGTGATCCACCCTCCTCGACCTCCAAAAGTGCTGGAATTACAGGTGTGAGCCACCACGCCTGGCCAACTCTTCTTGTTATTAAAGTGTTTCTTACCAATTATTTCATTTTTATTAAAAGTACATAGTGAGAAATAGAGTTTTAGTTGACCAAGGACAACATGGTAAAGAGGAATTTGGAGTAGGAAGACTATCACATTAGTCACTGAATCCTACCTAGTTCACTTAGTTTTTTTTAACCTGTTTTCACTTCTGCAAACCATGGAGTGAACAGTGCCTCCTTCAAAGAGTCTTTGGTGCTCTCAAAGCAGCGTAATGTCTATAAAGTGCCTGTTGAGTGTGGTACTTCTTATGTAGTTGGTACACATTGAATGTTAAGTTTCTGATCACCTTAAGAGTCTGTAACTCTTTGCTGGAGATCACCCTTAGTTCTTTTCTTCGTTAGGCCATTATCTCATGTCCTGTTTACACTGTCCCCTTGGCTTGGCCCAGACCTGCAGCCTTTGTCTGTTGGTCACCCCAGATTTCATGCTTCCTGAATCATTAATAGCCTCAACATTTCTAATTTTGCATAATGACTCCCAAGACCTAACTACAAACATCATAATGTGCTCATGTTTTCTGATACCTAGTGACTCTGGGTACAAAATCTTCATCCACTGTGTTTCATGGGGAAGGCTTATTGGGCATCACTACTGGAAACTAAGTGTTGATTTTAATGACAAGACTGTTTAGTCCAGAGGGTGAACTCTACTCAGGTGCCATTAGCAACCTCTTCATCTGTAAATGGAAGTGTCTCTGGGACCTGCTCAGCTCTGACCCGCTTTGGGTCCTTTTTGGACTTCTTCAGGATGAGATCACCTCACCCTGGTTCAATGCCAACTGGCTTGAGTTATATCAGTTATTAAAAATGATCTAATATTTTCCTTTCAGATCTGGGGCCCTGGCTCATTCTATGATTAAGCCAGTGATTTATTTATAATATGGTACGAGATGGCTGCAGCCACTCTATGATGTAATCTAAGAATGACATGAAAACAAAATAGGCTTTTACATAATGAAAGTATTCCTGCAATATACTTTATAGCAAGGCTTTTTTTCCCCCATTGAGAGTGGAGATATATTCTTTTTTTCTTTCTCTTTTTGAGACAGGGTCTCGCTCCGTTGTCCAGGCTGAAGTGCAGTGGTGCGATCTCAGCTCACTGCAACTGAGAATGGAGATATATTCTTTACTTTTCCTTCCACTCCTGTTTAAATCTTCTTTTCCCATTTATGAAACTTAAGGCCTTTAAGTCAATTTTTAAAAATCAGGATTCACAACTCCTCAAAGTCTCTGGTTACTCTTTTATTCTTGTCGTTTTCTTCATTCCCCATCCCCCACTGCCACCCTCCATGGCTCTGTGTGTAGCTGCTGCTCAACCCCTGCTCAGCACTCCACAGTCCTCACCATTCCTCTGCTTATGCTGTTTCTTCTGCTGGAATGCTCACCCCAATCCTAACTTTTCTTCTGCTAAAGGCATACTTCACTGGTTCCTACAAATAGCATCCTTCTATAGCCAGCTCAAATTCACATCTTCCTTCAAGCCTCCTGTGCTGTTCCTGCTCCTTGTCAGAAACCCTTTATCTGTACCTCTTATGGAACTTAGTACAATAGCAAGCCCCCACCCCTACTCCAAGGGCTATTCACAGACTGTCAGAGTTAAGGAGGAGAAATGACTTAGAGGAATGGGGTGAGGGGCTTTGATAGTTCCAGGTCTGCTCCTAATAGTGAGACCTGGTCAGTCAGTCATGGCTCATCTTTGTGGTTCAGTTTTTCTCCGCTGAGGAATGAGTGGTTTGGATTTTATTTAACATGGCCAAATGATGTGTTGGTAGTGGTTCCTTGAGGTACTATGCTGAGAAGGACTCTGAGGCTGCATCCTGACTGAGTTAATGATCACTTAAGAATATCGCCATGGTTGTGATCAGGGAGTGGAGAGTGAAGGCATATGAGAGGTATCTGGGCTGCTTTTGGACTAGGTGATTTAAATGTCTCTTTTTGTTCTACCTTCTGGATGCTTTCATTTACTGACTTGTAAAGTGTCTTGCCCAAGATCACATAGCCCATTAGGTTTTAGAAGTGGATTCTCTGATAAAGAGATGGTTAAAAGCTACACATTTGACTCTCACATTCATACATATGGGCTGACTGTGGGAGATGAAAAGCTAGAATAAGAAGTTCTAGAAGATCCATGACTTATTGAAAACACAAGACTACTCAAATTCTGTATGTCCTTGAGGTTTGGTGGGGTCACCTTTCACCTCTTTGTCTTCTCTGCTTCCTAGGGGTTATAATGTCCGCACTATTCAAATGTATGTCAAAGATGGCAGTTCAAGGTCAAGGTCAGAAAGGCAGCCTTACCCCATGAATCCATTAGATCTCTTGTTCCCCTTCTTCCAACTCCAGACAAGATGCTTAGCTCTCTGCAAGGAGCCCAATTGCATGAGCAGTAGGTCAGCTCAGCAACCAGGTGATTGAACGCTGGGACAAGAATAAAGGAAGGAAAGAAGAGGGAATTTTAGGATGGCTGAAGGTGCTGGAAACTTGAACCCTAGAGGAATGAAGAAGGAAGTGGAAGTGCTTACTGTAAAGAAGAAATAAAGGGGAGGGAGGAGGAGAGAGCAGAGCAGGCGGTGCTCTCCTGGGACTCTGCCATGGAAGGGGTGCAAACTTACTTTTTGGGACGTCTGAAAGCGTTCTGGCAGCAGTGGGTTGGAAGCTAGAGAAAGAGAGTATGAGAATGTTGATGTTTTCTCCATGTTTATTGAAAATGCTTAATGTTTAAATATTAAGCGCAAACCACAGATGGAATGTGCCTTTCAGGAGGTCGAAGTTCACAGTCACTGCAGATGTTTAGGTGGGGCTGATGCAGTTAGGTATTTTCTATTTTAGGTATTTTGTGGCGAGGATAAAATGTTATACTTGATGACTTTTAAGGGCCTCCCTGTCTTAAGAGTCTAGAATTTTTTAGACATGTTTTCTTGTACATTTAAATAATTTCCATTTTAAAATGAAGGCTCTTTGGAGTCAAGTGCTTGTTCCTTTCTCTGTGATCTTGGCACATATAAGTGCTGACTTATCTTGGACAATCTCTTCTCCACTTAGCATTATTGAAGGAAAGGAGACTAACTGAGGATGTCTTGGAATTGTTTTGTACTGAATGTATTTTTGAAGATGATTTCTATGTTTCTTTTCAGGGTAGTTCCAGAGAAGTCTCTTTTTTTTTTTTTTTTTTTTTTTTTTGAGAGGGAGTCTTGCTCCTTCACCCGGGCTGGAGTGCAGTGGCCGGATCTCAGCTCACTGCAAACTCCGCCTCCCAGGTTGACGCCATTCTCCTGCCTCAGCCTCCCGAGTAGCTGGGATTACAGGCGCCCGCCACCTCACCCGGCTAGTTTTTTGTATTTTTAGTAGAGACGGGGTTTCACCGTGTCAGCCAGGATGGTCTCGATCTCCTGACCTCGTGATCCGCCCGTCTCGGCCTCCCGAAGTGCTGGGATTACAGGCTTGAGCCACCGCGCCCGGCCGAGAAGTCTCTTCTTTAGGACTCCTCCAACCACCATCCCCTGTTGTCAATGATTTGCTGTTTTTCTACTACCAGAATGCTTTGTTTATACGTCCAGTAAAGCATTCACGCCACTTCGGTCTGCTGTATGAGCCAGTTTTCACAATCTTTCTTCTCCTCTAGATTGTAGAAGCTCCTCGAGGACATGAATTATGTCTTTTTCCATAGGAGGTCCCATGTCATCTAGTATAATGGTTTGCAAATAGTAATAATGATGACTCATGAACTTGACTGTTTACTGAGCACCTACTATTTGCTAGACACTATTCCAGGTGATGGGACTACCACAAATGTTAACAAATAAGACAGAAAAATTAATGAGTAAATATGTAATATTCACACTGTGATCTATTAGGTTGGTGCAAAAGTAATTGTGATTTCTGCCATTACTTTTAATGGCAAAAGCTGCAATTACATTTACACCAACTTAAATATATTAAGAAGAAAAATAATTGAGGTTAAAGGCATGAGGAGTAGGGAGTACACAAATATAAGTTCACTGGCCTGAGAAGGTCTTGATGGTAAGCGTATATGTGAATGGAGACCTGAGTGAAACGAGGTAGCAAGCCAGAGATGTGTGGATGGGAGGGACCGGAGGAAGAGTGTGTAGGACTGACTGAAAACAAATGCAAATAACCTGAACTGAAGCATGCTTGGGACACGCCGGAAAAGTGAGGAGGGTAGTGTGGCTAGAGTTAAGTGTTTAAAAGTGGTCATGCATGCCAAATAAAAATAGTTGCAACAACCAGTAAGGCATGCATCAGAGATATTGTGGGTTCAGTTGCAGACCACCACCGCAATAAAACAAATATTGCAATGAAGCGAGTTGCACGAAATTCTTGGTTCCCAGTGCATATAAAATTTATGTTTACACTATACTCTTAAGTGTGTAATAGCATTATGTCTAAAAATACAGTGTACATACCTTAATTAAAAAGTTTATTGCTAAAATATGCTAGCAATTATCTGAACTTCCAGTGAATCCTGCTTTTGCTGATGGAGGGTCTGGTCATGATGCTAATGGCTACTGACTGATCAAGGGGGTGGTTGGTGAAAGTTGGGGTGGCTGTGGCAATTTCTGAAAGTGACACAACAATAAAGTTTGCTGCATTGATTGACTCTGCAGAGAAAGAGTGATATCAAGCTGTACCACTTCTCTGTAGCATGTGATAATGCATGATATCATTTTACCTCCAAGAAAACCTCTTTCAAAATTGGAGTCAGGCCTCTCAAACTTTGGATCTGCTTTGTCAATTAAGCTTATGAAATATTTGATATCCTTTGTTGTCATTCAGTGATGTTCACAGCATCTTCACCGGGGTAGATTCCATCTCAAGAAACCATTTTCCCTGTTCGTCCATAAGAAGCACCTCCTTATCCGTTCCAGTTTGAACAAAAGATTACAGCAACACACTTGCATCTTCATTCCACTTCTAATTCTAGTTCTCTTGCTATTTTCACCACATCTTCAGTTATTTCCTCCACTGGTCTGGAACTACTCAAAGTCGCCCGTGAGGACTGGAATAAATTTCTTCCAATCTCCTGATATTTTGACCTTCTCTTATGAATCACAAATGTTCTTAATGGCATCTAGAATGGTGAATCCTTTTTAGAAAGTTTTCAATTTACTTTGTCCACATTCATCTGAGGAATCACTATCTATGGCAGCTAGAGCCATGTGAAATGTATTTTTTATAATAATCAGACTTGAAAGTTGAAATTACTCTTTGATCCATGGGCTGCAGAATGGATGTTGTGTTAACAGGCAAGAAAACAACATTAATCTCTTTGTATATCTCCATCAGAGATCTTGTGTGACCAGGTATGAGCAGAAATACTTTGAAAGGAATCTTTTTTTTTTTTCCCTCTTTTCTGAGCAGTAGGTAACAGTGGCTTAAATATTCTGTAAACCATGCTGTAAACAGATGTGCTTTTGTCCAGGCTTTATCACTGCATTTATAGAGCACAGGCAGAGTAGATGGAGCATAATTCTTAAGGACCCTCAGATTTTCAGAATGGTAAATGAGCATTTGCTTCGACTTACAGTCACCAGCCACATTAGCCTCTAACAAGAGAATTACTCTGTCCTTTGAAGCTTTGAAGCCAGGAATTGATTTCTTTTCTCTAGCTCTGAAAGTCCTAGATGGCATCTTCTTTCAATACAGGCCTATTTCAGCTACACTGAAAAGCTGTTGTTTAGTATTTACCTTCATCAATGGTCTTAGTTAGATCTTCTGGATAACTTGCTGCAGCTTCACCACCAGCACTTACTGCTTCTCCTTGCACTTTTCTATTATGGAGACATATTTTTTCCTTAAACCTCAGGAACGGATCTCTGCTAGCTTCAGATTTTTCTTCTGTAGTTTCCTCACTTCTCTTTTCCTTCATAGAATTGAACAGTTAGGGTCTTGCTCTGGATTAGGCTTTGACTTAAAGGGAATTTTGTGGCTGGTTTGATCTTCTATCCAGATCACTCAAACTGTCTTCATATCAGCAATAAGGTTGTTTCACTTTCTTATCATTCGTGTGTTCACTGGAATAGCACTTCTAATTTCCTTTATGAACTTCTTCTTCTTTTTTTTTTTTAATTCACATCTTGGCTGTTTGGCTCAAGAGGCCTAGCTTTTGGCCTATCTTGGCTTTTGACGTGCCTTCCTCACTACGCTTAACTATTTCTAGCCTTTCATTTAAAGTGAGAGATGTGCTACTCTTCCTTTCACTTGAACACCTTGACACCCTTGTGGGGTTATTAATTGGCCTAATTTCAGTATTATTGTGGGACATGGGGAGATCCAAGGAGGGACATGGGAATGGCTGGTCAGTGGAGCAGTCAGAGCACACCTATTTATCGATTAAGTTTGCCATCTCATATGGCCATGATTTGTGACACCCCAAAATAATTATAGTCACATAAAATATCACTAATCACAGATCACCATAATATATATAATAATAATGAAAAAGTCTGAAATATTGTGATAATTACCAAAAGCTGACACAGAGCCATTAAGCGAGCACATACTGTTGCAAAAATTGTACCTAAAGACCTGCTTGATACACAGCTGCCTCTGCAAGTCTTCTATTTGTAAAAAACATGGTATTTGCCAACTACAATAAAGTGAAGTGCAATAAAACAAGATATGCCTTTATTTGTTAAGTGCACATTGAAGATGCTTGGGAAAAAATAAATTGCCTTTGTGATTTAAAGAATCCACATAAATCTAACAAAAGAATGACAAAACATATTTCTGTTTTTCAGCTTTAAGAGATGGGGGCAGCGAGTGGATCAGGAGCAGGATGGTAGTGGTGGGCAGCTCAGAACAAGTCCAGTTGCCGTGGGGTTTCCCTCCATGGCAGAGGGCTCTCCACTCCGTTTCTCTGCCCCTGCGGCAGGCACACCTGCAGGGATGCTTGGGCCCTGGGTGCAGATGGGCAATCGTATGCCTCATCACCCATTCAGGCACACACTTACTTGTTTTCCACATGCAAATATGGGCTTTTTGCGGATGAATTTAATACAGTTGTTGCTTCCTCATTTTATTTAAAACAAAACAAATGGCCAACCATGTCAGTTGAGGGTAGCAAATAGAAACATGAGTATTACGGTCTTTGCTGTTTGTGTCAATTACACGGCTGAAAGGAATCCCAGGCAAATCAGTCTTTTCTGTGCTCAATTTTATTTTTACTTTATATCACCTTTTCTTACTATCATTATTGGTTTTAACAAAATTTTTAAAGAGGGCTATCGCATTACTTTCTCTTAATCATTTTATCAATATTTCAGGCTCCTTAGTTCTATTTTGTGGTTTCCATCTTTGACGTTTTTAGTTTCTGAACTTGGGGCCCATCGTACGAAAAAGGCATTATGGAGTCTCCAAAAGCCATTGGCAGGTGGTATCTGTGACTTCCTTAGCCTGGAAATAAACAAATAAACAAGCACAAATTAGAAGTATTTGTCCTATTACTGCACTATTAGTATCGACTGCGCAACATCATGCAAAAAGTCACTTTCATTTATCTGGCAGGTCCTATGTAAACACCAATACAGTCAAGAGGGCTTGGATAGGTATTTGCCTTCATTTCTAATGAAACTTCAGGCCTCTAGGGTAGGATATCAAAATTGGTAGATCATTTGCAATTTATTTTATCCCAAACACCTCACTTTACAGTCAGAGAAACTGAGTCCCAGAGAGGTAAAATGAGTTGCACAAGGACTCAGAGAGCAAGAAGTAGAGATGGGACTTGAGCACCTCGATCTCTGGTATTGCTGTCCTCTAGTTCATGGAGCTGGCAGATGGCTACCTCTGTGACCCGGGATGATGGAGAGACCGCTGGACCCTTCAGAGGATCTCATCTCAAGGTGGGGTTTATGTGTAAATGATATCTGTGTGTTTCATTTTCCTTTCATAAACTAATTTGAAAATCCTTTTGGGATCAAATTTTAAGCCAGAAAGTAGTGAGGGGGGACGTGGGTAGGAATTGCTTACAACTTGCCTAACAAGGTTGTTGACTGCATAAGAGTCAGGAGTTTTGGGTAAGTCTGTGTGTGTGTGTGTGTGTGTGTGTCAGAGAGAGAGAGAGAGAGAGAGACAGAGAGGTAAAGAGGAACAAATGAAGAGGGAGAGGTCAGATTGTTTGACAGTAGCAACTTCATAGGCACAGAATTTCTGAGTTAGAAGGAAGTCTAATATGTACTGAATTTATTTCGTAGTGAAGGAAATTGATGTGCCTCGAGTAGCTGAGAGCCTTACTCAAGGTCATTCCGCTGTAATTGAGTAGTTAAAATATTAGACTAGCAACATACTTGAGTAGAAACTTTCATATAAAAAAGCATAATCATAACTATCCAATCATATTTACTAGTTAACTAGTAAGGCTGCTCAGGTGGGATAACACATCTATCTTCTTTGGGATTCTTCCCTCAGATGTGGTTTTGGTGGGAGGAGCATGGCAAGGGAGGAACGAGCTCCAAATGCAGTCCTCGGTGATCTGAGCGGACACACAAGCACAGATCAGAGACACTCTTAGTGAATGAACCTCCCCATTGGCTATATTAAAGTAATCCTCTGAAAAAGTTCCGTGTGGAGAGCAAGGCCAGTTAGGGAACATTTTGTGAATCTTTTATATGTCCTTAACTATATGATTATTTTATTTTTAAATGAAAAATGTTAGGATGTTATGGGGTATGTATGCATAGTCTAAAGTGACGATTTTAGAGGTAGCAAGACAGTGAGAATGTCCCTACATGTGAAATGGGCACAATTTTATCAGGGAAGTGTTAATAGAGGGTTAATGTTCTACACAGCGGCTGTAAGAATGATAAATGGTCATGGGGATAGCCTGACACTCTAGGAGCAGAAAGTGGTGGGTATGGATAGGACTACTGATACAGCGTGAATTCAACCTGCTGTTATCTGCGCAGGCCTCTCTGCAGCTGTTTGCCCTGAAGTACATGCTGTACGTTTCTCCAGCTGGTCCTGCATGACTGGATATAAATGCCTGTCCGCTGTGTGCTGGACAGCCCCAGACACCCTCGGCAGCCTGCTGTGTTTGTGTGAGACATGCTGTGTTAGGGATTTAAGCATCTCCCTACTTGTTCCTCATCTTTTTCTCTTCTCCTCCTTCTGATCTCCATTCATGTTTCCCTTTGGGGGAGAAAAAGTCATCAGAGTTGTTTGAAGTTTCATTTATGTTGATTTGTTTTTATTGTCAAGCTAATTTGTTTCCTGCTTGTATCAGTAACTGATGTACTTCATGTGAGACCATGTTATAATATACTTGAGTTCTTCTTGGCCCTCTGATATCTTTTCTTTTTTTCTTTTACTGAAAAATAAAAGATTTCCTTATCTCTTCAGACCTACAGCTTTCTCATCTACATGGACAACCTATTTTCAAAGAATCTTCGAGAATTATTGACTTTGTTATAACTACTACTATGTAAGTAATTTCAGATGATAGAATTCAAAATAGATTTAACTTGTTTTTCTAGAAACAATTTATTTTCCCTATAACTTTAAAGAGTAATGGTGGGGAATAGGACATTCTGAAAGTAAGAAGAAACATGCCAAATGAGTTTCTGACTTCCAGTTAGGCATTTGGAAAAAAAGTCTTTATTCCAGTGACCTCTGCTCATTGGAAAGCTTTGGGCTGGTAGATTTCATGATTCTGACGCTGTACGTCCTCTTGAGTTACAGTGAGTGATGAGGCCAAATCGCAGGGTGGATGGTGTGCTTTTTTTGGGCTAATGGGTGTTAAGGAGGCATGCTGTCCTTGGACGTTAAGACAGATCATTTCCTCAGTTGGGTAATGTTTAAGGAATCCATTAAATCCTTAAATATATGGCACACATAAGGCATGCAGAACTTTTAGAGACTCAGCCTTAACATGGGTTACGTTTTAGCATGGATGATTGGCTCAACTTGATTTTTACTGGGTTTGTTCAACATATTTCTCACTTATAGGTAAAAGCCTGCTTTTTATCCTCTCCATCCTCATCACCTTTTTAGTTGTGTTTCTGCTTGATTCTTCTTGCATTCAGGTCTATATTGTGTTATAAAAAGAGAGAGACAGAGAGAGAGAGATAAGAAGAAGAAGGAAAGAAAAAGAAACACACACACACACACACACACACACACACACACACACACATTGAATGGGAAGGCAGGAGAGTAGAGCTCTGACCCCAGCTCTGTCATAGCCACCTGTGTGACTATTTGCAAGCATTTTCATCCATTCAACAAATTACTTTTACCCACCAGGTACCGGAGGTACAAAACTGTGAAAGACACGGTTCTTACCCTCACCGCTTACAGTCAGGAGTAGAGAATTAGGTACACAAATAGAATGTGAAATCACTTCTCCTTTCTGGGTCTTCATTTTACAAATGCAAGAGCCAGAACTGGGCCAGGTGATCACCAAGGTCCCTTCTGAGGCTAACATGCCATCATTCATGCAAAATTCATTAAACATCCGATAATCACTTATCTAAGTGAAAATTAGCAAACATTTCCCCTTTCTCCTTAGTTTGTAGGGGATGATATTGAAGATGAATGAGGCAATGTCTACAAAATGCTTTAATAAGCAAGTTGGAGAAAGAGATTATGTAAGTTTGAGGCATTATTATTAATGAAAAATGAAAACAAGGGCTGATGTTTTCAGAGAGAGAACAGATGGTTCCTTTGTTCAGAATTTGAGTATAAAAAAGAGAGAGAAAAAAGATACTTGCCATATTGTTTAGGCCCTGAATGTGAGTAACTTTAAAATGCCAAAACAATCTGGTTAGGAAAGTCCCATAGATTCAAAATAGCTCCTACAGTGATCAAACTATAATTAATATAACAAAAAAAATGATGGTAAGAAAAATACTAATAAGAAATGCCACAGTGACAACTGACACAACCTAACAAAAAGTCCTATTTTTGCATCAACTCTAGAAACTTCATTTTTTTCTGTTTTCAGGAGTTATACCACACTGTGGAACAAACTAGTGAGAACCGATTTAAAACTGTTTCTACAGTTCCCCCTACCCCTCAGGTTATTTTAGTTTCCCATGACTCATAAAGGAAATCTTCAGGATTCACAAGAAATTGGCAATTCTTTTCCATCTTTGCTGTTGTGTATTGATAGGAAAACAGCGTGGTTTGGGGCATTTTAAATACAGAGCGAACTTCGAGGGATTTGGGGTCGTGTCGCAGAAGGCCGGATCTGGGAAGGACCTTTGAAAAGCTTGCACGGAAAGTTGTGAAATAAATGGTTTCTTTCTCTCTTTCTTTACTTCTAATATCTCGTGATCTGTGTCTACAATACACAAGCTAATTGATGTTATCCTTTTGGCGTGATTCTTGCTGTCCTGGGGTCTATCACTTGTAGGCTATGAGAATGAGGCCATAGGCCACCAAGCTGGCAGCACTGAGCAAAAGGTGCTAGACCCTTCTGCGTTCAGGTGACGTGTAACTGGTGCTGTGATTGGACAGGGTGACTAACCTCAGTCTCTCTGGGCGTAATTTCTTCACTGTGGAAAAAGGAGGCTAACTAGCAAGTTCACTCTGACACTAATCTGAGTTCAGGTCCACATCTTTTTTTTTTTTTAATTAATTATTTTATTTTTAAAATTTTTATTTTTTGAGACAGTCTCGCTCTGTCGCACAGGCTGCAGAGCAGAGGCACAATCTCTCCTCACCACAACCTCCACCTCACGGGTTCAAGCGATTCTCTTGCTTCTGCCTCCTGAGTAGCTGACAGGCGCCCGTCACCATGCCTGGCTAATTTTTGTATTTTTAGTAGAGGTGGGGTTTCACCATGTTGTGCAGGCTGGTCTCGAACTCCTGGCCTTAAGAGATCCGCCTGCCTTGGCCTGCCAAAGTGCTGGGATTACAGAAGTGAGCCAGTGCGCCCGGCCCATATACAGTTGTAAGAAGGCTGAGAATGGCTTTTAATTTGGGAGCGTTTAAAAGCAAACATGCTTCCTCCAGACAACAGTAACAAAATATTGACATTGTTGAGGTGGGAACTTCTTTAATGCTACCCGAACTTCTTGCTGAAATGGTTCTAGGCAGTTTTGCATAGCTAGGTGTGGTAAGCTCATTCACAGACATGGAAGAGGCAGAGTGGGCTTAGGGAGAGGCACAAGTCTAGTGGTCCAGCTTGGGTTCTGGGTTCTAGTCCTGCTTCTGCTACGAACCCCATGAGACCTTGGAATACCCATCTCTAAGGTTTCTTTTTTTTTTTTTTTTTTTTTTTTTTTGAGACGGAGTCTCGCTGTGTCACCCAGGCTGGAGTGCAGTGGCGTGATCTCGGCTCACTGCAAGCTCCGCCTCCCGGGTTCACGCCATTCTCCTGCCTCAGCCTCCGAGTAGCTGGGACTACAGGCGCCCGCCACCACGCCCGGCTAGTTTTTTGTATTTTTAGTAGAGACGGGGTTTCACCATGTTAGCCAGGATGGTCTCGATCTCCTGACTTCGTGATCCACCCGCCTCGGCCTCCCAAAGTACTGGGATTACAGGCTTGAGCCACCGCGCCCGGCCTAAGGTTTCTTTCAGAGCTGAATCACTGTTTGGTCTGTGATTCATCAAAGCAATTAGAAGACTCTGCCTCTCCTTCAAGGCCAAGACTTTGCTCAGAATACTCCCTAAGGACTTTCTCACTGTATGTGGCACTTTTCTCTATTAGACACTTTATTCATTCTCCATTGTATTAGAATCAAAAGTGTGATCGTTTGTTGTAAAGGTGCCTTCTCCATGTCATCTCTAATAACCTACCCCTCTATCCTCTGAGTAACCTACTCTTTTAAAGCAAGTCTCCTTTGGCTTAATCACACTGCCTGGTGCCTACTCAGCATTATGTGTTTGTTGTCTGCCCTGAAGTGTGAACTCGGTCGTGTCCTGCTCTTTTCTGAAGCCTCAGCATGTATGTCGGTACCTGGTTCATGGTAGATTTTCAATGAATCTGAGTGAATGAATGATGGATGAATGATTTTGTATCTCCTTACCAGGCCATATGTCCCTTGAGGGCATGGACCATGTCTAATGGGTGGCCACCTGGTGTCTCATTCTTGGTCCGTTGTTAGTGGTGATTTTTGTCCTCTTCTTTGTACTCATCATTCAAGGCTTGTATTAGGGTAAATTATTAGCATAATTCTGCCTGGTTTCCCACTCCACCAATCCCCCCTGCCTTTTTTTTTGAGACAGTCTTGCTCTGTCACCCAGGCTGGAGTGTAGTGGCACAATCTTGGCTCACTGCAACCTCTGTCTCCCGGGTTCAAGCAATTCTCCTGCCTCAGCCTCTCAAGTAGCTGGGATTACAGGCATCCACCACTACGCCTGACGAATTTTTTTATTTTTCATAGAGACAGGGTTTCATCATGCTGGTCATGCTGGTCTCGAACTTCTGACCTCGTGATCCACTTGCCTTGGCCTCCCAAAGTGCTGGGATTACAGGCTTGTTTGTTTTTAAACAGTTTGTGGGCAGGGATGGTATTTTCTTATGATTCTATTCCTTAGAGATCCTGGTCCAGAGCCATTAGCAGAGAAAATTCTCAGTAAATGTTTGCTGACCTAAACTTCATTCCACCACTTCTGCCTTCCTTTTGCCTTTTCACCTTCTCTTAGAAGGCACCTTATATGATAATGTCAGCTATGCAATAAAGACCACATAGTAAATTTAATAAAATAGGAAGCATGCTTCCCTCTTGTTTCTACCCCAACCCTTTTTTTTTTTTTTTTTTTTTAGATCAAAATAACATTGCATTTGGGTGTGCCCTGGTTTTATTTATTTATTTATTTTTATGTAGACATGGTGTCTCACTATGTTGCCCAGGCTGGTCTCCAACTACTGAGCTCAAGTGATCCTCCCACCTGGGCCTCCCAAAGTGCTAGGATTATAGGTGTGAGATACCACACCCAGCCCAGCCCTGCTTTTACAGAAAACAAAATAATGATGAATATATTGTACTACCCTCACTGTTTTCCTTTGTCTGTGAATGCTTCTTATTTTGTCAGGAAAAGGAAAAGGTTCTGTTTCTTGAACATAATTGTTGAAATATATTTTCAAGGTTTTTTACTTTATTTTTTGACTGATACCATAACATAGTGTGAAATGATGTGAGGATTTTCTAATGGAGAAATGACTTAGAATATCCCTTGGATGTCCTATCTGCTTTTTAATTGTTTTATCATCCCAGACATGTTTCTCTATTCCTGTCTCTTCTTTTATCTATAAAATGAGGTTATTGAACTAGACGCTGTCTACAACTTTTTTTTTCTTTCATTAACATTAAATCTCTGGTACCTGAGAACATTGGGATCAGGCAGATATTTCTAGGTGTCTGTTTCATTGGTCTGCCCTTCAAGTAGGAATGATGACCCATAGAATTTCTGTAATTATCGGCCTCAATAACTTTCTAAAGCCTTTAGAAAGCAGATACACTTCAATTTATCTCACTAATTTGTTTGTGATTAACACCTTCTGCCCCTTCTCATATCCCAAGCTCGGTGTTTTGATATTTAATTACAGGGAATTCTTTCCCCTTCATAGATGATATAGCAATTGTATTTCACTTCTCTTAGCTGAAATCTCTGCTGACTTTCCATGTCTTATGAATTTAAATAGTCTAAATAGGGCATGAGATCTTAAATATTCCTTCCAGTTTCTACATTTGCTACTCAGCCACAACATTTTCCCTGGAAAAGGGTGAAAGCCCGTGAGTCCCCCACAGGGTGGGAGCAGTGAATACACCCACATTTTCCTACCATCTGACACAGATGAGACACAAAGGAGGGACTCAGATAATTATTTAACTGAATCAACTGGGTTCCTTAATTCTCACAGTATTATCCTTCCTTACTTTGTAAATAGGGAAATGGAGGCTTAGTCACACAAAATGTCTTGTTCGAAGTTACTAATCGATTGAGTAACTTAATAATTTATTGACATCTGAGGCTTTTCTCTGATTTTACAGCCTCAGACCAGAAATGATGGGATCTCAGCCTTCTTTGCTTAGAGATTGGTGAGCCAAGACCTGGAGAGAGAACTCTGGTTGTCTTAAGTCGCCCAGATGAACCATTAATAGAAAAAGAATTCTACTCAGCCAGCACTTAAAAGCTCGACATGTTTGTGTGGAGACCTGAGTGTGACTGAGTTCAGATCACTTTGATATCCTGGACCTCACTTGACCCATCTGTGAAATGGGGTAATGAACTCTTTTCTGCATGAAGGCAGGGGACTGTCCAGATGACCTCTGGAGAATTCTTCTTACCCTGAGATCAATGGTTCTGTGAGTAGTATAACTCACACCCAAAGTCTTAGTCGCAGGGTACTTTAGTGGAAAAAAAAAAAATTGAGGCTATTTTTAGAGCCTTCATCTGTTTATAGACTAGTTGGTAGGAGAGCAATACCTTTGAAAGGTTAAGGAATAGTTTTAAACACTGTGTTAAGGATGTTGTCAAAACTAATATTCATGTATGAAAAGATTTTAACATTTATTAATATTTCTTTCTATAGATTGGTGAAATTGGTTTGTTATTTTTGTCATTTCACTTTTGTGGAAATTGAGCAAAGGTGAGAGATAAAATGATGTGATCAGGCCGGTTGTGTTGGCTTATGCCTGTAATCCCAGCATTTTGGGAGGCCAAGGTAGGCGGATCACCTGAGTTAAGGAGTTCAAGACCAGCCTGGTCAACATGGTGAAGCCCTGTTTCTACTAAAAATACAAAAATTAGTTGGGTGTGGTGGCACACACCTGTAATCCCAGCTACTTGGGAGGCTGAAGCAGGAGAATCATTTGAACCTGGGAGGTGGAGGTTGCAGTGAGCCGAAATCGCGCCATTGCACTCCAGCCTGGGTGACAGAATAAGATTCTATCTCAAAAAAAAAAAAAAAAAAAAAAAAAAATGTGATCAACATCAAAGGACACTGTAAAGCAGCAGAGGATTGAAGATTTTCCTAAGACTTAGTGGATGTAGAAGAGTTTAAAATATTCTAGCCCAGTGGTTTGCAAACTTGGCCACATATTAAAATCTTCAGAGGAACTTTCAAAAGATGCTTGCCCCCCTACAATGCTCATCTCAATCCCAGTGTCTATGGGTGAGACCCAAGCTCAGTTATATTTTAAAACTCCTGAGAGTTTAGAACTGTTGATCTAGTCTTGGTTTCATATCAATTTCTCTGATGGTATCTTGCTTGACATCTTACTTACTGGGCTGCATTTTTATGCTACGACTTCCCTGACACCCAAGTGAAAACCTCTGGTTGACCCCAAAAATTCACCCAAACAACATGAATGTAATAGGAACTCTTGAAAAGGCTTACAAGCCTTGAAGTAAATGTTGGGCAGAGGGAGCGAAAGGGTTAATGTTTTTTTTTGCATTGGGACCTGCCTTCTTTTTATGCTTCTAGGAACGTTTAAAAACGAGAGCAAGGAATATATTTCATTGCTTTAATTGTTCAAGGTCTTTTAAAAGCGTGTGCAATAAAATGCCATTTAAGATAACTGACCTTTATATTTTAATGCTTTTTGGAAGGGAACAATACCTAGTGTTCAGCTGCAGTATAACTTTTAATTATATATATATATATATAAAATATATATATGTGTGTGTGTGTGTGTGTGTGTGTGTGTGAGCAGAGCTTGTTTTGGAATCAGAGTGCTGAGGGTTTTGCTGCCTTCCCAGATATTTTACCTGTTTCTGTTTCAACATCAAGTTCCATTCAGTTGATGTTTCTTGACCTCATAATGTCTAACCTTTATATCTTTGTTTCCTCTGTCTCCAAACTTATCTGAGAAGGAGACTTCAAGGCCTGATTCATTCATTTTTCCTTCTGCTGGGAAGCTCAGGTGTGTCATGGAAGCTCATGTGGCCCAATCTGCATTTTGACAAAGAGGAGAGCTCCCTGCTCTCCCCTGCACCAATTCGTTTGGTAATTTTTAATCCCAAAGGCCACTGCTAATCCATTTTTAAAAATTGATGCTGGCTATTACGTTGTTAGATATAGCTCATCTTCCAACTCTAAACTTGCTCTTTGTAAAAGGGAAATAGTACTCAGGTTGCAAACATAGTGAACTGGAATTTCAGAGGCTTGAATTGACCTACAAAACTTGTAACTGTAGCCCTGGTTATACATCCACATGTGAGGTGTTGTCTACCCTCAGGAGTTTTAGAAGAAGAAATTTTATGGCATCACTTTCCAAATTAAGAAATGAAAATAGCCAGGTGCAGTGGCGCACACCTCTAATCCCAGCACTTTGGAGGCCAAGGAGGGAGGTTAGCTTGAGTCCAGGAGTTTGAGTTTGAGTGGAGTGGTCAACACAGCCAAGACCTCACATCTACAAAAAATTTAAAAATTAGCTGGCATGGTGGTTCATGCCTATAGTTCTCAGCTACTCAGGAGGCTGAGGTGGGAGGATCGCTTGGACCTGGGACGTCAAGTCTGCAGTGAGCTGAGATTTTGCCGCTGTACTCCAGCCTGGGTGACAGAGCAAGACTGTGTCCAAAAAAAAAAAAAAAAAAAAAAGAAAATATGCAAAATTCTTTGTGTAGCTCTGAAATATATGTATATATGTATATATACATAAATATGTGAAATAAAATTGCTTGTGCTTAATTTATTATTTTAAAATCATGTTTGAAAATAGAGCTAATTCTCAGTTATTACATTCCCCCCTCTCCTCTTTCTGATGGTTTTTTTCTTAACTTTTGATTGTAAATGATTTTAAACTTATTTAAAAAGTTGCAAAATAAGCATAGTCCAATATAGCCATATACTTTTACCCAGATTTGTCTATTGTTAACATTTTATCCCATTGGCTTTATCATCCTCCCCCTTCCTCCCTCCCTTCCTCTCTCTCTCTCTGTCTCTCTACACACATGCACACACACACACACACACGCTCTCCCCCACCCCATATATATATATATGTATTTTTTTTTCCCAGAAGTATTTGAGAGTAGGTCACATATATCATTGCCTCTACCCCTAAGTATAGTGTGTATTTCCTAATAATAAAAAGAATACAGACAGTCTCCTCATATTCACAGTATGGTAATCAGCTTCTGTACATTTGACACTGATTCAATACTTCAATCTACTGTCTGTACTTGTCCTTTGTCAGGTGGCCCAGTTCTGTCCTTGAAGAAAACTGCTTTTTTACCTTCAGTGTACAGTCCAGCGTAAGGTCAGGTAGTGCATTTAATTGTCAAGTCTCTTTAGTCTCCTTTGATTTGGAACATTTCCACAGCCTTTCTTTATCTTTTATGTCATTGACACTTTTGTAGAACATCGTGTTCTCCCCCTTTACAAATATAGTATTCCTCATTTTGTATTAGCCACTTGTTTCTTCACATTTTGATTCAATTATGCATTCCCCGAAGGAATATTACAAAGATGATGTGTCTCGCTCAGGTGTCACATCTGGAGTCTTTATGTGTCCATTTATCCATCATTGGGGATGTTAATTTTGAGCAACTGATCAACTGATCAAGGCATTGTCCAGTTTCTCCGCAGTATAGGTATTCTTTCCTTTGCAATTATTAAGCTATCCATGGGGAGACACTTTATTGTTGCTCCTCGTCAAAATATTACCCTACATTTCCTCCTAAACCAGTATTAAGTATGATGGCTGCAAAATTAGGATTCCATGTTACTACTCTCTTCACATTCATCATTTGGCATTCTGCGTTCTACTGTATGCGGGAGCTCCTTCCTTCTCCCCCATCTCTCTCTTCCTCTCCTCTCCTTTCCTCTCCTCTTCTTTTCTTTTCCTTCCTTCCTTCCTTCCTTCCTTCCTTCCTTCCTTCCTTCCTTCCTTCCTTCCTTCCTTCCTTCCTTCCTTCCCTCCTTCCTTCCCTCCTTCCTTCCTCCCTCCCTCCCTCCCTCCCTTCCTTCCTTCTTTCTCTTTCTTTTTTCTTTCTTCTTTTTTCTTTTTCTCTCTCTTCTTTCTCTCTTTCTTTCTCTCTCCCCTTCTTTCTTTCTTTCTTTCTTTCTTTCTTCTTTCTTTCTTTCTTTCTTTCTTTCTTTCTTTCTTTCTTTCTTTCTTTCTTTCGGTTATGGTCTTCAAGATTCCTGTTTCAATCTTTCATAATTCATTCCTGCTATATAATTATTTTGACTGTCAAATTACCCCAGATTTGGTCAATGGGAGCTGTATCAAGTTGACTCCTGTGTCCTTGAGACATGTACCCATCATCTTTGTTGTTGTTAGCAATTGATTAATTGCTAGAAGAAAAAGAGGTTCTAGTTTGGTCTTGTATATTCTCTGTCCCAGCCATGAAGTCAACTGTGTCTTCATTATGTCCTCACTCTTTTTAAGTGCAGAATGATGTTAGAGACCAATATCTGAGTGCGAGGTGTGCTCATTACTACTCTGGTGCCTTCACTTATAGGCTCTTTCAATGACTGGAGCTAGGAAATTTTATATATAAAAGTATATGTATATAAACAAAACCTACATGTATATGTATATCTGTAAGTATATGGAGGCATATATATATATGTATATACAAATACTACCACTAATAATTTGCTAATATCACTTACTACACAAAACAAATCTGTGAAAAAGAGTTGAGGATTTGCTTATGGTGCTCCTCCTTCAACTTAACCCTGCCCAAGACTGAGGGTATATTGTCAAATGCTCTTCAGGGATTACCTGGATTAGTTCTTTTGTCATGTCTCTTTCCCCTACATCCTAATGTCCTTATGTTCCTTTTAAAATACAGTTGGGTTCAAATGCTTCAGTTTGCTATCAGTTTTAGTTTCCTTCCTTCCCATCCTAGTTCGTTTAATTTTATTTTTTGAATATGTAAAACATTAACATGCTTCCAGAAGCCAAAACTAAACCAAAAGAAGTGCCAGTCTCTCAGATATTTGTTCTACCTTGTTATTCCCTACATCTCTTGGAGGTTTTCTTGATTATCTTTCTGGTATTTCTTTTTAATCCTGATTTTATATATATATATATATATATATATATATATATATATATATATATATATAACATTTCCTTTTCTTTCTTACACAAAAGATAGCATATTGTATATTTTCCTTTGCACTCTGATTTTGTGAAATTTTTTCTTCTTTTTTATGCTCCCTCTCTTCTTTTCTTCTTCTCTTCCTCCCTCCCTTTCTTCCTTCTTCCCTTTTTTTGTTTTTCTTCTCTCTCTTGCTCAACCAATTTGCTATGCTTGGACAGTTGGGTGGTTTTCTGCAATGAATAGCATTTTACATATGTATTTCCATATCATTAGATATATCTTTGGGATATAGTCTTAGAAATGGGAATGCTGGGTTAAGAGTAAATGTTTTGTGAAGTGTTTTAGTTACCAAATTTCTCTCTGATGGAATGTCCCACCAGCATTCCCAACTACAGAATGTCTGTGAAGCTCATGAATTGTTGCCAATTTGATGGATGAGAAATGGTATCTCAGTATAGTTTTGATTTGCATGTGTCCTATTAGGAGTAAAGTTAAGCATCTTTATGTATTTAATGTCCATATGTATTCATTTTGTGAGTTCTTTTTTTGTGAGTTACCTGCTCATGTCTTTTGCCCATTTTTAAATTTTATTGTTATTTTTTGGGGACAGTCTCTCTCTCTGTTGCCCAGACCGGAGTGCAATGGCACGATCTCAGCTCACTGTAACCTCTGCCTCCCAGGTTCAAGTGATTCTCCTGCCTCAGCCTCTCGAGTAGCTGGGATTTTATAGGCGCGTGTCACCATACCCAGCTAATTTTTTGTATTTTTCATGGAGATGGGGTTTTTCCATGTTGGCCAGCTGGTCTCAAACTCCTAACCTCAAGTGATCTGCCCACCTCGGCCTCCCAAAGTGCTTGGATTACAGGCATGAGCCACTGCACCCAGCCTCCCCCTTTTTTTTAAATTGGATTTTTGGTCTTTTTCTCAATTAGAAAAGTCTTCAGAAATTAGATATATTAGCCTTTCATCTATGAAGTATATTACACATATCTCTCCCAATTTGTTTATCTTTTGACTTTGATTGCAGTGTTTTTTTTTTTTTTTCTTTTCAGTCACATAAAATTTTTATACTTATAGAGACAAATTTAAGAATCATTTTTCTTATTGCTTCTGGACTTTGTTCATTGTTAGAGAGCATTTCTTAACACCCATGTTATCTGCATGTTAACTTCCAGTACCTGTATAGTTTCATTTTTCACATTTAGATCCTTAATTCATCTGCAGCTTATTTGTGTGTAACGTAACAAATGGATCTAATTTTACTTTTTTCCAAATGGTTATCTGGTGTCTCAACACCATTTAGTATGAAAATATCTTCTCATACTTCTCCTGTGATTTGAGATTGATGGTTACTTTTTAACCTACACCATGACTAGGTGTGAAGGAGAATGATGGTAAACAGTGGAACAGGGTAGTTAAAGGAAAACGAGGTCCCAGGTAGATAATGACTGAAACCCGATAACAACCTACATATTTTTGACTTCAACACAGAACTCTTTACCTTTTACAAGTCATCCTCTCTGGTCCATTTCTTTTGTCAAAAATTAACATGTTTAATAGAGAAGGCATTTAAAACAAAAGGAGGGTTTAGAGATTATCTGTGCTTTCCCTCCTCTCAGTAAAACCTGTAACACCCCTTCTTCCCCAAATAAATTATGAGAATGGGGCTGCATACATTTTTTGTGAGCACGTGTGATTATGTTCCTCTTGTTCCTCGCCACATGGTGATTACTCTGTGCCCTCTCCTGCAAACTGCCCATGTTTCACTGCTTGTAGGTCAAAGCTATATTGGGGGAGAAGTGAATTTGGGAAGTTTTGCAAGTTAAGTTGTGCTACCTGAGTCAGTGACTGTGTCTTAATTCACCTTTTTGCTTCCAGGTTCTTGCTCAGGGCCATCTGTGCACATGGTTTTCACTCAATAAGTGCCTCATGAATTTAAATGACTACACATTAAACTAAAACGAGGTCTGCCCACCTATTCTGAAGAAATTAAACTCTACAAATGATGTATTCCAAAACTACAAAAGAGGGTGAAAGCCAAAACAGATGAAGCTGTCCTTATATGGGCAGGAAAAACTCAGTAAGATTTTATCAGTTCAGTAGGTGTTGCATATGGTGATTTGGAACTGTCTGCCAGTTCCAAGATGGCCTCACTTCATTGTGTGGTCAGTACAGTTTGTATCTAGTCCTCATCAGGTTAGGCCTGGAACTCCCCAACCCCTTTTAAAAACAGCAAATCAGGGTTTCTGTGGTGGAATGGGGAGGAAACTGGCTTGCATTAATTGATGTATAAGGTAGCCCATGATAAACTCAATGCCACTTTTATACACATCTGGGAGCAAGAGCTTTTGGTTAATTGGCTTGCCTATGTTTTTGCTCTGCCTTGGATGCTACAGAAATGGAATTGTTTGTTAGAGTTGTTGCATGGTGAAGGAAGAATCAGAGCCAAGGTTTTGAAGGACCTAAAGGAGAACAATCTGTGTTCTGCAGGCGTCTTCCTCCTTGGGATACAAACAGCCCCCTGCCAACCACACGCAGTAGGTAGGATTCCTTCAATGCCTCTCCTCGGGTGAAAGATGTGGCATGTGGAACTGAATGATCAAAATCACTGGGGCAACTGTATGGGCGCCCTCCTGCAGTGTAACATCCTAACAGGACTTTTGACAGGAATGGGTACCTAAATATTTAGATTCCTGGAGGCCTCGTCTGTCTCAGCCATACCTACCAGTCACCACAGTGTCTCCTTTCTCTGTGTGGTACTGGATAAATACAGATAAATTCTACACCCTGACTTACTCCTACCTCATGCAAGGAAGTTATAAAATGTTTGAGTAGCTTACTTAAGTATTATTCCTGCCATGGCTTCTTGACCTGCCTTGTTGGAGCTGTGGAAAGCATCTTGGTTGCTTCAATACAAGGTTGTGAGTCATTTCATAGGTCAGGGTACTTACTATAGTTTGCTGAGCTTATCCACTGTGTGGATCCATCTTGGGAAAGGAGCAGAGAAGATACTGGGAATACCACATCTGCTGAAGACTGTGCTGGATGCTTTCTCCAGAGATCTCATCCAATCTTTTCAACACCCACTCAAAATATAGGAGCTGTTCCATTTCACAGATGAGGAAACAGAAGCTCAGAGACTTTACGTTAGTCTCCCAGGTCATCAAGCTAGTGTGAATGTTCACAGAACCGAGACTCTAAACCAGGTCTGAATACCCATGAAATTGATGCTTTTCCTCTATGCCTGACACATGCCACATCATCCCAAGGCATCACCTTTTCTTGAATCTTGTTCGTAGATTCTGGGCAAGCAGCCTGAGTTTGGTTCTATGAAACCTTTCCTGACCTCCTCCACCTCCCTGTACACACACTATGTGAACACTGTAATGGTTAGTTGTATACACAGTTGTTGCCAGTGCTAGACTGTGAGTTCTTCTAAATATCTTCCTACAGTGTTTAATTCATAGCTGGCTTTTGATACATATGTAGTGAAAATTCTGGTTTTCTGCATCATACTGTGTTTCCATGCTGACACTAAAAATCTAGACATGCTTTATTAGAATCAGGCAAGCCATTTACCTTTAAGGATGCACTGACTTTGGTGTTTGCTTTAATATTTGGCCAAAACCTGCTCGTTGAGTTCGACCTGTGTAAGGGTAAAGTAGCCAAATGCCTACCTACCTCATTAACATTGTAGGCAACTCTGAAATTTTGCAGGATAATCATTGCATTGATGTGAACATCACACTGGTTACTGTCATACCATATCAGCATAAAAATGTTACTAATGAATATATTTTTCAAATTTGTTGCTAATATCCAGATATGTACTTTTCAAATGTAGGTGAGCATTTTACTTATAACTTGGAATGAAAAACCTTCTTAATCTACTTTATACTCTGAGAGTCCACCAACTAATTGAAATATAAAGGAATATATTAAGAGTAAGATGCTACAATATTTAATGATGACTGTGAAAGCTAAGAGTGTATGGGTTAAACAATTAAAAATTTTCAAATAGTTAAGTAGGGAAATTAGTTGGTAGGTAATATGAAAATTAGATTAATTAAATCTTAGTTAATGAATATTAGCTAACTGAGGTTATTAAATCTTAGTTATTACAGTTTGTTAGCTAGATAACTTTGGGTTGACCAACACATTTTTTTAGCTAACAAGCATTTATAAAAATATAAATTAAAATCTAAGTATTGTTATAGAATTAGATTATACAATAATTACAATTGTTATAGGGTTGTTTGTTGAATGCATTTGTAACACCAAACAGAATGACCATTAAGCACCATTTTTAACTGTTATTTAATTACACTTAAGGTCATCACTCTTTCAAGAAAAAGCCTATTTAAATTTTTTTTTTCACATTTTCTGAAGATAAATTGAAAGTAGAGTGTCTACATTGTCTTCTCAACATTTCCTGATCAGGAAAACCTCCCAAATCACGTATAGCAACATCAGTGATAAATGATTTTTAGCACAGAGAAATTTCATGTCTATTCTTATATCACAAAAATTCAGATGATAGTAATGAGAGATTTCAGCCTCAGCTTTGGCTTACTGTTGATTTTAACATTCATTCATTTGGCACTCGGCCCAAGTGGGTAATGGGTGCAAATCTATCAGTGGCTCTTCATACATTTGTGCAGGGAGGTACACATGCATATGTGTGGGTGTTTCAAAGTCAAACTGGAATAGGCCTCTCACATTTATCTCCTATTAATCTGCAGATTGTTTCCGTGGTTACCATCCAGAAATTTCCCAGTAATCCTTGAGGAAGTTAGGGAGTATGAGACCATTAGGGAGAGAGAATATGTGGCATAGAGAAGTGATGGGCATTAGTTGTCTGAGGTTATGAGGTCGTGGTGAACCCTGGTCATGTGGCCCCATCTCCAGACTATGCCCAGTGCTCCAGATCCCATAGACCTGGATCTGAGTTCTGGCGCTAGAACTGTCCCTGGCCCACATATAGTAAGACTTTAATTTCCATTTTCCCTGTCTTATGAAAAGAAGTGTTGCTAAGCTCATTAATTAGCATTGTGCTTATAGCTTTTTCCTGACTGCTAATGACTTCTTGAGGACGGGCATGCTTTGATGAGCTGTATGGTCCTGGGCAAGCCTTGGTGTCCTCTGTTACCTGCACAGTGAGGGTGACGGTCATGTTACCTCCTGAAGCCACCTGTCAGCTTTGCCATTCTGTCATTTGACAAAGACTGAATAGAGAAAAGACAAGATTTAACGACTGTTAAAGTCCAAGCCAGTTTGTATTTGCTGAAAGACACAACTGAGGGAAAGAAATTGACATGTAGTTTAAACAGACTGGTTTTTCATTGGCATGGGAAGTGTGAATAATACCTCTTCCTGGTTTATGAGATATGAAATTGGTTGTCTGCCTTATCTGTTTCTCACTTTTATTCTCAGTTCATAGTTTGGTCATGGAATGCAATTTTGAAGACAGCTTCAAGTTGTTTTTTGCTCAGTAATCCTAGTAGTATTTACTGTTGTTCATTGGGCACCCAGTCTGTGTACACACGTCATTCCTAATCTTAGAAGAAAAACAACGTGCAAGACATATATTTTCTTTCCCACTTTGTAAATAAGGAACTGGGGCTCAGAGAGGTTAAAAGACTTACTTAAGTTCAATTAGAAAGTGGCAGAGCCAGGATTCAAATGTTGGTTTGCCTAATTGCAAAGCCTATATCCACCTTCC